>NC_135375.1:95740673-96055173 GCF_049243985.1 Paroedura picta
CCAATGGAAAGTTTCTGCTTTTCTCTGTTTATGTTTTGAACCTTTCTTCCCTTTTTTCATATTGTAATTTCATGGTGGATGCTAATCTGCCATGAGGCACTTTGTTTTTTTCCTTTTCTTCGTGATTGCACTTTTCTTGTTATTTCCCATTCTCACAGAGTGATTGTGAGGGTGAAACGAAGAACAAGAGAAAGATGTGGATCACTCTGGTTTCTGTGCCAATGGGAGCTCTCTGCCGCTTCAAAGCCCCGCCTGTTGCTTCCTGATCCCCTCAGTTGACTCAGTTGGCTGATCTCACCCTGTTCATAGTCTGAGGAAGAGTGCTTGCACTCGAAAGCTCACGTCTTGAATAAATCTTTGTTGGTCTTAAAGGTGCCACTGGACTCTGATTTTGTTTTTTTTTTCTTGCACCAATGAGCTTAAGTATTAAATTCTTTGACTTGCTCAATTTGGGCACTATTGAGGTATACATTTGTTGGTGATCCATCTATGGTTATCACTTTGGTTTTATCCACATTGATCTTTAAGGTGTAAGATTGAGCGATGCAGGCAATGTCATGTTAGTAGCCTCTGTATCTGTATCGGCAAATATGGCACTATCATCTGCAGACATTAGATCTGTCAAAAAGTTGTTTTGGCTGTATTGAACTCCATGTCTATTCTTGAATACTTTTCTCATAATGGCATCAACTGCGATGTTAAATATTAGGGGAGAGGTAACATCTCCTTAGTGCACTCCAGTCTGGATGGTGAACTCCTCTGATAACTCATTTTGAATTTACATTAGGCTTGTTGAACCATCAAATGCTGTTTGGAGGAATGTGATTATTTGGGGGGGGGCACATTTTCACTTTCTAGAACCTTCCAGAGAGAAGGCCAGTGGACACAGTCAAAAGCAGATTTGAAGTCAATAAAAACAATGATAGTTCTCTTTCCGCACCTAATTTTTTCCTCTGCTAGTTGACGGATGAACATTTGATCAATACAGCCCCAATGTGGCCTAAATCCTGCTTGCTCTTCTCTACTAGTCTGTTCACGATGTTCCCGTAGCCTTGATTGTATGATCTGCACAAATGCTTTGCTAATAACTGACAAGAGGCTGATGCCACAGTGACTCTTACATTCTCAGTTGTCACCTTTCTTCAGGATTGGCACTATGATGGCTTTCTTCCGTGTTGATGGAATGCATTCTGAGCGCCATACGAGTGTTAAGAGGGTGTGGAGCTAAAGAAGCAGAATGTCTTTCCCAACTTTAATCATTTCAGCAGGAACTTGGTCTGCTCTAGGTGCCTTTCCATTCTTCAGTGATTTTATTGCATTTTTTAGTTCTCTAATAGTTGGCTCACTGCTGATGAATATATTTTCTGGCAAGTCAATAAGTGGTGGTTCTGGTGGTGGTCCCTGGGGTGCATCATGGTTGTATAGCTGGTTACGGCCCCATCTACGTCACAGGGTGTTTATTGTGGGGAGAGGAAGGGAAAGGTGTTTGTAAGCCGCTTTGGGGTTCCTTCAAGTAGTTAAAAGCAGGGTATAAAAAACCAGCTCATCTTCTACAACAAGTTAGAAAATTGTACAGGGCCTTAGTTCATAACTACTGAGGGTGTCATTCAATCCAATAGGGAGAAAGAGAAAAATCATCTTTGAGCTGGAAAACAATGGGCTGCATCCAGCCATGTTTTCTGCCGATTAAAAAGGGGAAACGGGTCCCCTTTGACTGCAAAGAAAGGTTTTTATGGGGAGGGGGATTATGGGACCTGCATGGACAAAAGTCGCGGGAAGGGAGTAAGGATCTGAACTCAACAAGACTGAACAAAAACAGCTGGCGGGATCCAAACCATTGTTATCAAAAGGTGGGGAAGTCTGGATCTTCTCAGTTTCAGTGCCTGTGTGGCATTTTGTTACCATGCCCAAAGATTCTGTGTGCAGGGAGCCTGAAAGGTGATTCTTTGGCAGCAGCAGGAGGATTGACTAGTAAATCACAGCTTTTCACTTCCTGGATTACGAGTTGACAACAAAGCATGGCGTGAGTGCTGTGTCGGTAAAACAGCATGAATGGATCCAATTGTGTGCAAGTCAGAGAGAAAGAGTGGGTTCTGACGCTTGCTGGGCACAGCCGCCTGCCATGTTCTTGTTCAGAGATGTTTAAGCACCTCCTGGATACATGCAAAGTGATCATGCCGGGACATAAAATCCTGTTGAATAACGGTAATGAAGACGGCCACAAAAGTATTCTTTTTGGAAAAAAAAAAAAACAGACATCTTCACATCCTGTCATATCGTTCTGTCGTCTTCAGCGATAATGGCAAAACCAACAATCTTACATTAAGATTACCTGTCGGGGAACAGAGCCAGGTTTCCCTCTTTTTTTTGTTGTCGTCGTTCTTTACACTTCATTTCTACTCGCATACCTGTGCTTTTCAGGTCTGGGGCAGCAGCTTTCAACACTTCCCACGTTTCCTTAATTGCCAATCAATCAGCCAAAATCGTAGACAATCGCTGGGCTAAGATTAAAGAAGCAGAAAGACAGCATCAACTACTGAAAAGTGTCGTCGTTCCTCCCCACCTCCCACCCCTGCCAGGTGGTAAGTGACTTAGAAAAATCTTCATCTAAACATAATTGAGTAGAGTAGGATGTCTCCATTCTGTCGAGAGAAAAAACTGGGATTTTGGTGCACAATGTGAGCTGTAAGCCAATTGCAGGTGACATTGCCAACTGAGCGCCCCTCCCCAGCACGTCTAAGCTGCTCCACTCCTCTGCCTCTGACAGGAGCAATCCAGCTTGTCATGCACAGAGACGAGCATTGACACCTGCTTATGCTTGGATGCCAAACGATGAGGCTTACCAAGCCTGGGTTGGGATATTCATGGAGATCTGGGGGGGGGGGGGTAGAGCCTAGAAGGATGGAGTTTGTGGAAGGGGGGGGCATCAGAGGACTAGAATGCCACAGAGTGCACCTTCCAAAGTAGTTGTTGTCTCCAGGGGAACCGTTCTCTGTACACTGGAGATCTGTCGTGATTCCAGATGATCTTCATGTTCCCACTTGGAAACTGCCAACCCTACATATTAATGTTTTACACAGTAACAATAGGTTGGAAAATTGGCATCCTTACATATTGGGTCTAAAAACAAGAAGAAAATCCTCCCTCCCCCAAAATATTAGTTCTCTGATCAAAGTGGTGGATGCAGCCGTGAAACCAAATGGCGAATAACACTGGGCCGGAACGCAATGTTAGGTGTGAACCGAATATGGAAGAGTAAGGATATCAGCCTTAATACAAAGTGCCGGCTAGTCAACGCAGTTGTCTTCCCCATAACAACCTATGGATGCGAAAGCTGGACCCTGAAGAAGGAAGGCAGGAGGAGAATAGATGCCTTCGAATTATGGTGTTGGAGACAAATGCTGCAAATTCTATGGACAGCCAAAGTTATCAACAAGATAGTTTTAGAGAGGAGCAAACCAACTATGTCATTAGAAGGGAAGATATTACGGCTAAAGCTCACTTACTTTGGACACATAATGCGATCAAACTCGCTAGAAAAATCTTTAATGCTCGGCATGGTCAGCAGCAAAAGGAAACATGGCCGCCAAAGGATCCGCTGGCTCAACACGATCAAAGCTGATGTAGGGATGACCATGAACCAACTAAAAGAAGCAGTCAGAGACACGGCCGCATGATGAAGACTTTCCTATAGAATTGTCGAGGGCTGGACACGACTGAACGGATGACATCATCATCATCATCATCATCATCATCATCATTCCTGGTCTGTGTCTCTGTGTTGGGTAAAGTACCATCTAGTCTTCACCAGTTTATTGCAACCCCAGCAAGGTGTATTCAAGGTGACAGAGAAACATGGATGGTTTGCCATTGCCTTCCTCGAGAGTCTTCCTTGGTGGTCTCTCATTCAAGTACTGATCCTGCTTAGCTTCCAAGATCTGACAAGACTGGACTATACCATGCTGTCTTTTCCTATTTCTGGCATGCTATTCATCAAAAAGACAGGTGTGTGCAATTATGTGCAATTCCTAGAAAAATTAAAAATGTTATTATGTATGAAAATACATGTATTTATTTACTAATAACGTTAAAAATGCTACAGGCCTCAATGAGCCTCACTACCAAATCATGCCTAAAAATCACAAACAAGGACCAAATGGCCTAGACCAAATGCATTCTGGCACACAGTGGTCAGGCATACATTAACATACATAAATTGTAAAATACACAGGCTCCAGTCATATAGTACATATACTATCAAGTAATGAAAAGGATCCAGTAGACATTGGGAAGAAGAAAAAGAAGAGTTGGTTCTTATATGCGCTTTTCCCTACCCAAAAGATGCTCAAAGCGTCTTCCAATTGCCTTCCCTTTCCTCTCCCCACAACAGACACCCTGTGAGGGAGGTGAGGCCAGAAGAGCCCTGATATTACTGCTTGGTCAGAACAGTTTTATCAGTGTTTTGGCAAGCCCAACGGCACCCAGCTGGCTGCATGTGAGGAAGTGCAGAATCAAACCCGGCATGCCAGATAGGAAGTCCACACTCCTAAATACTGCACCAAAATGTCAATGCTTAGTCAGGAACCCAAAGGTTGAGCTGCAACAACAATGGTAAAAAATGTTTGCAAATATTTATTAAACAAAGTGCACTGATTCAATATATTTAAAACATAGTAAAAACAATATATAGTAAAAACAACTGCACATAGTAAAAACAACTGCACATGACAGAAAAGGGTAGACCAAACGTGATTCGACCCCGGGGGTCAGTAGGCAAATTATTGTGTGGAATGCTCTTTTGTACAAGATCAAAATCTAATGGCTTGTTGGGTGGCAAAGAAAAAATCTATTAGGTGTTGCTCCAACTAGTCTTTCAAAAATCAGATAATATTCTGTCATGTGCAGTTAGATATCTGCTGTTTTTACTATGTTTAAATATGTTGAATTAGTGCACTTTGTTTAATAAATATTTGTAAAGATTTTTTAATGTTGCAGCTCAAACTTTGGGTTCCTGACTTTCTGTTCAGGTTGGGTTTCAGTTTCCTTTTTTGTTTCTGCATTGAATGTTTAATCTAGTGCATGATAACATTGAATATATGACATATCAAAATTATGTTTAAATTTTGAATTTGATGTAAACTACTTATTGGTTCTTGCGAGTCCCTTGGACTGCAATGTGAACAAACCGGTCAGTCCTAGAGGAGATCAGCCCTGACTGCTCCTTAGAAGGCTAGATCCTGAAGATGAAACTCAAATACTTTGGCCACCTCATGAGAAGGAAGGACTCCCTGGAGAAGAGCCTAATGCTGGGAGCGATTGAGGGCAAAAGAAGAAGGGGACGACAGAGAACGAGGTGGCTGGATGGAGTAACTGAAGCAGTCGGTGCAAACTTAAATAGACTCCGGGGAATGGTAGAGGACAGGAAGGCCTGGAGGATCATTGTCCATGGGGTCGCGATGGGTCGGACAAGACTTCGCACCTAACAACAAGAACTTATTGGCTCTATACACTGTGACACAGGGTTTGAATTGTTTGGGTTTATGGGGTTGAATTTATGGGGTTAAATCCTTTCTCCTCTTTTTCTCTTCACATTTCAGGTAAACGAAAGTTTCAAAGGGTAGCCATGCTGGTCTGCAGGAGAATAGCTAGGGCCATTCCACACAACGGGCAATGTTACTAAGTCTGAGCGCTATTGAAAAGAGCTGCAATAAATAGCGGCAGGTCTCGGTAACGCACACAGCCATTTTTCGCGGGAAACAGGTTCTCCCACTAGCACTGTTCTCGTAACGCACTGAAATCGCAACAAAGGAGGCCATATTTTTCCACACTTCCTCCCGCCCCTGGCTGTCAATCAAACAGAACAGCCAATTAACTGTTGTGTTCATGCTTCCCTTTAAAAACTGTTTTTTAAAAACCCGAAAACACCTGTAGCAACGCATATTTGTTCATTTGATGTATCAGAAAGACCCTTTTCATTGGCGTGGGAGCTGGCACTTAATAGTTTCCACGCCCTTAAAGTAAAAAAAAATATCCCCCCGGTGCAATTTCTGGCCGAAATTACGGGCAGTGTCGAACAGGGGGCTGTATTGTGCTTGGAAACTTTACTTGTGGAGGGATTTCAGCCGAACAAGCATCGCTTATTCATTGCTTTTGCCAGTTTAAGGGGGGGAAATGGCGATTGTGATGCTGGAAGCTCGGGTGCAAGAGTTTAGGGAGGGACATGCTTGCTACCACTATACTGAGAACGCACATGTCTTTTTCGGATGTGTTGCAAGTTGTTCTCAAGAGTCTAGCAGGTTTTTTTAGGGGTTTTTTTAAAGCGCTACAGCAAAGTGATTTTTGCGGGAGTGTTGCAGGAGTGTTGCAGAGACTTCAGCAACATTAACGCTGTGCGGAATGGCTCCTAGGTTCAACTCCAGTATCGCTTTAGAGACCAACAAGGGGTCCTTCCCATCCTGAGTTCTTTCTTTGCCACAACCATCCCATCTTCTGAGATACAGGGACTCAGAGAGATTCAATCCTACTTGTCTCTGATGAAGAGAGGCTTGACACTTGATAGCTTATCCTCTGAAAATCTTGTTAGTCGACTCATGCCTAGCCATTCTGCAGAACAGCTGGAACAGTACTTATATGTCACTTGGGAGAGGAACATTCACAAAATATAGGTCCCTGCCCAGTGTGGGCTCACAGTCCAAATGCCAAACTAGATTTATTTAAATGTGTTTATTAATATGTCTGCCTGTCCACATTTAAATTGAGAGCGGAGGGCTTTTTCCTGGGGGTTCTCTAACAGAAAACACTGGTGAATGTCTGTTGACTTCACTCCCCTATGGCTTGAAGCATTTTTCTTCCAGTCTGGCTTACTTCTGGCATCAGAACCAGACAGGGAGAAAATGCTTCAAAGGATAGAGCTCTTCTCATCTTTGTTCGATTTTCTGTAACAAAACAGAAACAAAACCTGGTCCTTACGTTACACGTGAATGCAACTACATTCTTATGCATTCTTGGTTCCATTTAGTTTGACGGAATGGAGATTTTTCTTCAGACTTGTGGGATTCTCCTCCAGGTTTGCTGAAAAATCTGAGACTGTAAAAAGGAGTTTTTAAAAACCGTGACTCTGGGAAGCTTTCTCCTCTTATATCTTTCACCAAAACTGCCTTGTGAGAGGCATGCAGGAGCCTGGATGAGGAGGAGGGGGGCCTCTCCAGCTCCCAATAGGGTCACAGTGGTAGAGGTGAGTAGGCAGGTGAGCAGGTGGGGGAGTCTCCATCATCCCTGCCATTGCCAGGCCCAGGGAGAGGGACAGGAAGGCAGGCAGGTAGGTAGGTGGGGAGGACAATGGGAAAGGGAGGTCCAAGCTAATTCCCTCCTTATTTGGTGCGGGAAGGGTGGGGGAATGGTAAGCTATGCAGCTAGTAGTTGGCTCACCTGAGGGAGGAGAGGATGGGTCCCCTTATATCACAACATTTGAATATAAATGGACCTGCTTGCACAAAGCAATGTGACCGTTGATCCACAATGCTCATAGCGCCCTCTGCTGTCTGTTGTTAAGTTTGCATGCTTTTATGTGTCATTTGATTAGTCCTAATAAAAGATATTACGGGGATTGTGTTCTGGTTATTTGGATTTTCTTGTGGACGATCATGACTGCTAATAACATCTGTTATCCAGAGTGACTGTGCCTCTGGGTTTATAAAAAATACCCTAGAAGAATTAAGGTTGAAGGCATGAAAAGTTAAATTTTGCATATGGAGCAATGGTTTTCAAAGTGTGTGCTCAGGAACTAGGGTTGGGATATACCTGGAGTTTTTAGTAGTGGAAGGGGAGGGGAAAGGCCTCAGCAGGGTATAACACCATAGAGTCTAGGCAGTCATTTTTTCCAGGGGAACGGATCTGGAAATCAGTGGTAATACTGGGAGACTTGGAGGCTGGTAGCCCGATTGGGAATCATTGGATTTCCTGAAAACCTATCAGAAACAAAAATATATTGAGCAAAAGATTAGCTAAGATGGACTAACATTTGTCAGACCAGGATATCAAACCTGGGTTCAAATTCTCACTCTGCCATGAAGTTTGTGGGGTGATCTTGGGCCAGTCACTCTTGCTCAGTCAAATTTATCTCATACAGTTGCCAACTCTGGCTTGGAAATTTCTGGGGATTTGTGGCTGGGTCAGCAGATTAGAATAGAAACAATATTTCCACAGAGCATGTACTATAGTTATTGGAATTCTCCCAAAAGTTCAGGCTGGTCTGAGCGTTAATCAGTGCACCAGTAGATGGACAGATGGGTGGTGGGGGCATAAGTAGGTAGGTGGATAGATGTTAACTTTGGCCCCACCAAAAGCCCTACTCACAGGGTTGAGAAAATAAAATGCAAGTGAAGAAGCATGTACGGCATCTTAATTTCCTTGTTCAGTGGCTGGCATCCGTGGGGGTCTGGTGATCGCTCAGAATCACGATTGATAACAGAGATCAGTTCCTGAGCCATATGGAAGGGCGATATAGAAATCAAATGAATGAATGAATGAATGAATGAATGAATGAATGAATGAAACGGCTGCTTTGGTAGGCAGACTGTATGGCACTATACCCCACTGAAGTCCCTCCCTCTCCAAATGTCACAGTCTCCAAACTCCACCACCAATCCTCAAAGAATTTCCCAACCTGAAAATGTCAACCCTATCTTAAGGAAAGGCATGAAGGGGCATGCAGAAAGAAACAAGAAAGCAATTTGTATAGTTATTTTTAGGCCACTTTTCCACTCTAGGTTCCTTAGCGTGGTTACCAACAAGTTAGAGCATACCCAGTTGCATTAATGACATTATATTTTATAAAATTACACTAATTATGGAAAATCAATATCAAGCAGCATAAAACGGTTCAGAAATCACCCTAACAAAAGAACAATGGAATCAACCTCAATAACAGTGCAATCTTAGAAATATCTATTAAGAAATTAGTATCAAGATGTTCAGTGGTACATACTCTTAGGTAAGTTTGGACGGGAATTCACCCTAAGGGCCACATGAGGTTATTGGGGAGGGGGGGGGGGGAGATATAGATAGAAACCAGAAAGCAATTTTCAAAAGCTAGAATTCTTTTATTTTTCTAATAGACTTTTTGGCCTGGCTGGTCAAGGACTATTTTTTTTTATGTTTAAACTTCAGACAATACAATCAGTGTGCGTGGAGCCAGAGGGATATCTTGTTTTTACAGAAAACTGATTCAGTCTCAAAGCTGACCTTTGAGCCAAACTCTGAGTCCAGGCAATAGTTTTCTGGCTTCCATGATGAAAAAAGTTGAAGACTGATCATTGATCCCTTATCTAGCACTCTATGAAACCTGAACAAAATTGATGGAGATGACAGTTTGAAGGAGCTTGTAGGTATGACTTCCATGCACAGATGTCCACCCTTAGTTCTCTTTATAGTTGATTACTGGTTCCTTTGATAGGTGAACCCACTGGGAGCCACCATTGCAAAAGCATTGTGCTTGAAAGCAGATATGAGGAGATATTAAGTTTCCACCTTAGCATTGCAATTAATGCCTGACCCAAGCCACCCATCCTTTGAGTCTTCAGTTTCAATTTTATTGTTTCACTAGAAATCAAGCCCGCTGTATGCATAATACAGCAGGCACTAGGAGCTGTAGTGGCGGCACCCCCGCTCCCCTCCCCCCCAGGACCCCGACCTGGGGGAAGGAGCATGGTCCCTGCTCCTCTCCAAGGCTGTGGCAGCCCCGGAGGCTTCCCCCACCTGGCCGCCACCCAGGCGACACCGGGGCTTCAGGGCTGGCAAAGGGACAGCCCTGCCGTGTCTGCAATGCGGCAGGGCTGTCCCTTCCCCAGTCTCTAAATCCCCCCCACCTGCCTCCTAGGCGACACCGGGGCTTCAGGGCTGGCAAAGAGACAAGCCCGCCGCGGCTGATCCTTTGGCGGCCCCGAAGCTCCCCCCCCCCTGTCCACCTCCCGGCCGAGGCCCACAGGACAGGCTGGGCCGGCCGGCTGTCCGCCTATCTGTTGTGTCTGCGGCCAGGGAGTGGGCCCAGTCCGGGGCCAATTGGCCCCTTGGTGTCGGACTGACAAGCAGAGGGCCCAATCGGCAGGCGTTTTGCGCCTGCCGATTGGGCCCTCCACTTATCAGTCCAGGGCAAGGGGCCAATGGGCGCCCTTCCCCATCCAGCACTGGGCCTACCCCAAACCCTCTTACTGCTTTATTTATACCGCTCCCACAGAGCGGTTAAAGATAGCCCATAGCCATACATTCAAGAATGTTAAAAAGCAGTGAAACAGGAGCTTGCTACATCAACAACACAACAATCTTGGTCTTACATTATCAGGAATATGAATATTTCAAAATCCATTTTCTCATAAATGTATCCCCTTCTGCTTCATATTTTGGACAATAAAATATGGGCTAATGAATCAAGTTTTGCCATCTGGCAGTCACAATAGCATTGGTTTGAAGGTATTTCAAGAAAAACAACTCTTCACCGAAGCCGTTGGTAGTGAGTTGTTGTTAGCAATATATGTTGACTTTCCCACTCTATGGATCTCAAATTTGGTTCCTGGGTCCAATAAGACAACTTGAGAAACTTCAATCTATTTTTTTGTGTGCTAAATATTAACTCTGCCACCATTACACTTCTGATGTAGTGTGACTCAAACGGCCTTAAGGTGACCAGATGTTAACATTGGTAAAGTGGGGCACTATTGACTTGGGGGGGGGGGGGCTTCTTGATTAAAAATTTGGTCTATATGGAGCAACAAAAATGTTCATAGAATGCAAAAATAGTATTGTAATATATATATTTTAATTTCAACATAAGTACAATTTGCCAGGTGCCCCCAGATGTCCCTCCAAAAGTGGGACAATCTAGTCACCTTATTTTAAACATTTCAACACGGATAATGGAAGACCATAATAAGATATAACTTTTGACTGGTTAATGTTAACAGTACCTCAGTTCTTTCTGTGTCATCAGCTGCTGGTCAAGATGGCATGCCGATGTGGATGCTAAAATGAGGCATCTGGGATTATGTTAACTCAAAAAAGGACAATCACTACCCATACATAAATCATTGTGTGACGCACAGCGAGCCAGTCTCCGAGAGCAGGGGGCTATAAATCCATTAAATAAATAAATGTAAATATGATTGGATTGATCTGCAAAGAGATGCTAGGTAGAAATGCTCTCCATTTCACCTCAGAATTAAAGACTCCACGGAATTTGATCTGCTTCTGTACTTTATCAACAGTTCCTTTGAGTCTTCCTTTAAGTGATAATTGAATGGGGCTACAGATTCAGGCAGGTAGCCATGTTATTCTGAAGCAGTAGAACAAATTTGGAGTCCAGCAGCACCTGTGAGACCAACAAAATTTAATTCTGGGTAGAAGCTTTAGTGTGCATGCACACTTTTGGAGAAGGGTGTATCTCAAGAAGTGTGCATGCATACAAAAGCTTCTCCCAGAATTAAACTTTGCTGATCTTGTGGGATCCTAGAAAATAAGATTTAGTAGAACATTGAAGACAGCTTTAGTAGAATGTAGCTTCACCAAAGTTTACAGAGACTGGGAGGCCTGGGGCAGCCATTAGTTGTAAGCAGGGTCATGGAGGTTGCTTGATCCTTTGGATTAAGGGGTGGATGGGCTGGATTTTACAAAGAACATGGCTTCTCAGTCTCGTAGATGTCACTGGACTCAAACTTTGTTCTGAATGGGGTTACTTCTGCGTCAGCTAAGTAGGCTTGGGGACACGAAGCAGGTGTGTGTGTGTGTGTGTGTGTAAAGGTTTCTTTAAAAAGCCTTGTCCTGGGCAGGATTTGAAAAGTGCAAATCCCGCGCACATTCTAAACAGGCTCTTCAGTGTGAGGCGGAGACCCTCGGAGACCCGCGTCCTTCTGCGCAGGTTTGGCCGCAAGGACGACCCGAGGCCGCGACGGAAGGGCTCTGGGTTGCAGAAACGCGTTCAGCGCCTTCTGGGCTCAGGGGGAAGCTGAAGCAGCGCCCTCGCCACAACGACGCACGACCGACATTTTCTTCTTCCTCCTCCTCCTCTTCCCCGCAGCGCGTTCCCGGAGAGACAGCTGAGGGAGGAGAGAAGGAAAGGTCGGGAGCGCGCGTCCCCGCGCAGTCCCGTCACGCGCGTTCCCGGACTCGCGCCTCACCATAGGGCCGGGGCCTCGCCGAGGCGCATGCGCGCAAGGCTCGGGGCAGGCGAGAGCGAGGGCGCTTGTGTAAGTTCCGCCGTGGCGTCCGGAGGGGCCGCGCGCTCCTGGGGTCGGAGCGCGTGGGCCGGGTTCGGTGCGGAAGGCGGCGGAGTTTGGACAGGGGTCTTGCCGAGGGGGTAGGGAGCTTGCAAAGCAGACGGAGCACAAGGCGGCCGCCGCTTGGTCTGCGCCTGCTCGAGGGATGCCCCTGGGATTGCAGCCCATCCCCAGACTGCAGAGAGCGGTGCCCCCCGGAGAACGGGGCAGGTTCTAGCATGCCCTTCCACAGGCTTAGAGGTGCCAGCCGCCAGGTGGGACCCGGAGATCCCCTGGAAGGACAGCGCATCGCCAGACGACAGATCCGCGCCCCTGAAGAAAATGGACGGGAAAATAGGGCGCTGTGCCCTACTGAGGTCTCCGCCCCAGCCCGGATCTGGCAGCCCTACCCTCTAGCCCCTGGCGGAAGCAAGACGGACTTCCCTCAGACTGTCACAAATGGTGCAATCCGTTGCAACCCTAGGTGGCTACCCGTTTCTGCTGCGTCAGGTGGCTGCCATGCTGGGTCCCCTTAGACCTGCTTTGTGCTTAAGGAATGCAAGATCTGATCGGCTGGAAAAGAAAAGGGTTTAATCCCGTTTGGCCTTGCTTGCTGCTAGTCCTGAGCAGAGTTACACCCTCTTAGAAGGGTGTAACTCAGCTTAGGATGTTTTGTTAGTTCACGTGGCAAGCGAGGCAGTGGCAATTATTGTTCCACATCACAGCAAACAGGAGAAGAGTCATAGAGATGATAAAGAAATCACATTTTCCAGATGAATATGGCTGTGGTGTTTTTTAATTGCAGCATAATCTTTTGTCGAGTCCCTTCACAAGATTTATGTACTGGGTTCTTGTTATGTGCAGTAGAGACACTCTTTTTCAGGATCTCTCACTTTATATTGTGTATTTTTAGGCCACTTTCCCACTCTAGGTTCCTTAGGGTGGTTACCAACAAGTTAGAGCATGCCCAGTTGCATTAATGACATTATACACTATCTTGGTGTCATGGTTAAGAGCATTGGTTTCTAATCTAGAGAGCCGGGTTCGATTCCCCACTCCCCCACATGCCACTAGCTGGGTGACCTTGAGCTAGTTACAAGTCCTGTTTAGAGCTGTTCTCAGAGCAATCCTGTCAGAGCTCTCTCAACCCTACCTACCTCACAGAGGTGTTGGGGAGAGGAAGGGAAAGGTGTTTGTAAGCTGTTTGAGATTCCTTCAGGTAGTGAAAAGCAGGGTATAAAAACCAACTCCTAATTATAGAAAATCAATTGAGAGTAGCACAAAACTGTTTTGATAGCTAACCTAACAAAAGGACAATGGAATGAACCTCAGTAACGGTGCAATATTAGAAATATCTGTTAAGAAGTATGTACCAGGATGGTCAATGTTGAGTACTCTTAGTTAAGTGTGGAAAGGATTTCACCCTAAGGGCCATATGAGGTTATGGAGGGGCGGGGCGGGGAGAGGTAGGCTGTAAATAAAATAAACAGCAGGGCCATGAAATCCGGACTGTGCAAGTGATATGCAATGGCGTGACACTCAAATGTGAAGGAGGTACAGGGGTCATTCACAAGAACAGAGACTGTTAAATGCAAATGTTCTTATTTTTGCCAAGCTGGTTAACACCAGTAATGACAGAAGGATTCCTGATGGAAAATTGGAATGATGTCCCCATTATTTACTCTGTACAGTGCTGTGGAAGGCTGCCAAGGCACCTGCAGACATCTTTCTCTGTACAAAGGTCAGCCTGAAACAACCTCCCTTTCTCTAATGGCAGGACACTTGGCAGAGGGAGACCAAAATGCTCATCCGGAAGGCAAGAATTGGGGTTTTTTTCTTTGCTGTTGTCCCATGAAGGCCTTTCAGTGATGGAACATTTGTGACTTCAAAACATCAGCGGTGGCCATTTGGTTTAAGTTTACGTAACAAAAATCTTCAACATGTAATGTGCAAAGCAGCTATCAAGTTAGGGGCGCTGTCTAGTGAAAAGGTAAACCTTTTCAAGTCCCACTGATTCCGGTGGTACAGCGAAGTGCACGATTAGGTATAAAACGGTTCAGCGCCAGCTGGATTGTGTCCGAGGTGTTTTCGTTGGTAAACAGAGAGCACGCAGCATTTGGGCCTGAGGGTTCTATAAGATGCAAAATATGTAGACCAGGCTTTCTCAATCAGGCTTTCGTGAAACTCTGGGGTTTCTCAAATGGGTGGCAGTTAATTTTTATTATCTGTTTAAAAAGTCAAAAATTTATCAGATGATACGACTATATATGGTCATATCGACCTGTTCTCCCCCCCCCATGGCCAATGATGGGCCTGGAAGGGGAGGGACCATGGGTGGGCGTGTCCACAGCTGTGTTTCCCTGCCAAATTCTGCACAGTCGCACCACTTCTGGGATTTCTGGAAACCTGAAAAATGTTTCACAGGTTGAGAGGGGCTGATGCAGACAGATCTGGGGTGACTAAATGCCACCTGTGTATGTTTCTATCACAAGGATAAACCCTGTTTGAAGTGAAATTTTGAAGTGAAAGTTTTTACATTTCTTGAGATCAGTATGTTTTGTGCTGTGAGAAATAGATGGTTCTTCTGTGTAACGAAAAAATAAATGGATCTGATTTTAAATATCAAAAGAAGAAGAGTTGGTTTTTGGATGCCGCTTTTCTCTACCAGGAGTCTCAAGGGAGCTTACAATCACCTTCCCTTTCCTCTCCCCACAGCAGACACCCTGTGAGGAAAGTGAGACTAAGGGAACTCTGAGAGAACTGCGACTGGCCCAAGATCACCCAGCTGGCTGCATGTGGGGGAGCGGGTAATCAAACCCAGCTTGCCAAATGGGAAGCTGCTGCTGCTCTTAACTACCACACCAGAAGGAGGCAGGTGTTGGGTTGACCTTTGCCTGCAGAGTACTTGCAAAGGCATCTGTTCGTGCTGATAGGCCGGCTACAAAACCTTTTCCATTCAAGCTTATGTCAAAACAATGGCATACTTGCCTTTCATGCATTCAGGGATTTGCCTCCTGCCAGGGCAGCCTGTAATAAATCACACCGCTTTTCTTTTAAGACCCTGACCACAAGGGCAGGTACGGCATAGATAATAAGAGAGATGCTCACCTGCAGAAGGATGCAGTGTTAGGTCAGCATTGGCATGTCTCTTTCAGGGTGATCTCTGGGGCCTTGATGTATTTTGCTCATTTTAGTCCCAATGACAAGTTATGGCCAGTGCCTTAAGAAGACAATGTTAAGTCTGGAGGGGGGGGGGGAGCTTGTGTAACTTCTGGCTATAGAATCCTAGAGTTGGAAAGAGCCATACAGGCCATCTAGTCCAACCCTCTGTTCAGTGCAGGATCAGGCTGAAGCAACCCTGAGAAGTATTTGTCCAGCCGATGTTTGAAGTCTGCCAGTGAGGAGGAGCTTACCACCTAGGCAGCCCATTCTACTGCTGAACCACTCTGACTATTATTCTCCTGATATCTAGCTGGTTCAATCCTACATGTAGTTTAAACTTGTTATTGCAGGTCCTATCCTCTGCTGCCCACAGGAACCTTTCCCTGCCCTCCTCCAAGTGACAACCTTTCAGATACTTAAAGAGAGCAATCATGTCCCCTCTCAACCTCCACTTCTGTAGGCTGAACATTCCCAAGGCCCTCAGCCTTTCCTCACAGGGATTGTTCCCCAGGCACTCTCATTCTCCTTGCTCTCCTCTGCTCCCTCTCAATTTTGTCTACCTCCTTTTTGAAGTGAGGCATCCAGAACTGCACACAGCACTCCAGGTGCAGTCTGTCCAATGTGGTATATAGTGGGACTATGACATCTTGAACTCTGGTGTTGGAGAAGACTCTTGCGAGTCCCTTGGACTGCAAGGCGAACAAACCGGTCAGTCCCAGAGGCGATCAGCCCTGACTGCTCCTTAGAAGGCCAGAACCTGAAGATGAAACTCAAATACTTTGGCCACCTCATGAGAAGGAAGGACTCCCTGGAGAAGAGCCTAATGCTGGGAGTGATTGAGGGCAAAAGAAGAAGGGGACGACAGAGAACGAGGTGGCTGGATGGAGTCACTGAAGCAGTAGGTGCAAACTTAAATGGACTCCGGGGGATGGTAGAGGACAGGAAGGCCTGGAGGATCATTGTCCATGGGGTCGCGATGGGTCGGACACGACTTCGCAACTAACAACAATAGCAACGTAACATCTTGCAAGTTTGATATATGCCTGGTTGGTTGCATTTCTAATGTATATATATATTTTCCCCCTTTTCACGTCTTTAGTGCTGTGTCCCTGTGTCTGGTCATGGAGGCCCAGTCCCCTGAGGGGGAAGCCCCCCAACTCTCTGCCGCGACGAGGGCGAAGATTGAACGGAATCGTCAGCGGGCTCTGATGCTGCGGCACGCCAGGCTGGCTACTCGGCCCTATCCGGCCACCGGCGAAGGTTGGCTTATGCACCATGGTACCCGGGGTTGGGGCCTGGCAGTTCAGGCGCAGTTTAGCCTGCAGCTGGCCCAAGAGGGAGACATGCTGAAGATAGAAAATAATTAGGGAAGGAGATGATGTAATGGTCAAAGTGGAAGTCTCATCTGCAAAGAGGTGTCAAGATTAATGCCATGTACTAATAGCTAAATGACTTTTAAATATGTGTGTGCCTGTGACAGTATTCACCATTTTTTCCCCCCCAGGCAGTTCTAAAGTTAAAGCACCTCCTAAAGTAACAGACACCGGGGGAGGATTCTTTCTGGAGGAGGAGGAGGAGGAAGAAGATGTGGCTGAGAAAATTGTTCACCTTCCAGGTAAGTGGTGATGATGCTGAAACGACGGCCTTTGCCGGCAAGTATTAAGTTTGCGAAAAATGGAACAAAAGGAGAATAGGACTGGAGGATAAACTGGCCATTATTTCTAGGGGAGCTATAAAAGAAATCTGGAATATTTATATAATAGATGGAAACTTTTTGTTTTGTGGTTGTGTGGGGGTTATTTCTTCCCTGCAAGCAAGAGCATCTACAAAATGTGACACCAGCCGTTTTCAGGCTTTTGACTGTGGAGTAACCCCTGAGATATTCTGCAGGCTTCGAGTCCCCTCACCCCAGAAGTGTACTAGCTGGCCATGCCTCCCTGCCACGCACACAGAAGACACATGTTTACAGTGTGTGTGGCATCACTAAAAAAAAAAGCTTGTTAAATAAGATGTTAGTTTCATTTTTGTGTATGCAGAACCTTGCCTGAGCAAAAGAAAGAGGCATAAATAAGCTATCATAAAGCCCACCATACAAAGCAGCAGTTCTCCCCGGGGGAAATGATCTCTGTGATTTGGAGATCACTTGTAACTTTGAGAGATCTCCAGGCACCGCCGGGGGTTGGCAATCCTAGCAAGACCTGAGAATCTTTTTCCCCAGGGTCAGAAATGGCTTGCCAGGGCAAGGGGAAACCTGGGAAGAAAGGAATCGTTGAGCAGGATGTGCAGAGTCATTGCACTGGATCCAGATGTAGAAACTTTGATCTAGGGATGCCAGCCTATAGATGGGACCTGGGGATCCCCCGGAATTATAGCTCATCTCCAGTCTACAGAGATTTGTTTCCCTGAAAAAAATGGCTGCTTTGGAGGGTAGATTCTGTGGGATTGGACACAGTCCTTTCCTGCTTGACTGAATCCTTTCCTTGCAAAGCCCTCTTCAGGCCATCTCCTGCCAGCAGAGCTCTGAAAGGGGAAAATGGGAGGAGCCAAGGGCGGAAGTGCAGCAGATCCAGGTCTTCCCTCCCATTCCTTTTCCATTTTGAGTGAATTCATCAAGGCATTGCAGAACAGACAGATGAACAGAAAGCCACTTGGCTTACTTATTTTTAAATATATATATTCCAAAAAAATTAAATCCCCCCTGGAGTAACCCTGGCCAGGAATGGCTGTGTTACACCCAAGCAACCTTTACTAGCCTCCTGCTGGTTAGGAGCGGCAGCCTGTAATCTGGAAGAGCCAGGTTTGATTCCCCAACCCTCCACATGTAGCCAGCTGGGTGACCTCAGGCCAGTCAGTTCTCTTAGAGCTGTTCTTGCAGAGCAGTTGTTTCAGAGCTCACTCAGCCCCACCTCGCTCACAGTGTGTTTGTTGTGGGGAGAGGAAAGGTCTTTATAAATCAGGGTATATAAAATCAGCTCTTCTTCTTTTAACTGGAGATATTGGGGTTTGAACCTGGGCCCTTCCGCATGCAAAGCAGAGGCTCTTCCACGGAGCTAAGCGGCCCATCGTGAGCTCTTCCTGCCATAGCATCAGTCTGCATGTGCGTTGCTGTCTACCCCAGGAAAGAGCTTGTCTTTGCATTCATGGTGCTGATAGGTTGGGAGTGAAAAGTGCTTCCTACTCCATCATGCAGTTAATAGCCCTTCTCCTTAGCCACAGACCAAAAAAAAATATGCTGCCTCGAGGATGACGGATTCAGGCATCTGGAGATGGCAGCCGCAGTAGGCAGGACCTGAGTCACCTGAGAGAAGGTAGGCTGCCTGGAGAAAGGATGAAATGAAGGCGCAGGGGAGAAGAGCGCGGTTCTTGGTGGTTTGTTTCTGTAGGTACTTTGAGTCCTGGCAAAAGGGGGTTTAGATTAACGGCCAGGCAGTGCTGTCCTAAGCGGAGTTACACTCTTCAAAGCGGTTAACGGTGGCGGCTTCTCACCTGGCAAGCTGGGCTTGATTTCCTGCTCCTCCACGTGCAGCCCTGGTAGCGCTGTTCTCACAGAGCACTCCTGTCAGAGCTCTCTCGGCCTCACCTCCCTCACATGGAGTCTGTTGGGGGGAGCGGAAGGGAAAGCATCTGAAAGCCGCTTTGAGATTCCTTCAGGTAGAGAAAAGCGGGGTGTAAAACCCAACTCCTCTTGATTTCATTGTGCTTAGAATGGTGTAACTCTGTTTAAGGGTTGGTTGCTTTTGGTCTCATTTTGTTCCCCCCCCCACACACACACACACAATTTTTATTTTCAATATAAGCAGTCTTTTTATAGCTTCTTCTGTCTATATCCAGTCCGTATTTATATTTTCTCCCCAAAGTCCAAGCAAAAGGAATCAACAAACGATTCTTTCCTTATTTATTACTGTGTCAGGAGGTGCCTGACAGGTCTTTTAGCAGTGGCTTGCAATACGGTGCGTTAAACTGTTTGGCTTCTTAGGAGAGAATTGGTGTTGTGTAGTGCTGTCCTGCAGGCAGTTCCCATGTGCAAGCTCCATTAAAATTTCACCGATGCGCACACAAGAGAACATAATGATTAGTGACAACTGTGCTCTTGAGCACTTCAAAAGTAAAGTGGAACCAATGCATTTTTTTTCCTTGTGGTAAAAATGACACATACGGTATTAGCGTTTGTTAAGAACTTTTAAAACAGTGGTTCTCAACCTGGGGGTCGAACAACCCTTTCACAGGGGTCGCGGCAGGGCAAGCAGCTTGGCCGGGGGGGGGGGCATCCACACAACAGCCTTGCGGGGTGGATCAAGATAGAGCATTCGTCTGTCCGGCGCAGCAGAAAAGAGCAAGATCGGCATGGTGGGACAAGAGGCATGACTGAACTGAAAAACCACGAAAAAAACCCAATTTCTATACAATCCTGAACAATGGATCTTCATGCCATTGGTCAGTTTCTGTTTAATTTCTGTGAAAGCACACTTGCATAATTTTATGGTTGGGGCTCACCACAACATGAGGAACTGTATTAAAGGGTCATGGCATTAGGAAGGTTGAGAACTACTGTTTTAAAAAATAAAGATTAATTTTAAAATGAGGATCTGTAGATTGTAAAGCCAAAGGAAAACTTGGGGGAGCTTCCCTATAACTGGAAAGCTTTCTGGGTGACCTCAGACCAGGCTGTCCCCTTAACCTACCTCACAGGGTTGTGGTGAAGGCAGTGCGGAGTTCAGCAATGTAAGAAGATTTCGGCCCCCATTGGGGAGCAAAATGGTGTATAGAGGAAGCAGATAAATAATTGAGCGGTGGGTTGTGCAATTATGCATCACCTACCGATGAAACTGCCTGATACCGAGTCAGAGTCTTGGTCCATTGAAGTCCATATTGTCTACACAGACTGGAAACAGCTCTCCAGGGTCTCAAGCAGAGGTCTTTCCCATCCCCTACTACTCGGTCCTTAACTGGAGAAGCCAAGGATTGAACCTGGGACCTTCTGCATTGCATGCTCTACCACTTAGCCACAGTCTCTCCCACATGGAACTGCCCTATCACTCTGAAGATGAGCCATCTGCCCTACTCAGATTTCCATTTAAATTTTGCTATAAATTTTGTGTGTGTGGCTGAATGCAGATGTACTTGAATGCAAGGGTGGCCAAACTGTGGCTCTCCAGATGTCCATAGACTATGATTACAATTTTGCTGGCAGGGGCTCATGGGAATTGTAATCCATGGACATCTGGAGATGCAGTTTGGCCACCCCTGATGGAGGGTATCTGAATGTTCTGTTAAGGACATCCATTGTTTCTTTGTTTCTCACAGGGCCTGTATTAGAATGTGACTATCTTATCTGTGAAGAATGTGGGAAAGAATTCATGGACTCCTACCTCATGAGCAACTTTGACCTAGCAACCTGTGATAATTGCAGGTATAAAGAAATGTGTTCAGTTTATTAAATGCTAACCAAGTTCCTAACACTATGGGGTGAGGTTGAGGAGGGGACAGGGCTTGGTGTCTTGATTTCCCATCCTTTATGTTCTAAAATGTACTCTCAGCTCTGTGTAGAAAATAAGCATTCCTTTATAAGGTCAAGGTCAGGGGAGTCTGATGAAAATGGTGTAATCGAACAGAATGAGGAATGCTGCAGTCACGTATCTCACGTAGCAGATGATTTTGCTGAGCAGAACAGCTGGGTTCATTTTCATCCTGAACATTAGTTGATGTCTTGCTACTCCTCCAAACTAATTAAATAGATCCTTGGGCTTCTACCCTACCAATCCCAAGAAACCTGAAGGTTACTACATGCTTAACTGCAGATATAATTTTTTAAAAAGAATCTAGAGATTGCAGAGTTTAATTTTTTGGCCCAGGCCTGGTGGAATGCTCTGCCAAACAAGATCAGAGCGCTGTGGGACCTTAAGACAGGTTTTGCAGGACTTGTAAGACGGAATCGTTCTGCTGGGCCTATGATGGAGGCCTGAAGTAACACCTAAATCTGCTGCCCCTCTTTCTTTCCCTGCCAAACCATACCCCCAGGGAGGGTTGTGTTATTATGACTCCCCCTTTCTCATACAATAAACAAATAATCATGGGGAACATTAGTATTCTAATTCTGTGATGTTTTAAATCTGAACTTTAATCAATTGAGATTTGTATTTTGCTTAGAATTTCACCTGTTGTGATCCACCCTGAGTCCATAGCAGGCTTTCTCCACCAGGGTTTTGTGAAGCCCTGGGGTTTTTGACAGCCCTGGAAGGGTTTCCCATATGGGTAGGAGTTAATTTTGTATATATGGGTGACATGACCATATATCCTTCCCAAATAAAACAGCCAATGATGGGCCTGTAGGGGATGGGGAGGAGGCGGGCCCTGGATGGGGCATGTACACAGCTCTGCTTCCCAACTATATTCTGCACCATTTCTGGGGTTTCTTGAAGCCTGAAGAATGTTTCAAGTGTTTCTCAATGGTAAAAATGTTGAGAAAGGCTGGTCTACAGAGGGTGGATTAGAAGTTCAAAAATAGATAACTGCAGTTTGCAAGTACTTAAAGGCACTGAAGGCTCCTGAGGACGTACTTGTGGAATATTGTAGTTTAGAAAGCTGTCTAAGGATCCCGGTCTTCTAGGTACATCTTCATAATGATTTCTGTTGCATTTTTTATTCTACAGATACTGTGCTTAGCTTTGTTGGGATTGTTCCCAGTATCGTGGGTGAAAAGCCACAATGGGGAGCGATTTGTAAATTAACACTCCAGGGCAGACTCACAAATCCCTAACTACTGGGGGTTAAATTCCTTGGGGGGAATAGACATTGTGGGAGGAAAAAAAGATCAAGGATTTACTGTTTCCGTGACTGAAATCTCATTTCAGAGATGCTGAAGATAAGCATAAGCTCATCACCAGAACTGAAGCGAAGCAAGCATACCTTCTAAAAGACTGCGATTTAGACAAGCGAGAACCAGTGCTCAAGTTTATTTTGAAGAAGAACCCTCACAACCCCCGGTGGGGTGACATGAAACTATATTTAAAACTGCAGGTACCGGAGCTTGCCAAAAAACTCCCCGCCCCTCGGCACCCTTTGCATTCTGCGTACAACCACTGTTTTATCTGTAGTGTAACATTTGCACTCTTAGGTTAGCATTTGCTTTAATAGAAACCAGACACAAAATGTGACGGTATGATAATTAATGACATTCGCTTACAATTCTTAAAGAATTTATTGGTTGCAGTAATGCAGGGGTCCTCAGTGTGGCGCCACTGACCACCATGGACCACTGTTTTGTTAACGAGAGCAAGAGGTGACCACCTCAGACTGCCTTGGTGGTCTCCCATCCAAGTCTTAACCAGGGCCAACCCTGCTTAGCAGATGGGATCAGGATAGGGTGGGCCATCCAGATCAGAGTAGCAAAGTTACCAGAATACCAAATGCAGGAGGAGAGTGAAGTGTAAAACGGGGGTCATCAACCCACGGTCTGTGTCCCAGTACTGAGCCGTCAGTGGCCGCACCTGCCTCTCCCCCCCCTCCCCGCGGCGAGAAGCTCGCCAGGCCGTGTTAACACCCCGTTGGCGAAACGCACATGCGCAGCAACTCTGCGCATGTACGTTTGCATGCAACTACAGCGCGTGCGCGGTGCCCGGGCCGCCGGCTCTCTCCCACCCCAGAGGCGGTCCTCAACTGCAAAAAGGTTGGGGACCGCTGGTGTAACAGGCAGCATGATGTAGCAGTTAAAGAGTGGCAGATTGTAATCTGGAGAGCCGGGTTTGATTCCTCACTCCTCCACATGCATCCAGTTGGGTGACCTTGGGCTAGTCACAGTTCTCTCAGAGCTCCCTGAGCAACTCGCTTAGAGCTTTCAGCTCCACCTACTTCACAGGGTGTCTGATGTGGGGAGAGGAAGGGAAATATGTTTGTAAGCCACTTGGGGGGTAGTAAAAAGCAAGGTCTTCTCTCTTCTAAAAAGACTGAGCGCATCTGTCTGGTCTTTGTTTCCTGTTTGTTAAAGCAACTTTTTATAGAATTGGAAGGAACAAGAACGTTTGCATCACCCACGCAGCACCCTAATGATCAACTCTCTCGGTTCAGACCGCATTACTTCCTACCACGACCAGTTATTATGGTCTCAGTAATGAGGCTACAAAAGAGAAGATCACAGAGAAAGTCCTTGACAGACGTTTGAAAAAACCTTTTTTGCAGCTGAAACTGTCTGGCTGTGTCATTCTGCAGGTAACAAAGCGCGCTCTTGAAATCTGGGGTAGCGAAGAGGCGTTAGAAGAAGCCAAGGAAAGCCGCCAAGACAGCCGAGAGAAAATGAAGCAGAAAAAGTTTGACAAAAAAGTTAAAGGTAGAGGATCAGTGGTTGTGTCTCCCAGTAAAAGATGACGCTCACATATTAGCGCAATGCTTGATTTCCTAACAGGCTGACCCATGTCTTACAAAGCAACCAGTGTTTTAAAAAGCATCACATTTTTGACAAGTTTCATTAGTCATATATTTTCTGCTAATGGCTCTTAATTTACTGACTGGCATCCAAGCACATTAAAATGGACAGCCCCTAATTGCTGTTAGAAGGTTTTTCTTTGGCAATCCCCCCCCCCCCCCATGCACACACTAGGGCAGCCGTCTCCAACCTTTTTATGGTTGAGGACCGCCTCCAGGGGAGGGGAAGAGCCGGTGGCCCGGGCGCCGTGCATGTGCGTTAGCGCCCCCTGGTGGTGAAAACGTGCATGCGCGGCAGTTCTGCGCATGCATGTTTTCACAATCGGGGTGCTAACGCACATGCACATTTGTGTCCGCCGGTGTGCCAGCGGCCGCTCCTGCCTCTTCCCCACCCCTCGCAGCAAGAAGCTAGCCGGGCCGCGAGTGAAGCGGCCACTTCTCGCTGCGGGGGGTATAATTATGCTATTCCTATGGGTCTCCTGTCCCCTAGGAACAAAATGTCAAAGGGAATTAGAATCACCATTCCTTCAACCATGTGGTTAAATCCAGGCCACCGTATCGGTTACTTACAGATAACCAGTACCGATATAGGGCAGCCAGCCTTACTTAACCTTTTTACTGTTTGGAAACCCCTGAAATATTCTTCAGGCTTTGAGAAGCCCCAGAGGTGGAGCGATCATTCAGAACACGGTTCGGAAGGATAGCTGTGCATGTGCCCATCTGGGGCCCTTCCCAGCCCCCCCCCCCGCCCCCCGCCGACCCATCATCGGCCATTTGGGGAGGAGTGGGTGGGTCAAAATGACAATATATGATCATAATATACGATCATTCGGGGAACCCTTGCAGGGCCATCAAGAAACCCCTGGGTTTCACAAAACCCTTGTTGAAAAAGCCTGATATAAGGTATCACTAGTCCTAACACCTTCTGGCAGAGAGTAAATAGTGGTGTAGTGGTTAGGAGTGCGGAGTTCTAATCCGACGAGCCGGGTTCGATTCCCCGTTTTCTCACATGCAGCCAGCTGGGTGACCTTGGGATCGCCACGGCACTGATAAAGCTGTTCTGACCGGGCAGTGATATCAGGGCTCTCTCAGCCTCACCCACCCCACAGGGTGTCTGTTGTGGGGAGAGGAAAGGGAAGGCGACTGTAAGCTGCTTTGAGACTCCTTCTGGTAGAGAAAAGCGGCATATAAGAACCAACTTTTCTTCTTCAGTAATATCGGGGCTCTCTCAGCCTCACCCACCTCACAGGTTGTCTGTTGTGGGGAGAGGAAAGGGAAGGCTGCTTTGAGCCTCCATCAGGTAGAGAAAAGTGGCATATAACAACCAACTCTTCTTCTAAATCTTCAGGTAGTTTTACATGGGAGGCAAACCAAAATGAATTACTGGCATTCATTTACATTTTAGAAATCAGGGGTAGTCAAACCTGTGGTCCTCCAGAGGTTCGTGGACTACAACTCCCATGAGCCCCTGCCAGCAAATGCTGGCAGGGGCTCATGAGAATTGTAGTCCATGAGCGTCTGGAGGACTACAGGTTTGACTACCCCCGTTTTAGCTGACAGGGCCTCTAGGAGTGTTTGGGACTATGCAGGTGAGTGGTTCTCATCCTGTTCTCTGACTGCACATGCCCACTCTGAGAAGCAACCAAGGGTGCTCAGCTCCCAAGGGTGTTTCTGAAACAGCAGGCCATCTCAGGGCAGAACTTGGACCTGTTTGCCTTCTAGCCAGTGAAAAGATCCTTTGCTTTCCACTAGAGCTGCGTCGAGCCGTAAGGAGCAGCGTTTGGAAGAAAGACACCAGCGTCCACCAGCATGAATATGGAGCGGAAGAAATGGTAGAAGAGGACTTGTACAAAAAGACCTGCATCACCTGTGGTTACGAATTAACGTTTGAAAAGATGTAAATAGATTTGCTTCGATAGAAAAATGCACTTTTTTTGTAACGCCTCTAAAGTAAAAAGCATCACTTTGTTAATCTTTGCTGTGTTTTTCTGACTAAATGATGTTGAATGGGTGGTCTATTCTCTAGCAGCTATTCAGCAGGGCCCAAATTACAAATGATCAAGTATTGGAGAAAAGGAAGGATGCGTCTTCTCAGTACAGAGCTCTTTTGCTTGCAACAATTCCTGTGTTTACTTCAGGAGCCTTATGGGAGGGTGGTTAAAAGGTAAAGGTATCCCCTGTGCAAGAACTGGGTCATGTCTGACCCTTGGGGTGACGCCCTCCAGCGTTTTCATGGCAGACTCAATACGGGGTGGTTTGCCAGTGCCTTCCCCAGTCATTACCATTTACACCCCCCAGCAAGCTGTGTACTCATTTTACCGACCTCGGAAGGATGGAAGGCTGGGTCAACCTTGAGCCGGCTGCTGGGATCGAACTTCCAGCCTCATGGACAGACAGCTTCAGACTGCATTTCTGCTGCCTTACCACTCTGCGCCACAAGAGGGTGGTATAGAAATATAAATGAGAGGAAGGAGACTGGTGGATGCTACTCTGTTAAATAGTGGTTGCTGGCCACGTAACTCTGTTCACATGTACATGCAGATATTTGGAGCTGGGTGAGTCACAACCATGAAGAGCTACGCTATCGAACAACAGGAGGCAAAGGGCTCCAGGAATACTGGTCACCCTGTTAGTTCTCTTCAGTTCTGCGAAGGCTCAAGAGGGTGGCAGGTTAGCGTGGATAAGCGATAGGGTTGTAAGTGTCCTGCATAGTGCAGGGGGTTGGACTAGATGACCCAGGAGGTCCCTTCCAACTCTATGACTCAATGGAGCTTTTGTGGTGCCCGTTGAGAGCCCTGATTACAGCCATGGCAATTTGCAAGGAAAGTTACTTTAGTTCTGTTACCTGCACGGATAGAGCCGCTTCCTGAATGTGACAGTATTTTTTAAGTTTTTTATCCTCACTTGATTGATGCAGCGGTTTTTGGAGCATATAGAAGCAACATTTCCAAGGTTTCTCACACCATCTTTCTATATTCTTGAGAATCCTTCATGGCAGGGCTTAGGGGTCACGAACACACTGAAACAAGCAGCAGTTTATTTGATACAACAGTTCTCTTCCTCAGACAGGGGGTGACCACTGGTGCCTGGGTCTGCTCAGAAGCAGCATTCATTCCTGCTCACCCCCGCTCCCCGGTGGCTCATTCCTCCCCTAGGCAGTGAAGGTGCTGACTTTAAAAACCACCCATCTCTGCCTCTCCCTTTCCCATCTTTCCAAGGGTAAATAAAGGTCCAGGAGAATGAACTGCAGTTCTGGCCTTTGGCTCAGCTTACCCATGAGGCCTGTAAAACAGAAAAGCTTCCTTGTGTGGGATTTCATGAAGGCTTAGGGTAGGGTTTCCCGAATGGGTGGGAGTTAATTATATATATACTAGGGGCCAAGCCTGTTGCATTCAGGAATACAATGGGCGCTAGATTGGGGTGGGATGGGAGAACTCTGCAGATGGCCTCCCCCTCTCCCCAGGACCGGGAAAGGCTGCAGGCAGCTGTTGGGAAACTCACTGGCAGGGGTGGCTCTCATGCGGCAGGGATCTGCAGCCTCCAAGCCTCAGTGGGAAGTAGAACGAGGAGGGGGTGGTCAGGGGTGGGGGATGGAAGGCGATTGGCTGGCCGGTGAACAGACAGGCATGCCAGTTGGAGGAGGAGGCACTTGGGCGGGACAGCTGCCCTGCGCTGAGTGGCCCTTAAGCCATGAGGCCAGCTCCTCCACTTAGGCCTTACCAGAAATGTATTATTATTATTATGTGGCACATATATTTTTTTAATTTGTTAAACATTGTGTGAAATAACTATATATGGTCATGTCAACCCGCCCCACCTTCCCAAAATGGCCAATGGCGGGCCTCAAGAGGGTGGGAAGGGGAAGGGCCGAGTGGGTGTGTTCACAGCTCTGCTTCCCATCCATATTCTGCACAATTGCGCCACTTCTGGGGTTTCTTGAAGCCAGAAAAATGTTTCCGGGGTTTCTCAGTGGTTTCTCCGTGGTAAAAAAGTTGGGAAAGGCTGGCCTAGGGCCTTATTTAAACTGTGTCGCAGCTCGTCTAAAACACATGTAATAGTTTGCTAACCAACCTATTTTGCACAGGTTGTAACATATGCTTGAAACTCGGAATGCAGGCAAACTGAAACTGCTGAACACCACACTGCTTCCTCCTTGCCAATACACATCTGGAACGGAAAGTGTTCCTTCCTAGGGCAGCTCCAGGCCATTCTGGCTTTCAGACCACTCTCCTCCTTGTGAGCAGAGCAAAGAGCACCTGTGGGGGGCATGATGAGCTTCCCTAGGAGCCTTACCTGAGACTCAGACTCATCAGTGGCAGCCCAGCTCTCAAGAGGTTCTAAGTAAGGGCCATTTTAGAGTGAATGGGATTGTCGACTTGCATTGTGACCCAAAAGAAACAACTAGGCAGCGTTTTTTCAAAAACATACTTCGATTGTATTTCAATCCTGTTTTCCTCCAACTGTGAAAATTAATTTAGATAACAAACATATACTCTAGGCTCGACCCTTCTCGGCGTTTCCACAAGTCTTATGGTGCCCCCACCCCCGAGGAGTTTAATCTCACCCTCCGTCAAAGCTGCTCTTCGGTCAGGTATGCGAGCCTCGAGACTCACTTCACATTATTAGAATGAGGGGATCGGTTCACAAAGGGGGTCAAGCAAAGATCCACGGGTTTCCAATTCGGGTTTTCCTATTTTTATATAAACCATCGAGGGGACGAAACGAATGCTACCGAGGAAACCGGCATTTCAAACCATTTCAAAATAATTAAAACAAAATAAAACAAAAAAACAAACAAACCACAAACACATTATTCCTCCCCAATCACCTAGGCAGTTGTTAACTAGAGTAAGGCCTCTACCGCTAAAACAACCCCCCCTCCCCCCCCATTAGAGTACTGTATAGCTCATCTAGGACAGCACGGTAAGCTTGCTTTTCAGGTTTAAAAGATGCCGAATCGTCCTGTTCCTGTTTTAAAAGGACAAGGTCAACAAGGTCCTGTACAAAAGAGGAGGAGGAGCTGCTCAGGCCTGCAGCGCACAGAACTGCTGGAACACAGCCAGTATGTGATGATCCAGTTCCGCTGTGAACAGAAGGTTCTCCAAGGTCACCATGTATTGCTGGATGGTCTGATGATGCTGCAGGGGGGAAAGAGGCATCTCAGCGACCTGTGCCATTGGCCTCCATGTGACACCCCCCCCTCTCCCCGTGAAAGCCCACAGCTGATGGCCCCTCTGGGGTCAGAAAGAGAATTTTCTCCAGAGCAGACTGACCAAGGATCCTGGTGGTGGTGGTGTTTTTTTTTTTGGTTTTTTTTTTGGGGGGGGAATCATCTGGGCATGGAATTGGGGGTCACTGTAGGTGGGCAGGTAGTTGTGAGTTTCCTGTATTCTGCAGGGGTTGGGCTAGATAACTCTAAAGGTACCTTCCAATGCTGTGATTCTCTATTGCGGGGGTAGTCAACCTGTGGTCCTCCAGATGTCCATGGACTACAACTCCCATGAGCCCCTGCCAGCAAACGCTGGCAGGGGCTCATGGGAATTGTAGTCCATGGACATCTGGAGGACCACAGGTTGACTACTCCTGCTCTATTGCACTGTAGCGGCAACAATTCCCCCCCCCTCACAGTTTGTTCCCATGGCTGACGGAACAGAAGTTTAGATACGGATTGTTATTGTGCATCCACGCTTGCCAGTGCTACAGAACAACATGGGGAACCTTGGTAGTCTGTCTGTGGCTGTAGAAAAGAGCAAGAGCCCAGTAGCACCTCGGAGACAAACACAATTTGCAGCAATGAAGGAGCGCCTGTGAGTCACCGCTCGCTTCTTCCGTTACGGCTGTATCTCAGGAAGTGAGGAGTGACTCGTGAATTTTATTAGCCTTCAAGGTGCTACTGGGCTCCTGCGCTTTTTAAGTGCTACAGAATTTGTGGCCATCCGCCTAACATTCTAGAACTCAAAAAGGGCAACCGACCACAGGGGCCAAGATGGCATTTTGTCTGAAGGAAGGTTTAAACAGCTTTAGACCCTTACTGTGTTTTTCCACCATGAAATTGATAACATCACAAGGGGGCAAGGTATTAAAAGGTTAAAAAAAACCCCTCAAAGTTATCCACTGAAATAACCCAGCAATAGGATTTAAAGTTGTATTAATGTATAGAATAGATGGCAACCTGTGGAATTCTCCACCAAAGAGGATGCACAAAGAGGCCTTTAGTGTATATGGACATCACCGGCTCCTATTCACAGCTAAAAGTGTTGTGCTCTGCTTTTAGCAGCAGTTCCTCCCTGCTTACTAGATACCTGGCAAAGTGCTGGAGCCGCCTCCCTGCCTAAGAACGCTTAGCCCCCCCTTCACAGAGCAACAAGGACAGCTGTCCACAGCCAACAGGGCAATTACGTTCAATGACAGCAGCTGTCGGCTCTAAGCACCTTCCTGAAATCCTGAGGATGCACGTCAGGAGAATCAAGTGGAATGCAACAAAAAAAGCAACTTTGGAGGGCTTGTAATCTAAGCCCTGGGTTTGGGACTGGCACGCCGAGCCAAGCGCATTGTCAAGGGATGGGGGCACAAGGAGCAAGTCAAGTTGAATCCCAGCTCCCCCCCAACCTTCGACTGCATCTGGTGCTTACCTGTAAAAAGATCTGCTGCAGCCTCTCTATGCAGTTCTTGTACCAAGGTGTGATTGCGTCAATCCCGCCAGTTTCACACCGCACAAGGTGCTCTGTGAGGATCATGATGAAGCGCTGGAAAGGAAAGAGAAGGTGACGGAGCTGCCGTCCGACCGATGATTCTCAAATTGCAGGGGAGCCAGCCTCCACAGACAAGACAATGCCCCTGTTACAAACTCCGGGACAGAATCAGGACGTTTGAGAAACAGCAGCTCTGGATGAATTACGGGACGATATAATCAGGAGGAGCAGCAGAGTGGTCTGGAAATCTTGTGAATATTGTCGTGACTTTCCTGCATTCTGCAGGCGGTTGGACTAGATGACCCTACAGATCCCCTTTCCAGCTCTATGACTCCATGATTCTAGTCTAGTGCCGACGGAAGTGCCGATTTCTAATCTAAGTTTGAGTCGAGTAGCACCTTTGACACCAACAAGATTCCCAGCTTTTGAGAGTCGGAGCTCCATTCTTCAGAGAGCTTTGACTCTTCAACACACAGAGTGTTGGCTCTTGATAGCCCGTACCTTGGAAACCCTTGCTGGCCTCTAAAGTGCTGTTCTACGGCAGGCCGACACAGCTGCCCTCCTGAAACAGCATTCTGACCTACAGCTTTGCTATAAAGCCAAGAGCCGAATCTAGGGTTGCGCGCTCCGGTCCGGTTCAGCCGCTTTGGCTATCACCGAAGCCTGAGGTGGCAAGAATCACAGTGGCGCACCTGCTGGCACCTGCACACAGGTGAAGAGCTCTGTGCCTGCATGCGAGCAACAGGTGGCACGCCACAACCCCTCCTCTCTGCACCACGGCAATGGCCACCTCGGGCTCCGGTGATCACCGAAGTGGCCAAACCGCACCGGAGTGCACAACCCTAGCCGAATCCCAGGCTGACCCCTGTTTGCTCACCGGACTAAAGTACCAGCCATCTATTGGGCAGTGAACACATCAGCCCCTACCTGGAATATGACAAGGAAGAGGTTCTTCTGCTCGCTTTGAGCTGACTCGACTTTCTCTTGCAAGCGCTCTATCTGTTCCTCCAGGAGCCGATCCTCCCGGTCACTGCTACGGTCGTCGTCATCGTCATCACTGTCTCGCTGGAATGAAGGTTACAGGTAAACATGCTGAGTGTGGGCAGGCCGAGAGGTCGTTTAAAACAGAAAACTCGGGTCAAGTTAGTGTCTGGCTTAACAGATTTCGTGCGTGATATGGCAAGAATGTCCAGAGCATTAACCAGCCATTACACATTCTTGCTTAGCCTACCCAAGCTTTTATTTAGAGCTTGAAGACACCTGGGGACAATCTCAGCACTTTTACCTGCCCTCCCCCTCCATATATGTGTAAGCACATATATGGCCTTACACTGTACCAGATCTTTGGCCCATCAAGGACAGTAGTGCCTGCTCAGGCTAGCAGCTGCCCTCTAGGGTCTTTAGATCCAGGTCTTTCATCATCACCTACCACCTGCTGTTTTAACTGGAGATGCTTGGGATTGAACCCGTGTCCTTCTGCATGCCAAGCAAACACTCTGCCAACAAGCCGCAGCCCTTCCCCCTGAAACGTTACATACCCGTTTATGCTGCTTGGCTAGTCTTGCTTTGGCCTCTTCTAATTCTTTCTCGATCATCAGCACATGCTTGTTCATCTTTCGGATGGTGGAGTGTAAGATTTCCCAGATATAAAATCTAGTGGAGAAGGCAACAATGTGAACCCACTTGTACAAAATAAGTTTGCTTGTATCAGCTGAAGAACGGTGTTACGTTTTCTTACAAAGAGTGATACGATGCAGGATACTGTAGACAGCCTGCATCATCAGTAATCAGCTTGTGTCATCATTATAAAAAGGTAAAGGTACCCCCTGTGCAAGCACTGAGTCATGTCTGACCCTTGGGGTGACGCCCTCTAGCGTTTTCATGGCTGACTCAATACGGGGTGGTTTGCCAGTGCCTTCCCCAGTCATTACCGTTTACCCCCCAGCAAGCTGGGTACTCATTTTACCGACCTCAGAAGGATGGAAGGCTGAGTCAACCTTGAGCCTTGATGGCTCCGTCCCTTCTCTGCTGCCCTTGCAGTCTCCCCCAAGCCATGGCCTGGCTATGTTTGTCCTTTGGCCTGAAAACCCCAAGAGGGATTGGCTGCAACTGGACAGCACTTCACATACACAGTCGAGAGGAAGGGAGAAGATACATTTAGTAGTTACCTAGTAAAGTCATGAGCCAGTTCGGACGAGAAAATCCAGTTGGCTACTGCGGCACAATCCACAATTTGAGTCCGAATCATCTTGTCCACCAGTACAGCAATCATCTGCACGATGGGAATGGAAGGCCTCGGTTCAGTTTTTCAGAAGTAGACCCCTTTTTATAGCCAAAGCCACAATAACACAAGGCACCACTTCTTTTGGTGGGTGCTCTGCTGCCCCCCTCCACACTCTAAGTCAGGGGTAGTCAAACTGCGGCCCTCCAGATGTCCATGGACTACAATTCCCAGGAGCCCCGGCCAGCAAATGCTGGCAGGGGCTCCTGGGAATTGTAGTTCATGGACATCTGGAGGGCCGCAGTTTGACTACCCCTGCTCTAAGTGGTAACAATTTATGTACATCCCAATACAGAGTTCAAACAGTTTGTCACTCTCCCACCCAACCAGTGCAGGAAGCGACACTCCCGTGCCTCACAATGGTTTTAGATTTTTGTTTAAAAAGTGTCTAGGAGCTCATACCACCTGACCTCGGAGTCTTCCCCCTGCATTTCTATGAGTCGTTGTGCAAGATTTGTCCCCTGTGCAATGGGAGCTGACTGACACAATGTGTGTGCATGCTTTTGGAGACCATTAAACTGGGTCTCCAATTTTAATTCTAGAAGAACTGTGCCTGTAGTGTGAATACCGTAGTACGGATTGTTATTCTTAGCTATTGTACCCTACTGGAGATGCTTTAAACTGTCATCAACATCCGATGTCTGGGAAACACCATGTGATGGGAACAGTAGTCCCAGCCTAGCTTAGCTTACCACTGTAAAAATTCCTGGGAGCAGACATGCAAAGGGGGTTGTGAATTACTGCATGTACTGTAAGAAGTGCAAGCTTATCTTTTTGGTCCGGCTTTGCACATAATATGGATATTTTTATCTCAAGCATGTCTGAGCCTCTGATTCGTGTCAAGCCTTAAATCAGACAGTGGACAGGGGCAAAGCCGAACTAGGAAGCCTTCAATGAGAAGAAAGTAAAAGACAGTGAAACAAAATCTTGGAGTGTTTGATGAATTCCTCTCACCTGCGGATGGTTCTTCCATACGTCGTACATCACTCTGAGGACATGGAGCTTCCCTTCATCGCTTTCTGCCAGTGCTTTGAAGACTTTACGGAACCTTATTCAAACGGGGGAAAAACAGGGATCCAACACCACACCATAGTAAGTCAGGCACCTTTTCCCTCCCAGCCAAAATGTTTATAGCCCACCAGTGTCCCACTGGCCAAAGTCTCTCCAGATTGTTCCATGCTTCTCATTTCCACTCGTCAGAGGAGAATCTTGCCTCGAGTGGGAAGGGAGCAATACCAAGTGCATTGCTGGTCCCCAGTAAAGGAGTCAAGCATTGGCCTTCTACTGGAAGCCAGCGAGGAAAAGGAATGACCTGGGGATGCCTTTCTCCTCACCTCGAGGCTCTCATGCAAAGCCTGCCCCAGCGATCACAAGCAAAGTGTCAACTCAGCAGGGCTGCCTTTGTCTGCACTGAGCCCTCGGTCCCCCCTCACTCCATCCGTCCACTGCTCACAAATTGCAATGATGGGCAAAAAGGACCAAGGGACAGCAGCAAGATGCCTCTCCCCACCAGAGTCAAAACATTCAGACCTTTTTAGTCCTATGTATCAGTAGTTCAAATTTTGAAAGTGGAACCCACATCTAAACTTAAGTCTTCTTTTGGCAAGCTGGTCCCCATTTGGTTGAGTTCCAGGGTCATATCTCCAACATCTAAATGGGACCCGTGTCCACCCCACATCTGGAGTTACTGCCCAGCTATTAGCCCCTCATCTTGAGCCGGGCCATAAAGTAGGTCTTGTATCTTTATTCAAAAGGCTGGATGTCAGTTGTTCTCTTAAACGTATGGATTTTGCTTGCATGTCAAGTCCCATCACATCATCACTAAAAATAAACCAATTGTAACTGGACAGGTAAAATGAACTGGCAATGCTTACTTTCCCAGAGCGCTGAAGGAATGACTGAATGACTTGGCAGCCAGATGCAGCAGAGTTTGTACGAAAATTTCAATCTTCAGGGGATTGAAGGAGAAGCCTTCGTCTAGAGAGGGAAAAAAGTTCAGTCAGTACTTCCCAAGCATCTTTGATTTGTTTGTTTTATTATTTTGCATTTATACCCTTGCCCTATCCTGCCCAGGGGAATTCATCAGGATTTTTTTTTTTGCCCATCTTAAACCTTTGCTAAAAAGTACAAGACTCTCTCATAATGATAATTAAGTGGGAATGGTTAACACGACTCTTCTCCGGCACATCAGGCTATCCATCCCAAAGGAGCCACAGCGTATTTGGCCGAGGCTGTGCCTTCTTCATACAAGGGGTGTAATGGGTTTTTTTAAAATTACACCAGCACCCATTCAGACAAAACTTGCATAAGAATGTATTCACCAAAGATATGACGATGCCACTTTCATGGTATAGTTTAATAATTATATTTTAATAAATTAATTTCAAGGTGTATTTTATTATATATTTTCATAATAAATTACGTGAACATGAACATGGGGAAAACGAGATTTTTCAAGTAGGCCAAGGAGTCTTGTTTAACACTTAGTCTTTCTGCATGCTCATGTAAACAAGCCACTGAGATCCGCCCACTTTGGTGCCATGACACATATCGCCTGTATCCAAGGAACCATGCAACTAATCCCAAAAGGGATTAAGAAAGAGAGTTGGTTTTCATACACCAGGATTCATACACCAGGGAGTCGCAAAGCGGCTTACAATTGCCTCCCCTCCCCTCTCTCCACAACAGGCACCCTGCGAGGCAGGTGGGGCTGAGAGAGCTCTAAGAGAACTATGAAAGCACACAACTTCACGCAGCTGGCTACATGTGGAGTAGCAGGGAATCAAACCCAGTTCTCCAGAGTAGAGGCTGCTGCTCTTAACCATAACACCACGCAAGCTCTGTTCCGAGAAGAGCTGCAGATTTAGTTTAGCTCAAATTTAACTCCAAAGAATCCCTTTATGCCTGGCCTATGCAATCTTAGAATGAGACACGGTAATTTGGTAATTCATAGTACTATCTATTCTTTTGCTGCTGTGAAAACCCTTTACCATCATCATCGTCCTGATTAGGGTTGGGAACGTCTTTCAGGATAGTGAGGATTTCCTCGGTGGTGGCTTTGTTTTTAATGGCGATGTTCAAACAGAGTGCAACGTTGTATCCAGGAAGAGCCTCTGCACATAAGGACAAAAAGAAATCAGTTAGAAACTTGGCACAATCCTTTTGCAAATGAAAGACAGTGTGCTTACTGCCAAGCGGCTGTTCTTAGAAGGGCTGCAAACTTCTGAGAGACATCCACGTTCGCCCTCTTCTTCCAACTCCTCCTCGGGTCTGGACCCGTATTTTAAAGTTTGAGATTATACATCAGAAGGGCAGGGTGTCTACTTATCAGGGTGTGGTGTGTGGCTGTGTGACGCCAGGTGGCTGTGCACCAATAGATGAACCCAATCATACCATCAAAATGTTAAGAGCTGTGGGACCAAATGAATTCTAGCCACTAGGAAATGATCAAACTCCTTCAAGTAGAGGTCCCTTGGGCAACACGGTGCCCTACCAAGGGTTTACAGAAAGTGGTGTGGCCAGATGGCACATTTGCCCAGCAGGATTTAAAAGAAAAGAAGCTTTGACAGCAACTACCACCACGGCACAAGGATCTCTGCTACGTGACTGCAAATATGCTCAGCGTAGGCAAGAATACTTTTAAGCAATATAGCTCGTTTTAGAAGGCATCTTGTTAAACAGAACTCCTGCCAGAAATGTTGATATTATTCGAGTTGAATGTCACCACAGCCCTCGACATTCTGTGGCTGGCTCTGCTTCTGCCGGCCGCCATTCCGCAGCTGCACCAGCCAGTCCGTGTCAGAATTCCAAAGGTTCAAAGACACTGGGGCCCCGTTCCCTGAAATTTCTTTGGAGCTCCTGAGAACTGGCTGTACTGTAACTACATCTCTTTGCCGATTCTATATCCGACTGAGCTTCAAGGCTCGAGTCTTTTTGATGGGGATAAAATAAGGTTTAAAATTTTAATTTTATGAATTTAAACCATACGTTTTAATGCTGTGATCCATCTGGAGCCTTTGGGGAAGGTCGAAATATAAATGGAATTATAAATACATAAGTCAGATGCCCGATCTACTGCCCCTTACGGGAACCTGGTGAGAAAGGCAAGAAGGATTCCCATCTTGTAGACCTAGAGCTGAGGCTATGACAGAAGAGCTTGTGTAAGGCCCCAAGATTTCAACAGGATTCAAATGGAGTAATCTGCCTTGCCAATCTTTGAGCTGCCACACTACATGCTCTTTCAGAAAACCAATTCTCCAAAAGCCCTTTTCCCTCAGAACTATCAGGCTTTGCCCTTAAGAGTGATGTGGGTGCATCCTCTCCAAAAGTAACAACAGTTTTCCCAGAAACCATCATTTCTTCTAAAAAAAGCCACACAAACAGCACACATACTGTTACTTTCGTCTCCGTATTTATAAATGCACGCTGGATTTGCCGGGAGTAGGACTGAAAAGGTGGCAGGAACGATATCTACGGTTTGCTGATGGTACGACAGCCTGGGGGAAAGAAAAAAGGAAATATTTTACAGGAAGTGGACAAAGGGCTTTGACCGATGCCAAACACAGAGCAGACAGACCCATGAGTTAGTACAGCACTCCCCTGGCCAATGCTGGTAGTTTCCAAGTCACGTTGCCAGCTGAGAAACACAGTTTGCCTTCTTAAAAATCTGTCCTTGCACCAGACTGCAACCCAGCCATGCTTGCAGAACTCTTACTGCAGCCTAGAAACCTTTCAGAAATGAAACCCTTCATTCCTATGTGCTAAAAGCAAGGCAATAGCCTATGCTAAGGATGTATGTGTTCAATGGCTGGAAATGTATCATACATAACACATAATAGAATCAGAGTCCAGTAGCACGTTTAAGACCAACAAAGATTTATTCAGGGCGTGAGCTTTCGAGTGCAAGCACTCTTCATCAGACTATGATCTCCTTACATGACAGGGAATATATAGCAAAAATCAATTCTGTTACGTCAGTAGACTGTGTCACAACCAAATACAGCCAATGATAATCCTTTGTCAAAACAGCCAATCATCTATACATACACACACACAAAAGATGCATCTGAGTGGCTAAGACACACTGAACAAAAGAGCAGAACTATGGGGATTTCCTTAGAATCTTTTTTTTTTTTTTAACGGCAACTGAATCTTATGCAAATGGAAGCCTAAAGTGTAGATTACTGGGCATGAAATCACAAAATCTCCGTGAGACAGCCAGAGGACTCCTTTGAATTTGGGACTTCTGCCAAGTGATGGGTCCCTTGCCTTATATTTTTACCAATTAACAGGTCCCCAACTGCGGTGACCATTTATGTCAAGCAAGATTTAATGCTCTCTCCTCTGCCCTATTCTGAAAGAATAAAGGTAAAGTAAAGGTATCCCCTGTGCAAGCACCGGGTCATGTCTGACCCTTGGGGTGACGCCCTCTAGCGTTTTCATGGCAGACTCAATACGGGGTGGTTTGCCAGTGCCTTCCCCAGTCATTACCGTTTACCCCCCAGCAAGCTGGGTACTCATTTTACCGACCTCGCAAGGATGGAAGGCTGAGTCAACCTTGAGCCGGCTGCTGGGATTGAACTCCCAGCCTCATGGGCAGAGCTTTCAGACTGCATGTGTGCTGCCTTACCACTCTGCGCCACAAGAGGCTCATACCAAGGAATTATCATACTGCATATTTAGGATGTGATGCTGTTTACGAATTTGCCACAAATTTACTTTCTCCTTATATCTGTTCTCTTATGATCCCTGCTCTATTGTCTGAGGAAGTGTGCATGCACACGATAGCTCACGAATTGAATAAATCTTCATTGGACTCAAATTTTGTTATCTCAAGTTGTATAGTACAAGGGGAGGGGATTGTCTGTTCCATTCCCCATCTTTCCCTTGCCATTTCTGAAGTTAATGGAACAAGTATAACAAAGACACAACTGTGTTCCCCCAAAAACAAAATAAAGAATAAAAAAACCAGCCCGTTTCTTGTCACAAAGGAATCAGAGGGTCAGTATTTGAACACTTCAAGACATACAGCTAGCGTCCCAACAAGAGCTAGACAGGTGAGAGTGTGCTCACTTGATCTTCTCACAGCCAACAAATGAAAATAGGCACATTCTTTTACACTTGTAACTGACCCTCTTCTGTCACCTGAGTATACCCACCCAGTGACCCATGGCTGGAGGCTCTCCTTTGTCTACTGTACATTAAACTGACCACTGTAGCCTATGTCTCATCTAACAATGGAGCTGGTTGTAAGAACTCTTTACACTTGTAGATCCTCAGCATTTACCACTCGATGGGCGGTTACAGCAGGGGTAGTCAGGCTGCCTTACCACTCTGCGCCACAAGATACGTCCCTGTAATTCCGTCCATGTTGGAAACATGTGTGTTTTTCTACTGTAGAATCTATGCCATTACTTGTGGGCAGCTCATCAACCCACTCCTTTCTGAATGACACAGATTTGACAATGAGGCTAAGGTCATTTTTTAACTAAAAAACAAAGGCTCTCTGGTCACTGAATCGGTTGCCAAGTTTATACGCCTGGCTATGAGGTTTTGTACTTGGAGATCAACACTATGATGTATTTTTTTGGCTTCCTTTTGTGTATGCCAATAAGATCTTCTGATTCTTACTCTAGACCTCTTAAGTTGGAGAAGTCAGTCCTACAGAATGGAACAGGATTTGTTTCAGCTGCAAATGTCCTGTTGTTGGGGTAGCAAGACTGCAAAAGACAGTGTGGCTGCCTCCAGCTTCAGGTGGAATGCCAGGCTGCAGTGTAACATCACATGGATGAGCTCTTCCTCCTTCAACCACATGCTCCCAATCAATTAGAAAGGTCCACTTTTAGTGCAAACCACTCATCTACACCGGCAACAGATGGCCAGAACTTGACCCTCCAAACTGTGGTTTGAAGGGCGACTGTGGCTGGCCACAGTTTGTACGCCACAGCAAAAGCTGGTTTGCACAAAAGCATTGAACATGTGCAGGGAGGATGGAGGACATGAACACACTGTGACAAACCAGTGTAAGAACAGAGAGTCTGCTTCAGAGGTTTCTTCATGGCTCTCTCCCTCCCCCCCGGTTAATTTCATCATAATACATAGCTTATTCTGGCTACCAGTACCCAAACACACACACACACACACATCCCATTTGCAATTCTGAGATTTGACTTACCTCATGCATTTCTCCAATACTTCTTTAACAAATTTAGGTTTGGGCTTATCTAGGTCGTGAGTAAGACAGTCCGACCTAATAACATCAAAAAGTAACAATAAAATCATGTAATTATTGTCAATCCACTTATGTTTTCCCTTGTACATGCTGGTTAGACACTTTTAAGAACTACTGCAATGTCAGTAAGAAAGCAAATTAATACTGGAGCACGATGTGTGACTGCAAATTGCAAATTTATTCCTACATAAGGTGCTCAAAAAGGGCAATATTTTTAAACGAGGGAGATGGACGAGTTAACTTTCCGCACAAATAGCCAGAATCATCACCATTTTGGGAATGTACTGTAAATTGACAAGGCCTCCCTGAGCCCCCGGGGAGGGCGGTATATAAATATAAATATAATAAATAAAATCTCAGAAGGAGCTAAGAATGACACTACCTTTAAGGGCACAGCAGGAAGCTAAATCATTTTGCGAGGCAGCACGAAGCAAAAGCTTAGACTAGGGCACCCAGAAACTTACCAGTCTTCCCAACTCCAACGGAACTGAAAATTGCTCAAATGGTGGGAAAACCAATTGATGAACCTTAAATGAAAAACAAAATTCAAGTTCTGGTTATTTCTCAGTCTCTGGCCCAGGGCCGTTCACAGGGTCGTTACTTTAGTCAGTAACCTTTTATTGGCATAAAATATGTATAAAACATACAGAAATAGGGCTTATAATTTCAACAAAATAATAAAATGGTTACATAACCAAACAGATCTTAAAACGATAGGTCATCTCCCATTAACTTCCAAACCAAGCTATATATTTTATACCGGAGTGTTCTTTCCAACTCACTGCCATTACAGGGACACAAAAAACAAGAAGGGCCCATAAAAAATGGCCCATAAAACTATATACAAACTGGGGGGGAAGATGGCACTTCCACTGAGCTCCTTAGTGATCTACCACACTTACCTGTCTATGCATGTTGTATTCATTGTATCCAGGCGCATGTATAGCATTTCAGTGGCTTGTGCCAGCTGTGCATTTCTGGTTAAGGTACCAAAGGTTATGGGGTTTTGAGGGATATGTGCAGCCTGCCCCTCCCACCGGTTAGAGACTTGTCACAGCTCCATAATACAAAAGCAGAGGCAGCATGCTTATTTATTGTACCTGCTTTCCAGAATTAAGCTTTCAAGTCATTTTTCTGACAAAAAAGTTTAGCCGTGGATACAAGAATGTTTTGCTTTCTTCTCAGAGATGTCACCAGTAGCTGAATATGCAATCGACTTACTTTTCGTGGTGCTGAGGATGAGCAACATTTCACCGTGAAGGTTTACAAATATACCATAGATACCAACCAAAGTATCTCCTTACTATCTTGGAGCTTATTCAGGGACTAAAACCCAGGGAGAAACATTGTCGTGAGCTTTCAGATACCACCTCCAACCCCACTCTTTACAGCAGAGTGTTAACAATATTTGCTTCTAACACATTACAAGAAAAGGAGGTTCCAGTTAAATATTAGAAAGCATATTTTGACGGGGAGGGCTTTTCATAGAGGGAATATGGTGGAGAATACTCCCCCACCCCCACAATAACAGGGGTTTCCAATCATATGGCCAGGGAAACCCTACACTAAAATGATGGGTAGACTTATTAATCCATTAAAGCTCTTTCCAATTACAATGACGAAATTAAGTTAGGAATGAGGAGAATTACCAGTGGATAATTAAGGAAACTGCACTTGCTGACTACCACCTTTGACTTCAGCCCTATTCTGACTTCTAAACACTGCAAAGTTCAATTTGGAATAGGAAGAGATATCCCAATTAACTCTAAGTGCATACTTATAAAGTGGGACGCTCTGAGAAATAAGCCACTGTGGTTGGAAGAAAACAATCCTCTGAAACAAGTAACAAGAAGCAATGCAAAAAGCAAAATCTGGAAAAGGTATTTATCAGTATTATTTTATCACAATCTCCATCCCAAAGATAGCATGGTCACTGCTTGTACTAAAAAAGAAAAACAGCTACTGCTATAATCATCTGCTCCCAAATAAGAAGAGAAGTTGATTTTTATACCCTGCTTTTCACTACCCAAAGGAGTTTCAAAGCAGTTTACAATCGCCTTCCCTTCCTTTCCCCACAACAAACACCCTGCTCAGTAAGAACAGCTCTGACAGGATTGTGACTAGCCCAAGGTAGCCCAGCTGGCTGCATGTGGAGGAGCAGGGAATCAAACCTGGCTCTTTCAGATGAGAGGCCACTGCTCTTAACCACTACACCACGCTGAGGATGAGAGAGACTTTTAAAAGAAAGGATACAACTTGGGGTAAAGAGCCAGGCTGAAGTTTACAGAGTTCAATAAGAAGTGTTGTGTACATGACCTCTGTGCGTGGCGGGACAGGAAGCTGGAACAGCTCCGAAAAGATGACCTGTGGGGGGGAAAACAGATTCAATGGAGAGGCGGAAATGCATTTGGTCTGCAAGCGACTGATTTCACTCCTGACAGGCATTGTTAACCTGCCCCTGATAACTCTCGGCCCTCTTGCTTTGTGAAAGAGCTGCTTTTATAAACATTATATAAAACAATGCAGATTTATGCAAAAATGTCATGCAAGAACGCCAAGGGCACTTTCAACATACATGTTATCGCACCGAACAAGGCAGAAGAAAGGGCAAAAAACGAGGGATGGGCTATCACCAGAGTCCAGGGCGATGCTAAGCCAAGACAGACAACCATCTTATCCACATGGGATGTGTCTCGCTATCCAGCAGGCCCGTGCAGAACAATCTGGTCATCTGCCTGGACTTTCTCTGAATGTTGGCGTACATCATACTGGAAGGTGGCTTTTTGTTTTGCCATTTCACAAGGTCAAAGATCTCCCCACTTCAGGCCACTTCGAAGCTAGAAGTGTTGCTGCCTTGACAAGGAGTCTGCCAGATTTGTTGTCCTTTTGTGCACAGATGGATTTCAGCACACTGCGATTAGTGGGAATAGGGAGCGACCGGCACAAGACATAACGCAACGACACACGCAGATTGTGTGTCTTTCTCCCCAGACTTCCATTCTAGGCACTGACTTCCTAACTCTTAAAGGCCTGTGCAAATACTTTGGAAGCATTTCAAACATTTTGCCTACCCACTCAGCTAAAGCTCCCAACACAACCTGTACAGTCAGAAATTAGGCATTTCTTTGGGTTTCTTTTGTGCCTTCATTTAAGATGAAGTATAACAAGAATGGGCAGATTTCAGGGGCCTCGGACCGAAGCAATTCTCCATAGCTTTGTAATGTACGTTTTAGAGCTATATGCCAATCAGGGTATCACTGTTACTGGACAGACAGATTGTATCGACTGAAGTTTACTACCTAAGTTGTATTTAGTAAAGGTAAAGGTATCCTTTGTGCAAGCACCGAGTCATGTCTGACTCTTGGGGTGACGCCCTCTAGCATTCCCTTGGCAGACTCAGTACAGGGTAGTTTGCCATTCCCTTCCCCAGTCATTTACCCCCCAGCAAGCTGGGTACTCATTTTACCAACCTCGGAAGGATGGATCGAACTCCCAGCCTCAAGGTCAGAGCTTCAGACTGCATGTTGGCTGCCTTACCACCCTGCGCCACAAGAGGCTCTGTTGTATTTAGTAGGTCAAATTTAATGGTCTATGTTAAGAAAACATACCTCAACTATGTGGTAGTTCAGAGGGATCTTGTTCTTTCCAGGGTAGCTCAGTAATTTGGCAGCACTAGAGAAAGAGACAGATGTGCGACTGAGGATACAAGTCTATATGAGGCTAGCTAGGAAGAACGAAATATGCTTTTAGTTGTATATTATGTGCATGAGGCGCTACATAGCAGTTTGCTCTGCTCCATGAATCAAACACACACACACAACCTGAGGATGGAAAACAGTGCTGGAGGAGGGTGACCATTCCCCTCCCAACACACACGCATACACCCCTGTCCCATATAAAGGCCAAGATTCCTCACCATGTTTTTCTCTCCTTCCAGTGTGACTTGATGATGCAGTGCAGATTTTCTTCTATGACAAACCTCTCTACGGAATGGCTGCCTGGCATGACAGGACCCTGTGGGAAGGATGCAGAGGAGACGAGAGGGACAGTCTCACAGCCGGCCTGAATGGCAAAGTCTGATCACATGACCGTCATTAGAGCTCTGTTCTAGCAATGTATTTTGCATGGGGATTTAAACATTTTGCCAAGTCTTTTCAGCCTGGAAAGTGTATAGGCCACAGTTAAGTTCTGTTACTGTTTACAAACAGAGGCAATTCGGATAAAATGTGACAATCAGCCGCAAATCAAAGAACAAATCCAAAAGTGCGGACTGCAATGGTTTGGCCGTGTCTGCAGAATGAACACCAGCAGAGGAACGACCAACTGAATGGAAGATCCAACGACTGGCGCCAAAGAAAACGTGGCTCCAACCGATCGAGGAAGACCTTAGAAAACAGCAACTGACAATCCACATGGCCAAAATTACTGTCACCAGTCGCCAAGACTGGAAACGTATTATAAACAAGGCAAAAAAAAATCCAGCGGCACCTACAGCAGTGTATTGGCCGAGAGAACAACCTCCTCCACCAATCGCCAGCTAAAGGATAGAAAGAATAGAGAATGGCATAGCCCCCACCAAGCTACTTCTGTGAACACAAAAGGCAGTTTCTGACTTTCCTCAAACCGCAGTTTTCCTATGTCATGTGGCCAGCTGTTTTTAGAAGCAAAGAGCAGCTACTAAAAAATAATAATCAAAACCTTAACCCTTGCATGAGCAGCAGTGGCTCTCTGGATCTCTGACCTGGACCAAACCAACAAAATTATCAAATTGAGACTAGACAAAAGTTGGGATCCTCAGCTATGAATGTTTCTAACCCTGTGGGTGTCCTCAGTTACCATTTAGCTCAATGTAGGGATTCTTTTTTCTGGATTAAAACTGAAGTCACATTTCACTCTGGTACTCAGGAAATTCTGTATTGCCCCCTCTCCAGTGTCCAGCACTGTCCATGCAGCCTCCATGCAACTCCAAGGAAACCCAACTGCTTGTGGAAATCCCACCCTCCCCTGATGCCAGTGGCAAGAGCTCACATGTGGACTGCAGAAAGCATTCCCCCCACCCCACCTCCAAAGGAGGGAACTGTGCCCATCTGGAGAGCATCAGGAAGCAGCTGGATGGCTGCTGTGCCAAGGGCATGGCGTACCCCTCCCCCTTCAACTGCCTGCGGAGGAGGGCTGTGAAGTCTCCATGTGAGCTGCTCCAAGCCCATCAGGTGTAGCTCAGCTGAGCCAGGGAATCCCAACGTACCTTCACGCCCTCGGTTGTGAATTCCCCTCTCTGTATGGGCAGAGGAGGAATCAGTGGCGTGCAGTGACCTTCTTCGAGGGACATGGATACATTCCATGCAGCGGCTTGATTTTTTTCAGGAACACTTCAGCTTCTCCCAGCGATGAAGGAATCCTTCAGCTGCTTATTCTCACAGCGGCAGATGAACAGGCCCCATCCCCTGCCCACAGCTCACCTCGGGATCATCCGTGTAGTCAAACATTCGGAAGATCACCCTAGGCATCGGGTAGGCCGAGTCTTCCGTGTGCGGTGGCGGAGTGAAGGGAGGCAGGTTGTGCTGTAGGGCCTCGCACAGCACATTGTCGAAGGCCAGGTAGGGCCGCGGGATGTGCCTTTCCTGCCAGCGGTCTTTCTTCAGCTTCTGAACCTGAGCCCAGAGGCAGTCTAAGTACTTAATGACAAAAAGAATGACCTTTCAGCGATTTCCAAGCTCTTTGGGCAGGAATTCTCCTTGCTCCTTTGAAGTCACCCCTCCACTTATGCTTTCTAGCTTGGCAATGAACTCCCTCCCCCCCCCCCCCCCAGACCCACCACTGGGATAAGCAGTCGTCTGCTAAGATTCAAGGAATGCAATCTGCATGATACCTTTTTATTAAGAGCAACCAAAGGACACGGCAACGTGTGAGCATGCGAGTTCACCAGAACTCTTTGACAGGCTGATGTGACCCCCCCAAGAAAGATTTAAAAGAATTCATTTAACCTTTAAAAGTTTTTTTTTTGCAACGTCTAGTTTGATTATGAGTTCTGGTGAGCTTGAAACTCAGGCATTACTAGGTGTCATTTGGTTGCTCCTAATAAGAGGTATTATGGAGAATGTCAGGGGGTTTTTTTGGGGGGGGGATTTTGCTTTAGGATCCATTTGACTGCTAAGCATTCCTTTCTAAGCTTCAGAAAGCTCATCAGCCCAGTGTGACACGACCAAGATAGGCTTATTTACTGCATTTCTAGACCATCCCTCTCAGGACAGCTCACAACAAACACGGAATAAAACCCCATACAATAAAAATCCTTAAAATCCTAAAAATTAATCTAGTTAAAATTATACACCGATCGCTTGCTCCATCAAGTTATTATCCCAAAGGAGTCTGGAATCATGAAAGATGGAATTCCCATTTCCAGCCCTGCTCAGATGGAGGGATTCAGTCTAGGTCAAAGTTTAGGGGTGGGTGGGAGCCATTCAGGTAGAAAGAGCGCTGGTAACAAAAGGATATTAGTGGACTGTTATTTCAGCATTCAGAAAAGTCAGTGCCAGGGCGCCTCTTGATAAACAGCAGCAACTTTGGAGGAAGGAGGAGAGCACACCAAAGTTATCACTGGAGTTTCCCACAGCAGCCCAAATCAAAATGAGGCATTCAAACTGCACATTCTTTATGGACTGCACCGGCATGGACTTAAAGAAGTCCAGCTACACCTACCTCTTCTTGAGGATGCGGCTGTTCGGCAGACCAAACTTGTAACATGGGCACGTGAATCTTCTGACGGCGTCTGAAGCAAGAGGAAAATAAAAACATTTAATTTAGTAATTTAGTTGTCAAAATGTGAGATGCATCACCTAGAACAGGCCCACCCTGTAACTGGAGAGAAAGTCTGGGCATAAGGTGGCCAAGCTTTCCGATTGAACTCTTCTTCATATGGGTTGATTATACACCATATGCTGCTTACCAAGAAATTCTTTCTTTTAGAGAAGCCCACTGTCAAAACTGGAGCCCCACAAATATATACAACTGTAGTAATGAAGTCTTGGGGCCACAATCTCAGCCCCTTCCTTTCCCACATGGAAAAGGTGAGCACTTTGAAAGATAGCCTTCAGTCCTATGTCTGGTGTGGATCTAACTCTCCACAAACCACAGTTTGCAAAGCAGGAACAGCCGTCCACCCGCCACGAAGCCCCTTCTGCCTTCCGGGGTTTGTTTTAACTACAGTTTTACGTTGCACACGTAACACAAATGAGCATTCCATATAAACCTCCAACTAGGATTTCACAGTCTGTGTCTCATAAACTGTCTTGGTTAGTTATTATATAGAAACAGCACAGATATGTCTCAGAATGATGTTGAAAGCAGATGTAGGAATTCGAGCTGAAGAGGAAGGAGGGAAAGGTTTTCTCCCAAATTGCAAGCCATAACTTGCAGGGGCCTGTCCTACACTTGACATTCACCATGCCAGAAAAAAACCCGAAATGTTTCCTAGTAACTAGCAGCACAATTTTTTGGGCACCAATTTTTATGTGCATTTACCTATAATGTGTCAAGAGCTTCTACCACTTCAGAATAACTTCAGAGAAGACTCTTTTCCCACGGTATTAATAACCCACCAAGCACAGCACATAAGCCTGTTGGTTCCCTTACTTCAAGTAATTCTCAACATGGGACAAGATGCGGTCCATCTCGGCATCCTTCTTCTCATACAGTTCCTTTCCCACCCAAGGTAAGGATGACAGAAAGGCATACACGTACCAGTCACAGCGCACCTGCGGCAAACAAAAACGATAAGGCTCAACTGTGTGCCGGTAAGGAGGAAAAAGCACGGGAGATTTCTTATCCCAAGTCAGTGTAATGATGGATCAGGTCGCAACAGATTAAACATAGTAAAGACCGACTTCGGATTTTAAGATGTCCAGCAGTGCTTTGGAACTGTGCCTGAAGCACAAACCTTAAAAATGAATATAAGAACAGCTGTGCACAAGCACAGGTGGCTGAGCTTATTTATTTATTATTTGTTTATATCCCACCACTTTCCATGGAACCATGGTGGGTTACATAAAACAAATAAAACCCCCAATCTTGAACCCCTTAATAACATAAAACACAAGAAGCAGCATAACCCTCATTCCTCCCCCATCTGCAGTCCAATCAACACAGGGTGGGGGTTCACAAGATGGTATATAGCGTTGGCCGGAAGAGGTGCCCCAGTTGTTCCTGGTCCCGTCCACAACCAAAGACCTGGCGGAAAAGCTCCATTTTGCATGGATTACTGTAGCCAGACAGTTCGAGGGCAGGTAGGGTGCTAGTAGCTCCGCCAGGCGAAGATGGAAAAACGCCGTGCAGGCTACACCTGTGACATGGGCCTCCACTGAAAGGGAGCTGCTCAAATCCACCTGTTCTGCACAAACAATAAGCTAGCACATATCAGAAATTAAGATAGAACATATCAGATTTTATTTTTATATATACAAAATGTGCATGTGCTTTGCCATGATCATTTCAGATCAGTCTGAAGAATATACTGCATTTGAAACCCTGAAGGAAAACCTCAACATTTTGATTGGAATGTCAGAACTGCCCCCAGGTTTTTGTGTACTAGATACTTCCTGCTTCTGTCCTGGGATAGTAACAAAGAAGACAGAAAAAAAAATAACTGGTGCTTGCAGGGAAAGAATCTTTAATATTTGTGAAACCCCAACATGTGTCACATCAACCTTCCTCAGAGGAATATTAATTCAGATTCTTAGTAGAATGTTACTTTCCCTTTACGTTGGGGTTTCATAAATCAAGATTTTTCCCTACATGCACCATTTTTTTCTATTTTCTTAGCTGGACCAGGACCAGCCCTTTTCTTCTTTCTGTGATACACAAAAGAAATAATCCTGCATTTCCTAGGAAGCCACGCATTCTGCCATTAACTGCTCTTCTTCCATAAAGCAATCGACTCTCACCCATGAAGAGTTTATGCAAATAGAAAGCTTTTTAACAGCCTATGTACAATATGTCTGTTCTTATTAACCCTGCCTTTACCCAGACCTATGGTCCTCAACTGTTGATAGAATTAACTTACTTCACTGATAATGACATTTTTCAAAATAACACATACCATTTCTAGAGATGCTGATAAAGGAGGCTAATGAATGGCTAACCAGATCCTTCAGCCAAGGAGTCAGCAACTAGCAGTCCTGGGTCAAATCCAACCCCCTGTGTTGCATTATCTGGGCTTCCAGTTGCCAACTCCAGCATATGAGATGGGAGAGAACGAGCAGCTTATAGGGCAAGAGTAGCAGCAAATAATTTGGGAGACGGGGGATGGACCCCTGGCCTGCTACCGTCCATTCCCTTGCCAATCAAGCTCTCCACCAAAGCCAATAACTGAACAGGGGTTTAATTATGCCCTGTCAAATAGTGTTCTAGTAATTGGGCAACAGCTTGAATCTGATAGGAACAAACCCCTCTTTATGTACCTTAAAGACAGAATGTTTAATTTTAATAGTATGCCAGCAACCACAGTTGATAAGAACTCAATCACGGCAAAAATTACTGTGAAAGCACATATGTGAGCGCGTTTCATAATCTCACACATATGGCACAACGATGGACAAGAATTTATGTGTGCTACAGCAGAAAGGTTCTTGGGTGTCAAGATGTGATACCTGCCCACCTGACATTAGGGAGTCTGCCTTATTCATACAGCTTCCAATCTCCCATCTCCCATAAGTAAATAATTTGGAGCGAGACTAAACCTGCAAACTGACTGTGCTGGAATATTCCCTTTGGGGATACGGCTGTAATGGCATATCTCAGAGGTTCTCAACCGCCCCCGCCCCGCGACCCCTACAGCAGGGTATGCGGGCTCATGCACAGATATGGCAGTGCGCATGCACAGACACCGCCGGTGGCCAGAGCAGCAGAGGCATTGCGCTGGCCTCCTCTGCGCCGCCTCGGAGGCCAGCATCACAGGAGAGCTAGCGGCAGTGGCTGGAGTGGTGGCAGCAGCATGGCACTGGCCTCCTCCGCCGTGGCTGAATGACCCCTCGGGGGTCACAACCCCTGGATTGAGAACTGCTGCTATATCTCAACAGTAAGTCATCCACGATGACAAAAATACCACTGCTTACCTGCGGTACATCCTCCTCCTGAGTCACCCCAACAAAGTTCTCAAACATGGCTACCATCGAAGGTGCAGCTATTACATGGCAGTTCACTAGATCAGAAAGAAAACGGACCTGGGGAAAGAAAATGAACACCCCAGGGTTTTATAGAAGAACACCCCTCACAGACACACATTTGGCTGACTTGGAATCTAAGGGGGCAATTATCAGGAGTCAGTCTATGTGTTTCCCTTCCTCTATTCCCCTCACGACGGGCAGAGAGGTTGCAAAGGAACTCCACATTCCAAGCTTTAAACAAACATAGGCATTTTGCGGTTCAGTAAGTTCCACAGGGAAGCATATGAACCTCAATCCCAGCTTCACTGCAGAAATTTTAACTGGCCTCCTCAGGGTTAAAAAAAAACCAAGCAAACAGGTACAAAGCAGAAAAACAGGCACCACGTTCCTACTGTAGATTATTAAAAAGTTAAAGGGAATTCACAGTGTGCTGGACCACAGGCCTTCATTCGCCATAAAATAAGTAGTCAGGATGTAGACTACCCCAGCACCATATCACAAAACATACATGACCACAAGTGGTGGTGGCGGCTCAGTGGTAGATCCTCTGTTTGGAATGTAGAAGTTCCCAGGTTCAATCCCCAACACCTCCAGATCAGGGGACCAGGCAGTAGGTGGTGTGAAAGACCTTTGCTTGAGACCCTGGAGAGGCCATGCTCAGTCTGAGCAGCTAATATTGATTTCAAAAGCCCAAGGGTTGGATAAGGCAGCTTCAGGAATATTCAATTCCAAAATGACATAACATCAGCCCTGAAGGGGTGCTATAATAAAACTACGAGAGAGGCCAGCACAAAACTTTCAAATGAGTGAGCAGGAGATTCAGTTTTCCACAATATGCCCTGCAAGACAAAAGACTTCAGGTTTGCTGGTCAGCAAGACAAACCACATGAGTACAAGAAGCAAAAACAAGAAGAAGCGAGAAAGAAACAAAAAGAAGAAGCGAGAAAGCAACCAAGCAACTTACTAAATACACAGCTTCATTATACATGTTGACTTTCAGACACTCTTTGAGCTGACGGATCATGGCTTCCACAAACTCTCCACCAAAATTGTAGTTCCTGGCATTCACCAAGCCAACTAGAGTTGTGTAGATAGTCAGCTTCTCTGGTAACAAGCGGGCACTGATTTTTCCCCCCATGAAAAGGAGACAAAACAAACAAATACGTTAACTCAGACTGCAACCCCTGTTGTCAGCATCCTGACGCATAGCAAAATTCAAGAAGCAGATGTGCTTTGAATTTGGGATGGCTCATCTCTGGTGCAAGAAGTTAGAAGCTGGAATTGGCTCTGGGTGGGCTCTCAGCAGATCCCTTTCCAACAGCTGAGACACTTGGCCTTCAATAACAGGCCAAGGCTCTGTCTGCAGGAGGAAAGCATCTCTGACGGTGAACTGGCCCAACTCCCTCTACCTGACCACAGAATTCTATAGGACTGTTGCATATCCTCGACTGACTCTTTTCTTTGCTTCACTTGTTTAAGCTCCACAGTTAGGCAGCTGTGCAGCACATCAGCCATCCTTGCAGATCAGGGCCTTGGCTGAAAAGAAGAGGTGAACCAAAAGCCCTAAATGAGGCAAAGTCATAATAAATCTGCTGAAGACCTGGGGAAACCCCCTCCCCCACAGTTGCAACAATTCTGCTCATGGTGGCATTTGCAAGGCAGAGCATGTGGCTGAACGACTAGCTACAGTGCTCTAGAAAGAACCCACTCAGAAGCCAATAAGCGGGTGATCAAGAGAACTACCCACAACAAAGTTGCCCCTGAATCCAGAAGTCCCTAACTAAATCTTGACGCTGTTCCTAGCCATCAATGTCAAGCACGTCCAATGAGGAAGAACATCCCATTTACACCAGAACAACTCATTTCCAGCTCCGGGACATTCTACCCAGGTTGCTCCTTCCAATCAGTCAGGTTTTTCTTCCCAGTTCCAGGACTTAAAAGCAAAAAGCCCTTAAATGCAAACAGATAGAAAGCATAGGGGCGCTTCAAAATGTAGGCAATACTTTATCACCTGGTTCCACAAACGTTTTGCATACATACAAACGTTTTGCATACATACACTGTGCAAAGGAGTCGCAGTATCTTGCTTTTGAAGTTTGGTAGATCTGCCTCCAGGACCCCGGCCATGTCCTCTAAATTACTCTCCAAAGAGGAAGAACTCTAAGGGGGGGGGAGAGGAGAGAGAGAGAGAGTCTGATTCATATCATCACCCAAAGACATTATCAAGGAGGTTCTCAGTAACAGGCAAATTCAATGCGCAGCCTCTTAGCAGAAGGCAAGAAAACCTGACAAGAGACAAACTCTGCCAGGAATCTGGTTTTCAAAACACTATGTTACAAACTCCACAATGGCAGATAAAGCAAGCAGCTCCAAGTTCAACTGCAATATCTAGAAGGGCGTTTGCACGTTCGCATCTTAGGCCTAGTGCAATTTTTACTGTGGCCAATTACGATTTTGCTAACAATCCATATTCTTCATTAAGGCTCAAGGCAAATTGCAAAGTTCTTTTAAAAAATCACGTACACACAATGCAGTGAAGGCCGGTATAATAAACGCATTGAACAATGCAAGAAAATGGGCTTACACCTTTAGAGAAGGATGAAATAAAACAATATAATATACAACAATAAGCAATGTAGGAGAAGGGGGAAAGGAAGCCTGCTTAAGAACTTCCATATGCCTACTCCCAGTAGAGAGATGCCCTCTTGTTCAAGACCAGCGAGGGAGAAAGAGAACTGCCAATGGAATCAAGCATTCTCTCCCTTCCTTGGATGAACCTCACTTCTCCTAACCACAGCTGCCACTGACATTAATGTAAGCTGTGGTTATGTTTAAGAGAGTTTCGCTCTTAATTAGGATATCAAACCTGCGTTTAAAGCAGTTTAGCAATTCCTGATGGAAAGAGAGTCCCGATTACTGTTACAGCCATAATTAACATAATTACCATCACAACATTTCATCAGGGTTGAAAATTGGCAAGGGAAGGTGTGGTTAGTAGAGTGGAGATGCAACAAAATATGACTTGTTTGAGAGGAGCAATAAAATCCTTCAGCCTTCCGGTTTGCTAGTCACGGTTAAGCTACCAAGAAGGTCACTGCACAGGTTCCTGCTTGACCTACAGTGTTATCCCACTAAGTGTTTCTCTAGTTTAAGCCCATTAAGATAGGTAGACTTCAGGGGGAGTAACTCTGCAAGAGATTGCACTTTCAAGTGCTAATGTCTATAAGCAGAATGGCTGGCACTGAAAACAATTCCCCTGATTAAGGGAGTAATGAAACCTCCCATAGGCCAAGGATCCAAAAAGACTAGCAATTCTTGGAGAGCATGCACCTTGAACAAAGTGGTCAAATACAACTAACCAATCAGCCTTGTGTAACACTGGGCTAAAGCTACTTCACCTCTCTTGCTCAGCAGGAAAAGGCCCGTATAATTAGTTGATACAAACACGTCAGCACTGTTAAGTTCAATTACACGCTTTTGAAAAAGTCTTTATAATAATACTAGTACACTTTGCTACTGTTTAATAGAGAGGCACACATCAAGTACACACATTTACCTTCTTTCTATTTTAAAAGAAAGCTATTTTAATTCTAGCTATCAATGTAAATTTGAAGGTTCTGGCACGATGACTGAACAGTCCCTATAAAGGAGACTTTGCTGCTCCTTTACTTGGATTGTTATGTCAGGATATTTACCAGACTGGGTAGTTTGTTTATGAGCTAGGTGTATACCCCTGGGTTTTTAAATACAGCAGCAGTGAAGCTATATTGGGCCAAATGCTGGAATAAAAACTTCAAAATCTAATAAGAGGAAAAAATATTCATCATCTAGCGATGGGAGCCGAAAATCTCACAGCAACTTGGTTTCCGCTACCTCTAGATGATGTTTTGGACCACAGATTTTGATTTTTTCCTCCCTGTTCGAGTATGTTGTCCTTCCATCAGCCAGCAATCAGGCCTCATGAACCAGCCAAAGGTGAAAAAACCCAGCATTTTAAAAGTGTAAAGCTATTTTCAACGAAGCAGGTGCTATATTTTCTCACTTGCTAAGATCTCTCCAATACATGAGAGTAATACATCCTACAATTCTTCAATACTTCATGTATCCCTACGTCTTGCATGCTACGATGTGTTTGAACATATGGAAAATTTCTGGAAAATTATCTTAAATTATTTTGAATCAAAAGTTGGAATCTCCCGTCTACAGTCTCTCAACAGCATGTTCATTTTTTAAAAAATTACAGGCCATAAAAAGACATCTTGAAACAGGAATTCTGGTGGGCAAAAAATCAGTGTAAGATTGGAACTGAACAACTGTTTTCCCATTTGGGGAGATCCTAGATGCAAAAACAGAAAAGCCATTACATGAACCAATTCCAGATCTGCTCCTGGCTCTGTCCTCTTCTTACCATTTGCAATGAACAGTTTGCAGTTTATACGTACACTCTAATGTGCAGTCTCTGTATCTTTTGGAGCAATTAGAAACCAATTGACCTTCCCATATACTGATGACTCAACTTTCAAGACTAAGTATTTTAAAAAGCGGCATGCAGAATTCAAATGCTTGTCAAAGACTCTAAGCTAAATGGGTCAAATAAGAAGCCACTAGTCTCTTACCTTTTCTCCCACTCTGCATATTAAGGATTCCAGCCGATCTACAATTTCAGATGACTCAGATGTTCTCCTCTTCTTGTGTCGCTGCCCTCCTGTTTTGATAAGACACAGTGGGGGGGAAATGCTGACCATGCTATATTGGGTGCTCTAAGACAAAATGCTCGTAAGTATTTGCTTAAGACCCACTAGGAAGCCATACTGAGATCTTCACATTTGTATGGCTGCAAATATTGTTTGTCTAATACAAGGTTTTATTAATGGAGTGCCAAATTAGCAAATCCCATGATTCAAAAGACTGACATTTCCATTCACAACAAATTTTGTTTCTGCAACAACTTTATAAGCCTACCTTGTGTTTAGAGATCCCACTTTGTGTGACCATACTCGAGGAACTGACATTTTATTTCCATGGCCCATTATGCACGGGGGGGGGGGGGATAGCGCACATTCGGGGTGGAATGGCGGCGACTAAAATCACCGATAACGCACGGAGACGGCTGCAACCAGCCGCAGATTTGGTGCATGCCGCTGAAAAAGCCGTGTTAGCGAAACGCAGAAGAAAGCGCAGCTTCTGGGTGACCGGGGCGCAACCAGAAGCAGCGCCGGGGTCGCCTCGTGCATAATCGGTTACTCTGGGTTTTTCCGCAGTTACGTCCCGTCCCGTGCATAAGCAGTTTGCTTCGCTTCTTCCCCCTCCACATTTTCCATGTGACCCGAAATCGCTGTTTCGGCAGCCGTGCATAATGGACCCATGTCTCACTTTGACACCACACTATGCAACGTTTTCATAGATGACTTAGTGCAGTGCTTTCTCAACTCCTACTCATTAACACATCTCCTGTCAATACTATCTATCAATGCTGCTCCCATTATCTGGGCCTAGGGACAGGAAGATTCCAGCAACTTTCGACTCACAATCAACCTGCAAACGGAAGAGGCTGCCTTTTCCTCCACACATATTTGCATGCTCCCAGCTATCATGAGGGGTTTACCAAGCTAATCATAGCCACTAGTCAAACACAATTATAGCCACATTTGTTCCCATCCCTCCAATAGGTGCTCTCATCTGAAGGGCTTGCAACAGATATTCTTGGAATTATCATACTCATCCGATAAAAAGACCAACAAAACCAGAGTGGTGCACAGAAGCAGCCTTCTATAATGCAGATCCAAAGGAGATCATAACCACCACTCAGACTAGATAATGACTTTTCTTTTTCACACACCATAGATGACAGATTTTCCCTCACTAACAGGCAGCCCCTGACCTAAAACAAATAAATGACCCCGCTAATACAGAAACAAATTCAGGAATCAAACTAAGCATCAAACTTAGATATCAACTTTGTCCTCATTGATACTCAAAGAGCACAATTACAAGAACGAATGACATTGGCTATTCCATTTCGGGCTCATTCACTTGCTTATCCTCCAACGCAACATATGCATGTCCTCATGTGTCACTGACACTCAACAATAGACAGGCACAGAGGAAAGGCCGTGGTTCCACAGCCCAGGCAAAGTTGATTTATTTCACATATTTCTATCCCACCCTTCTTCCAAGCCAGGGATTCCCAATCAGGGTTCCAGAAAACCCTGGGGATATGCAAGAACAACCCAGGTGTTACACTGCTTTTCCTAGAAGTTCGGATGGCTGTTGACATCACTAGATGTCACTGGAGCCTAAATGTTCTCTATAATGGAAACTGTAAATGATCAATAGATTGACTAGCTGGTTCCCACATCTTACTTCTGTGCCCACGTCTCTGAAGGGTATGTCACCCCTTCCCTGGTTCCCTGAAGCCTGAAAAACATTTCAGAGATTCCTCCACAGTCAAAAAAGCCTGTGAGTCCAAGTACATACCATTCTCTTCTCACAACTGCTGTGTAAGCAGCCCTTCAGGCCCAAAAACATTCCACCATGGTGAATGGCGCATTTGAACCCAGATCTCCCAGCAAGGAAAGAATTGTTTTTATACACTTTTCACTACCGAAAGGAGTCTCAAGGCAGCTTCCAATTGTCTTCCTTCCCCTCTCCACAATGGACACCCTGCGAGGTAGGTGGGGCTGAGAGAGCTCTGACAGGACTGTTCTGTGAGAACAGCTCTACCCGGACCATGACGGAGCCAAGGTCACCCAGCTGGCTGCATGGAGAAGGATGAAACCCAGTTCGGCAAATCTGGACCTGCTGCTCTTAACCACCACACCAAGACGATCCCGAGCCCCGGCATCAGCTGCAGCGAGTGAGAAGCTGGCGGCGTGAGCTTGGCCTACCTCGCGGGGCAGCTGTCGGGCAGAAGGACAAGGGCGGGCGTAAACACGCAAAGCAGCCGCCTCAGCCCCTCGCCCTTCAGGGAAGAAGAGAGACTCCCAAACCAACCTACGAAGAGGGCAGAGCCCCCTCGCTTATGGGGGGAGGGAGGTGGGTGAGAGGAGCCCCCCTTTCTCACCGTCGTTCTCGTCGCTGTGCCGCCTGCGCGACATGGCTCCGCTCCTCCGGTCGAAAGCAGCCGCGGGAAAGGGAGGCGATGGGGGCAGTCAAGGCGGGCGAGCGTGAGGGGCTCCCGGGCCACGGCAACGGCCACCCGCGCGCCAATTCCCGGCGCTCTCCGACGCTGCGGCCTCCCCGTCGCCCGCCCCAGAGCCAGCCAACCGCGCGCGCAAGCCCTGCGTCCGCCCGTCCGCCCTTCCTTCCTTCCCTTTCTTCCCTCCTTCCGGTTTGCTCGCGTACGAAAAGCGGATGCCGCTCTAGCCACCGCGCGGCTCTATGGTGCCGCTCCCTGTTCGGACGTCTCCTCCCTCCTCCCGCTTGCCTCTTTGCCCTCTTCTGATTGGAGGGTTGTGATCGGCGAAACGCTTCCGGGGAGCGAAACGGGAGTTAGGGAGCGTCGAGAAAGAGGAAGGTTTCTTGATCGGCGTCTTCCAAGAGGGAAGGTGTTGGTTGCCAAGGAGGAGCCGCGCCGTGGAGAGCTGAAACAAAACTACCAAGCAAGCTCATACCTGGAATAAAACTTGGTTGATCTTGAAGGTGCAGCTGGACTCGAACTTTGTTCTGCTGCTTCAGACCAACATTGTTCCCCTCCTGACTTTATTTATTCCAGGTTGAGCTGTCCCAAGTCACAGTTCACTTAATTACCAAAACTCATGTTGTCAGTCGTTAAATTGCTACTGGAATTTCGTTTTACTTCTTACTTTTAATTCCATCCTGCTTTTCCAAGACGAAGATGAGGGTGGCATATATGGTCTCCCACCTTCCTCCCTTGATTCCTTATAATCACCCTATGGGCTGGGCTAGGTTAAGAGAGAAAGAGACAGTGAATGTCCCACTAAGGCTATCCAGTAAGCAAGGTAGAGTGGGGACTGAAAAAGCTTATGGCGAAGGAATGGGCTGTTGTTTTGGAGAGCAGGCTGGAAAGAAGTGAAGCAGAGGAGCGTCATTGGCACGTGGATTCATGCTGGGTGTCAGCCCCTTCAGAGATCTGGGTCTCACATCCTGAAGGCCTTCTGAGGGCAGACCAAGCAACCAACAGAATTATTTTGAAATAGGTTCTCTGTGCTTCAAGAGGCTTATCTCAGATATGTCTGAAATTTACAGCCACTAAAGCTTCTGAATTGTTCTGAGGGAAACCCTATGTCACCTGCATTGCAGTAGTCCAGCGTAGAGGTTACATTAGAAGAACTGGGTTTTCACTACCCAAAGGAGTCCCAAAGCAGCTTATAAACACCTTTTCCTCTCCCCACAACAGTGACTTGTGAAGTTGGTGGGACTGAGAGAGCTCTGTGAGAACAGCTCTAAGAGGATTGTGACTGGTCCAAGGTTACCCAGCTGACTGCATGAGGAATGGGGAACTTACTAATCGGTTCTCCAAATTAAGAATCTGCCCCTCTGAACTACTACACCATGCTGGCTCTTAGAACAGCTGGATTCAAGAATGGGGCTTTTCTAACTACGAAGGAAGAGAGGGCTGCTGTCCTGTATGATATACATCTGCCTTCCCAGGCCAAAACAAGCCTATCTTTTGCAGACCCCATAAACAGCTCAGTGATGTCCTTGCTAGTGGAAACTCCAGTACAGTTACTAATGGCTCCTCCAATTGTTTCCCTACTGATTTTTAGTTTATTGTTTACTTAGAAAATGTTTGTGCTGCTTCTTCAGAGACTCTGCCAAGGATGCTCACAAGATAAAGCAAAATAACGACTGACAGAAAAACAGCAAACATAAACATTATCCACATTAAAACCATCAATGAAACAAGCAAAGAACCCCAAAAGGACAGTGAAACAACCGTAATATTTGGACATGTGCTTTATATGCGTAGCTGAAGATGGGGATACGTTGACTTGAGGCTTTAAGGATGTTCTTTCATTATGAGTACAAGGTGGGGCATAATGAAGGAAAAATGGTCTTTTAGCATGAATAATACACAACTTCCTCTTAATTTTCTTGAAGTAACTCATCGGACTAGGCAATAGCAGAACAAAATGTGAATTCCAAGGCACCTTTAAGACCAACAAGGTGTGAGCTTTTGAGTGCATGCACACTTCCTCAGACAACTAAACAAAATCATAAGCGTGCAGATACGAGGGAAACAGCCTCACAACAAATATGCAGCAAGAAGACGAAGACTGGCAAGTTCCTTGCTAGAATAACAAAACCTGTTTCTTGGGTTCAGCTGTCCTTCACAAAAAAAACAAAGGGGCAATAAAAATGTCAAGGCTAGTGATTAATGGCAGGTGTTTTCCCAGTTGTGGAAAGAAGGGATTAAAAGACTGTTGCTAGTCCCATCCGTCTCCTTAAATCTGTACCCTTAGGAAGATCTTTGTCCCCTGGAAGCGTGCCTGCGCTGGAAAGCCCACGCCTTGAACAAAACTTGGTCGGTCTTAAAGGTGCCGCTGCACGCACATTCTATTCCCGTATTCTTGCAAGGCGACGTCGCCCGAGCCGCAGCCTTGCGCGCGGTCCCTGGAGCCGGCCGGCGATGTGGGGGCGGAGCGGCGTGGGCGGGGCCAGCCGGAGCCATGCTTTCCCTTCGCCCAGCCCGGCGGCGCAGGAGGAGTGCGGCGGGCGGCCAGGTGAAGAGGGGCGCAGGCTGGAGGGGCTGCCCAGGCCAGGCTTGGGGGCAGCCCCGATTCCCAGCAGGGGAGCCCCACGGAGCCACTCTGGGGGCTGGGAGTGGAGGGCAGGGCAGCTAACTCGACGAACTTTCGCCTGTGGCTGTGCGGGCACGGCCAGCTGCTCACCGGGATGCCCCACTGCATGGATCTCTTCGCCTTTCGGTCGCTTCTGGCACAGGCCACCCCCCCCCATAGGGTTGCCCACTCCGGGTTAGGAAATGCCCGGAGATTTGGGGTTGCGGAGTTTGGCACTTGTGCCATAGAGCCCCATTCTCCAAAGCTGCCCTTTCTGGCAGGCAAGGCCGGCTTAAGGATCCGCGGGACCGTAGCACCAGAACTAGCTTAAGGATCCAGGAGGCCCTAGCAGAGCCCTGTTGGCGCTGTTCCTTGTGGGGCACGAGGGACAGGGATAGTTGGGAATTTGGAGGCAGCTGTCACCTCCACTTGGCTGAAAACATTTCTCGAACCTTGGTAGGAGAGCAATAAGGGGATTTTCACACTTATGTGGCCGGGGCAGACAGGAAGTTAGTGGGAGTGCCAGCGGGCAGCCAGGGGCCAAGCGGGCCATGCCACGTACACTTAAAGTGTGGGGGTCATGGCTGCGAGGGGTCGCAACTCACAGGTCTGGATACAGCACCTGGCCACAGTCATCTATGGCAGAGAAGGCACTGTGCAGGGCCCCTGGAACCACAGGGCTTGTAAGGCGCTACATGGATAAACTGCTACGGCCTGCATGGAAACAGAGGTCTGAAGATTGATTTGTCATAATGGGAGATCTCTGGCCCCGCACCTGGAAGTTGGCAACCCCATCTATGCCAGTATAGCCTGGCTGGGCTAGGAAGGGCTCCCACTGGCCAGAATTGCCATGGGCTGGCCTTGCCGTGGGATACTCTTCCTGTGAGGAGATTTCCCCCAGTGAGAGAGATGTAGGGCTGCTGGGTCCCTGGCTTCCCAAGCTTTGGGACTCACAGGCCACACCCAGCCCTGGTTTAAGGCTTTGCGGGGCCCTAGGCTCTCAGCCTCTCTTACCTCACAGGGTGTCTGTTGTGGGGAGAGGAAGGGTGTTTGTAAGCCATTTTCGGACTACTTCAGATAATGAAGGTATAAAAAAGCAGCTCTTTTTCCTCCAGTCTTGCCCATCTCCAAAACATCAGGTTGGTTCCCCTTTTCTTTTCTTTTTTTTTTTAGTTCTTAAATGCTTTCCCCAACTTTCAGAGCCCTAAAAGAAAGTGGCTCCAGAGGAGAATAGGTGAGTTTCAACTACTGGCAACAAAGATACTCCCAAAGCCAATCCCCAGCTCTAAGAACATGTTCGGTTTTCACCATACCTGCTCAGTTCAGTTTTCACCATGACTTTTCACTCATACCTGCTTTGAGATTTCCCCTTATGACTGTTTGTAAATCCCTGTTTTGGGACTGTCTTGCCCCAGAGAAAACCTCATGCCTGGCTGCAGTGACACAGCAATGATCTCGCCATCCTTGCCTGATGGAGATGATGAAAGAGATGCCAGCATTTTGACGTTTGCAGACTTAGAACTGAAAGAACAACTTCCTTTCTCACCCAAAAGCCACCTGAAAGCGGAGTGTGACGCCAGGGCTAGAAAGAAGCATGCATCTGCAAAAAGGAAGGTACTGCTTTTTGTTGCCTACCCCACAGGGTTGTTGTGATAGAAAATGGAGGAGGGAAGAATTTGTGGGCAGGGGATTAAAAAAAACATGCTAGTGTTGCAACGTTTATTATATTTTATTTCATTTGTGTTATTTATAATCCTTTCCCATTTGAGCTCAAGGGGGATTACACAGAATGAGTCCATACAATTGTAGTTGTGAATTTCATGAATTCTGCAGCGGGCTGGACTAGATGACCCTGGAGATCCCTTCAAACTCTATGATTCTAATTGACAGGGTGGAATGTTCAGTGGACAGTGCAATAGGATTTAGGGTTGTGGTCCCAGCCAGAAGTCTAAAAACAGAACTGTAGCAGAGCATCTTGACATGGCACATTAAATAAGGGTCCATGTGAGGAAGCGCTTCTGCCCACCCTTGGTGGTGTGCAGCTCTCAGCAATTCACTGTGCCAGGAACCTGAGCATGATCCTGGATGCTTCTCTCACAAGGGAAGCCCAGGTCACAAAGGTAGTGCAGCTGGCATTTTACCAAGCCAAGCTACTAGCGCCCTACCTGGCCCCGGAACACCTAGCCACAGTGATACATGCGATGGTCACCTCTAGACTGGACTTCTACAATTCACTGTATGCAGGCCTGCCTTTAACCTTGATCTGGAAACTACAGCTGGTCCAAAACGCAGCAGCCAGGCTGTTCACAGTAACACCATGGAGGTCCCACATTCGGCCCATCCTTCATCAGCTGCAATGGCTACCAGTCATTCTGGATCTGGCTAAAGGCTATATGCGATCAGGGCCCAGTGTACCTGAGGGACTGCCTCTTGGCCTGTGCCCCTCAAAGAGCCCTACGTTCTACCACCACCAACCATCTAAGGATCCCTGGTCCAAAAGAAGCCTGCTTGGCCTCAACCAGGGCCAGACCTTTCTCTGTCCTGGCCCCCACCTGGTGGAATGAGCTCCCGGAGGACATCAGGGCTCAGATGGAACTAAAGCAGTTCTGCAGGGCCTGCAAAAAGGAGATCTTCAGCCAGGCATATGGTTGAGGCCGACCAAAATCAGCAACATCTACAGGGCCCCTTACCTTCCTCCCAGAAAATACAAATATAATAAAATAAATAAATAAAACTCCCCAGTGGGATCCTAGTTTCAGCCAGCTGTACGCAGTAGCGTAGACCACAGACCCTGATAATTTATCCAAGCATCTTGGTGAAACATTCAGTGCAGTGTGAATCTATCGTCTGTATCCGTCTGCTCTGCTTTACCACTGCAGTGCAACACTGAGAATCCGGACCCCATCATGCTTCTGTAAAAGCCATTTTGAAAGGACGGTGCCTTTCCTGTATTAGATTCATTCTGTCCTTTCTTGGCCACACTGGAGTGTGACCAAATGTGGGGAGGGTGGGGTGGAAAGCTTGGAACTGGCACAAGAACAAAAGCGTTTGGAATGCACCTTTCATGCTAGGATCCCTGTTGAAGCCCAAGCTTTGGCTTGTGGTTTCCTACCTCCATCTTCCTGACTATGCCTCCCTGCTCTGCTCATTCGGTCTCCCAGTTTTTCTTTCCTCTCCCAAGCTGTGTCCCTAACATACTCCCCCTACTTTTCCTCTAGTAAGCTTACACCCTTCTCTCCTCCTCTGTTTTGTTCTCACAACAGCACAGTGAGGTAGAACAGTCCAAGAGAGCCATTGACTTGCTGCTAGGGCCTCCTTAATGATGCCAGTCCCCAGGTGGGACCTGGAGATCCCCTGGAATTAGAGCACATCTCAGGGATTTCTCAATGGTAAAAAAGTTGAGAAAGGCTACTCTGCAGGATTGCTGTAAGTCAGCTGCAACTTAATGCCACTTTCCACAAGCAAGAGGACAGGACATTTTCCCCTAGGCCTGTTGGCAGCCAGAAGAGGAAACCGGATCTGCCTGAAGAACTCATTGCTCCAACTGAGGGAGAGCAGCCTTGCACATTGAGAACCGTGCTCCAAAATGGCTGGGATGGGTGGGGAGTCAAAGGTTAGTGTGAATATAAAATTTAAGGAATGCCTGAGCTAGTTGTGGGTTTTCTAGGCTGTGTGGCTGTGGCCTGGTACTTTTAGGCCCTGGCATTTCACCAGTAACTGGCTGGCATCTTCAGAGGTAAGGCCTGGCAAGATGGGAATCTCTCTGATCCGAAGGGTATAGTGCGTGAACAGTTGCTGGGCATTTTATTTACTTTTTGGGTGTATGTAAAACACAGCACATTCCTGTCTTACATGGGAGTATCCCAAGGGATGGGCTGGAACTAGGAAGCACTTTTCCAGCATGGTGTGGTGATTAAGGGCGGTGGCCTCTAATCTGGGGACTGGGTTTGATTTCCTACTCTTCCACATGCAGCCATGAAGAGCTCTCTCAGCCTCACCCACCACACAAGGTGTCTGTTCTGTGGAGAGGGAGCGGGGAAGGCCACTTTAGGACTCCTTTGGGTAATGAAAAGCCGGGCATAAAAACAAATGCCTCTTTCTGTGTCTGGGTGGAGTTCATTAGAAAGGCTATTAGGAAGTGTTTTTCCTGTGGCTGAGTGGAGTTCATTAGAAAGTCCACTAGTCAAAGTCTTGCCTGTCGTATTTGATTAACTGTTATGAGATCTCCCCCCCCCCCCCCCCGGAAACCAGCACTTCCTAGTTCTAATCCATATTCTGGGAGACTCCCAGATGAGACAGGACTGTGATGTGTTCCTTCCCCCTCCTCCCAAAGTAAATAAAATGCCCAGCAACTGTTCACACACTCCACACTTTGGAAGAGATTCCCCATCTTGCTGTGCCTTACTCTGAAGACACCAGCCTGGCAAAACATCAGGGGCTAAATCTAATAGACCACCTGGAAGGCTCACATTAATCAGTTAACTCTGACCCTGAAAGCCTTCAGCAGTTCAGTAGCTGAGCTGATTGACTAACACCCCCACTGCTGTGCCAAGAAACATGTTTTTTTTCCTCCATTTTTAAAGCTCAGACTGGGAGGAGCGTGACCGTGGAAGGCTCCTACAGGCTAGTATCCACATCATTGCAAACACATCAGTCTAGCAAGCAGGTTTCGTTTCCAATGCAGTTGTGTGCGCAGAAGGGAAGACAAGGATGTACGCAAACAAATATGTGTGTGCCACATTTTACAGAAATATTTCTAGACTAGAAAGGCAGAGGCCTGCTGATGGGGTAGGAGACCCACATCATATTTGAGAGGGTGATTACACACTGGTTGAGTATGGGGTCCCCACCTTGCGTTCTGTGCAACAAGCAGATGTGAGTTGTGGGTTCTTTTAATTACCAGGTGCGTGGATCGCGGAGAAGCAACTTCAGCCTTCCCCTCTGCACTGTTTCCCTAAACCGAAACAGTCCCCTGGGGGGGCGCTATTTGGGGAAATGACGTTCTCTTTGGAAGCTAAGCAGGGCCGTTCCTTAGAGGGGAGACCACCACAAAAGATTCTGCCGAGGAAGTCAGTGGCAACCCACCTCGGCTTTGAAACCCCCTTGCTGGGGTTGCTGTGAGTTGATTGCAACTTGATGTCATGAACATGGCAAGTGCCATGGGATGTGCGTGGGTTCCCCCAACAAACCTCATTGGGCCCCGTGAGCGTTGGATGCACAAGACACGAGAACCTTGCAAAATCACACTGTGAGTAAATGAGCAAATAGGCCCAAGCTTGAATTTCCCTGGTCTTGTCGTTGGGTCCATCTGCCATGTGAGTTTCAACCTCTCCCCAGCTGAAGAGCCCACTGAGGCCGCTCTTGACCCGGTACCCCTTCTCTTGACCTGCCCTCCTCATTGCACGGCATCCTTTGTCGCAGGCCTTCGCCCTCTTTGTCAAAGCCAAAGAAGCCGCCGCTGATTCTCGCTGCCCGACACCTGCTTGCCGAGGGACGGTTCACTGGAGATGCTGCCAGCAGACCTTCAAAGACCTGGTGGGCATCCACCAGCACGTGGCCGCCCAGCATTTTGTGGATGTGGGGCAACAGACAGCCGCGATCCTAAAGCAGAGAGCAGCCGAAGCTGATGTCACAAGCAGCCAGGTCTCCGCAGACAAGCTCCCTAGGCCCGAGGGGGCCCTGTATCGACCTCAGGAGATGTTCCCAGAAATAAGCCATATCGGGGCAGACAATTTGATGAGGTTTGTTTCCCAACAGCAGTGGCATTCTGAGAAGGTAGCCGTGTAGAGGAGAAACGGCTTGGGTTTTGAGCGGAAGATGCGTTTTGTTTTGACTCTGCTTTTCTTTGTGTGCCCCTAAGTGAGGTGGGACAGGTTCTGCTCTTCTACTGCTACTGCGAGGTGGCTGATCTGGAGGGACTGTGTCTGTGGCAGAAGGCCTTGTGTCAACACCTGCACCTGAAAGGAAAGGTAAGGGGGGGTCCCCTGTGGCTTCAGAAGGACAGCGGGGTTCTCCTTATGGTAGAGAAAAGCAGCATATAAGAAACAACTCTTCTTCAGGGTGTCTGTTGTGGGGAGAGGAAAGGGAAGGGGATTGAAAGCCGCTTTGAGACTCCTTCAGGGAGAGAAAAGTGGCATATAAGAACCAACTCTTCTTCAGTAATCTCAGGACTCTCTCCGCCTCACCTCCCTCACAGGGTGTCTGTTGTGGGGAGAGGAAAGGGAAGGGGATTGTAAGCCACTTTGAGACTCCTTCGGGTAGGGAAAAGTGGCATATAAGAACCAACTGGGGTAGAAGCAGAGGTGGATTCCTAATGGATTACTAGTTGAAATATCTAACTTTTCAAAAAAATAAATACGGTTGTAAAGATGGAATGGAACAGAGGAGGACAGGGAAGTTCATTGCACTCCTTTGTTGCTTCACATTCATTCTTGATCCTCTGCAAGTACAGTGGGTGTTGTCCCTTGGATGCTAGACATGCACATAGGTTTGAGAGGACAATCGGCATTGGCTTCAAGGGGCTGCAGGCTTCCTGAAGCAGTGATATTCCCTGAAGCATGACTGGGGGAGGGGGAATGGGGCAATGTAATAAGCTGCAGGATCCCCAGCCACAGCCTCCCTCCAGTTGTTGTAATGGTCCACTCATGTTGGCAGGAAGTTATCTCTGGCAGAGGCCCTGCCTACAATGTGTGTGGAAGTTTTTTCATGCATTTGTTCCTGACTGGGCATTTTGCTGAGCAAAAGATTATCTGCACAAGATCTTTCTTATTCCGCTCCCTTTCTTTGTTTCTTATTGCTCTCTGTTGTAGAACATGTCCTTCATGTTACAATTGTTAAGGCTGTAGTTACCTGGGAGTAAAGCCCATTAAAATCACTGGCCTGCATCCTGTGACTCTGCTCAGTAAAGTTGGAAGCCTTCCTCTGGTTGAAGAGGCTTTGTTCCAACTTTAGTGGCTCTTCCATCCCTGGCAGAAGGAGCACTTGAGGTGGAAGGAGGCGTCTTGGGCCGGAGAAAGGCATCCGTCTTTGCTACTTATCCAGAACTTTGTTCTTGGCTTCCAGGTACGAATCGCTTCCGAAGGCATCAACGGAACTGTCGGGGGGAGCACAGCTGCAATCCGCCTTTATGTGGACACGATGCTTTCTCATCCACTCTTCAAAGGCATTTTGACAAGGGATGACTTCAAGGTGAGAGGGGCTGATCTCTACATGACATCTAAGTGCCTGTCCTTTTTCTCATCTGAGGATTGCTTTCTCTTCAATAATGAAGTTTTGCTTGTCATATAGTTGTGAGACTGCCATAGGGAGGTACTGGCTAGTGCCTGGGACATCGCCACATATAAAAAGGCTTATATGATATTGGCTTAGATCAGGCTTTCTCAGCCAGGGTTTCATGAACCTCTGGGGTTTCTCAATGGTCCTGGAAGTGTCTTCCGAATGGGTGGGAGTTAATCAATTTTAATATATTTTTAATTTTTTAAAAACATTTATTGGGGTGATGTGACCATATCATGTTGACCCACACACCCATGTTGGCCCACTCAACCCTTCCAAAATGGCCAGTGAAGGGCCTGGAGGGAGTGGGAAGGGGAGGGTCCCTGGGTGAGCATGTATATAGCTGTGCTTCCTAACCATATTCTGCATGATTGAGCCACTTCTGGAGTTTTTCAAAGCCTGAAGAATGTTTCAGGGGTTTCTCAAGGGTGAAAAAGTTGAGAAAGGCTGGCTTAGATCCACCAGTGATGTTCTATGGGAGGGATTTGTGCTTGTGGAGTGCAACTTTCTTGCCCCCCCTTCCCAGCAGCATGAAATCTTCCCTGTATCCATGGTTTCAGAGGGTATTTCTGACTAGTGTGGCAAGATAGAGGTAGGAGAATTGCAGCCCATGAACACACATCCCTCTGCCCATAGAAAACCTGTGCATCTAAGCAAATATTTCTACAGTAATTAGAGTCTTTGAGAAATATTGTTATTCTCCTAAAAACATTACCTTTGGCCCCTAAATTAGAATGGGACAGTCATGGCCCTAACTTTGAAAAGAGTCAAAAGTGATTTGAGGGAACCTCCATGCTTCCTCTGGTTAATATATACTTCCTGTTTTCCAAGCATTGCTTCTGGTCAGCAGCTGTTGAAAAAGACAGACCAGAAAACCGCTCTCTCTCTCTCTCTCTCTCGCTCTCTCTGGCAGCCTTTGACTCTTATGGAAAAACTGTTGTCTGAAGATCAACTCAGGATTGTTTCTTTATCATGCTCTCATTTGTCGATTCTTCCCGTGTCTCAGGCCAGCGCTGGTGGAGCTCACTGCTTCCCAGACCTTCGGATTGGTGTCTTTGAAGAAATCGTCCCTCTAGGGATTAGCCCCAAGAAAGTCTCCTACAAAGAAACTGGTATGAAGAACAAGCCTCGTCAGATTGAGGGGGGACAAGAGGGAGATGCAGAAAATGCTGTCAAAGGACACTGCAGCTGCTCTCCAGAGCTAGACTAAAGCGGGGAATTCTTCCCACCTGGGCTGCAGGGAGGTCCTGCAATAAATGGGAGCATCCGGAAGCTATGGAGTCCACTTAGAACAGGACATACCTGGCTCCCGATTTCCATCCCCTTTGACCTAGAAAAAATTTAAAAACTCATTTTCTCTAGTCAAAGGGGAAATAATGGGGTGGCTGTGGGTGGTGTGGCTGTGGGGGTAGTCCACCTGAAGCTATTGGAGTGGGATCAAGCAAAAGAAACAACAAATTGTGTGGCCAAGATATGAATCGATGTGTTTATGAGTGCAATGAAGAAAGGGTAAGTAAAAAAGACTCTTTAGTATGTTAACAAATCTTCATCCTAAACAAAATTAATCCAGAGGAACTAATCCATGGACAAGAATGTCTCCTTTAAGTAATGCTGAAAGCTGAGGCTGAAAGCGGAACAAGCTCCTTGTTTCAGAAAGATTTCCTCAGCAGCAAAACCTGTGACAACAACTCAAGGAAGAAGCCCTTTAGGAAGAAGCCCACTTCCTTAAGTGGCGGTTTAAAGTTTTCTTGCTTGAGCAATTAGCTTGAGGTATTGCTGCCTGTTAGTGCATCTGTTCTCTGTGCCTCGTGGGTTTTACTGCTGAGGAAATATCTTTGAAACAAGGATTTTCCGGAACCTTGCTCCGCTTTCAGCCTCAGCTTTCAGCATTGCTTAAAGGAGACATATTTGTCTATGGATACTTGTCTCTAGATTAATTTTGTTGAGGATGAAAATTTGTTAACATCATAAAGAGACATTTTACTTACCCTCTCTTCATCGTGCCCCTCCAGACTTAGGCTCCTCTCTTGGCCACATGATTCGTTGTGTTGTATTTAGTGGTGTTTTGAGTGGTGTGGCATATCAGCTTGGGTTCTGGTGGGACTGAGGGTCAAATTGCCATGGAAGTTCGCGGGGTGACTTTGGGGCAGTCGCACACTTTTAGTCTAACTTACCACAAAGGGCTGTTGTGAACATAAAACTTAGGAGAGGGTGTTGTAAACAGCTTGGACTCCTCATTGGTGAGAAGAGTGGGGTATAAATATCGAAATCAATACATATATATTTTACCTGCTTTGTGTCCTGACTCAGGGGGATGTATAGATGCTCCACATATGTTTTTTTTTTTTATTGGTTGTAGGAATCCGTTTAACTCCAAAGGAGTTTCATATGGAAGTGGAGAACTATCTTTCTCAGGGTAAGAAAGTACAGAAGGACACCATTCTGCTGGACTGCAGGAACTTCTATGAAAGTAAAATAGTAGGTGATCTTTTAAAAAATCTTTTGGCTTTTCTGCATTGGGGGGTATAGCAATCCAAACAACCTCCCTCTCACACAGATGTACAACCAGTTCACATAAAATGTCATCTTAGGAGTGTACAGGATTGCCACCAGATTCAGGGCACTGCATGCTGGGACGTCTGTAACCCTGCGCCCCCGAGGAGGAAGTTTTTACAAATTGTTGGGAGGTCCAGACATGGAACTCACAGGCCGTGTCTGCTTTGGCTCTCAGAGTTGTGTCGAAGAGGTTACATTTGTGAACTGGCTCATCAGAGGTGCCCTCCAAAGGCCTCTTTGTTTCTCTTTTACAAGGGACCGCATTGACTGCAGAAACTGTGGCTTCCACATTTCCATCACTCATGCGGTTCCAGAAAGGGTGCCCCCCCCCCCGCCACTTGAGCCTCAATTGGCTCTGAACTTCCTGCCAATCATCCATGTTCACAAAATCCTATCCCCCAAGAGAAAGCAAATATCCTAGGATGCTGGCATTATCCTGAGAAGGAAGAACCAGCAGTGTGTGTCGTACGGATAGGGGGAAGGTATTGGAAGATGATTGAGTGTGGAGACAGATGGAATTGGCTGCCTCTCACCCCCAAGGTTCACCCCATCTCCTGAGACTGAATGGGAATTCACAAATCTTTTTGCTAAACATGCAGGTCACGTCTGTAAGGGAATATGGCAACTCATTGACCACAAACTCTGTTGTACTCATTCAACTAGGATCTCCAGTTAAAAGGACTGATGTGAAAGACCTTCTGGAGAGCCGCTGCCAGAGGACACGGCTCTGACCTAGCCAGAGGAAACAGACCTTTGGTCCATCAAAGTCAGTATTGTCTACTCTGACTGGCAGCAGCTTTCCAGGGTCTCCGACGGAGGCCTTTCCCATCATCTCTGGCCAGATCCTCTAACTGGAGATGCCGGGTATTGAACCTAGGACCTTCTGCATGCCATGGAGATGCTCTACCACTGATTCACAGCCCCTTCCTAGTAGTCTGTCTCCTGCGTGTGGTCCTCCTGCCTTACCCAGTTGTGTTTTGAATTTATTTATGTAAAATAGTTGTTTGCCAGGCTTTCTCCTGAGTATGGCAGAATTGTGTCGGTAGCTGCTTGCAACTTTAGCAGAATGATATTTTGGTGGCGTCCACTCCGCTTTGAAGATTGTACTGTTGTAATCATGGGTTAATTTGGATTTTCGTGTGAAAGTCCAAGCAATGCATTTTCCTGTGAAAAACCCAACTGCAAAACAATGCAGTCTTCAAACACATATGGATCTAGGCTTTCTGTGCTCCCCCAAAAATCTCCCGACAAGGTTTCTCATCACTTATGTGGAACACATCCACATAAGGGGGTGCTGGCACAGACTCCTTCCCCCCTTTGTCTCTCCCCCTTTTGCTTCCACGACGTCCTTCCTGGTCCCTTCCCTCTCTCTCTTAGAGACACACACACACACATTCCCCCCACTCCCTGCTGCCCTCTCTCCTTTACCTATTGCTTCCTCGCTCTCAACCCTGTCCCTTTCCCCACACACACAGACTCCTGTCTTCCTCCTCCCTTTTTGCGGCAGGAGGGCTGCTGTATTTGGCAATCCTCCACTGCCTCAGCTGGGTGGCCCATGGCTGGCAGCTGTGGGGCTCCCATGGCACTGCAGCTGAGCTGGCTTGTTCCGCCACAGTGGTTGCCCCAGCCTCTGTGGGCACCAGCTCTGTGGCTTGGCTGGCCTGCTCTGCCGCAGTAGCTGACCCAGCCTCTACCAATGCCAGCTCTGTGGTTTAGTTGGCCTTCTCTTCTGCCATGCTCGCCCTGACTCAGTGGGTGGTGATCCCATGGCTGGGCCAACCTTCTTGGCCACGCCACCACCACTGGCCTCCTCCATAGTGGCTGCTGCTCAATGTCTTCTGCCGCACGTTGAGGGCAGGACTTACGGACTACTTCTGTTTCACCAAGCGTGCCAGAAGATGTGTTCCACACCAATAATGACCTCCCACCAAACCATGGAAAACTTTGGGATTAAAACATTTCCTCCTCCTTCCCTTGGACTCCAGGGACATTTCCAAGGCTGTTTGGCACCAGACATCCGGAAATTCAGCTACTTCCCGAGCTACGTCGATGAGAACTTGGAACTTTTCAGAGGGAAGCGTGTCCTGATGTACTGCACCGGGGGGATCCGCTGCGAGAGAGGCTCAGCCTACCTCAGATCCAAGGTAAAAAGTCTTGGAGAAATGAAGAGCTGTTGGAAGAACTGGTGGGCCGTGGAATATGATTGAAGCAGTAGAGCTCTTTGTAAGGCCAAATACATGACTCTGCAAGTCAAAAGTTAGGAAAAGCTACTAACGTCAAGGCTTCTCAAATCTAGTTATGGAAGCCATTTTGAGTTCTAGAATCTTCAAATTTTGGATTTTTCATTAAAGAAGCAGCAACGGTTTTGGTTTTATATCCCGCTTTGTACTGCCCAAAGGAATTTCAAAGCGGCTTACAATCGTCCTCCCTTCCTCTCCCCACAACAGACACCCTGTGAGGTACTCAGAGCTGAGAGAGCTCTTACAGGACTTCTGTTTGAGAACAGCCCCAACAGGACTGTGACTATCCCAAGGTTACCCATCTGGCTTCATGTGGAGAATTGGAGGCTGCCACTCTTAACCACTACAACAAGCTGGCTCTATTTTTTATCTTTTTTTAAAATGAAAATATTTATTTATAGTCCACCTTGGGTCTTAAGAGGCTTACAATTCTAAACTGAAACCATCCATCCTTAACACTATTTCACTCCCTTATATATTTGGGAAACAGCCTTCTGGGAGGAGACTGTCCGGGGCCTTGTCTGTCCAGGTTCACCCTGATTGGCCCTCCCCCTCCAGCTCCCACCCTCCCTCCTTGCCTGCTAGAAGCCTTGTGGTTGCGGCCTCCATTGTCGCCCACGAGGAGAGAGGCAGCGACAGGGCTTTGCAGCCTGCAGGAGGGAGGGGGGGGGGGAGTTTGCAGCCTCCCGGAGGGCCGCAAAGCCCTGTCACTACCGGCAGGGCGGGGGCGGCTTTTCACACCCTTTAGCCCGCTTTGCGGGCCAAAGGGTGCCGTGGCCACCCTCTCACGCCCTCCTGCCTGCTGCCCCTTTCAAAGCCCATTTTTACAATTTTTTTTACAATGGGCTTTGATACTAGTAATACAATAAGGCCCATTGTCCCTCCCTCCTCCAAGAGCATAGAGTGTGTATTCCACTCCTGCAGCATAAAGTGCTAGAAATCACAAAGGATGGCATCTTCCTCCCCTCCTCAGGGAGGCCTTTATCCAAAATTGGAAAGGGGCAGGTTTTGATAAATGCTACCTTAAATGGGGGGACAGAGGGTGACAGCAAGAGGAGTGTAATTGATGTGGCTGATGCAGCTGAATGTAATTGACACATCTGGGAACTCCTGGATAGTCTGTATTCTTGAGGGATTTTCAACAGCAGTTCCTCCCAAGTGGAACCAAAACTCTTGATGTTCTCAGGGCACATTGGTAGTCATGTCCTAGACAAGCAACTGATGTGTACAATCTATTTTTGGAGATTATGAATACTGAGATGGAACACAACCTGCAGATCAAACATTCCAAAACCTACAGCTTGTCTGGTGCTCTTTTGACACAGGGCATATGCAAAGGAGTGTACCACCTCAAGGGTGGCATCCATAAATACTTGGAAGAATTTCCGGACGGGTTCTACCGAGGGAAGCTTTTTGTCTTTGACGAGCGGTACACCATCTCCTCCAATGGCGATGTTATTTCAGGTGGGTGATTCTCGCCTTCCAGTGCCATATTTGAAACATCATCTGCTTTCCTCTGAGCATGTGGCCTTAAAAACGCGGCCTGCAGCTACCATGGCTCCTGGGTGTTCCTTTAGCCGGTCCGTGTGGTGGAAGCTTGCTGCTGCTTACGCATGAAACTGGATTGGGGCCTTTATGTTTTTCAGATGTGCATGAGTACACCTTAAGAGTATCATGCGTGAAGTCTGCTGAAGTGTCTTCAGCAAGATTTGGGGAAGTCTCAGTTTGTCCTTAAGGGCGGGGGTTGTCCATCCCCAGTCTGTGGCCCGGTACCGGGCTGCGAAGGCCTCAGTAATGGGCCAGCGGTGGCCAAGCCTGTGTCTCCCCCCCCTGCAGCGAGAAGCTCACCAGGCCACGAGAGAAGTGGCCGCCAAAGCAGCCGCTTCACTCGTGGCCCGGCTAGAATCTAGAAGACTTAGGTGAGTCCATAGACTGTAGCAGGCCATTGGCAAATATTAATAATGGCAGCCCACCAAGGCTGATTAAAATGTATGACCACATAGGCCTTTACCCTTTCTTCTTGTAGCTTGCCGCTACTGTGGGAATCTCTGGGACCAGTATCAGCTTTGCTCCACCCAGCCCTGTCGACAGCTCGTCCTGACGTGCCCCCAGTGCCAGCGGGAAGGGCTAACCGCCTGCTGCCCCCTTTGCCAGAAGAAGGGACCCCTCCTGGCCTCCAACCCATCTGGACGAGCCTTCAAAGAACAATGCGAGTGTACAGAGATGCGGCAGCGGGTGCCGGTGGAACGCGTTTAACGAAGAGTTCTGGAGCCAGAAAACCAGTCTCCGCTGCACAGGCGTCTGCCTCAGGACCTGATCCCTGGATCCCTGTTAATGGGTTCTGGGGGGGACAACCAGCTCCGTTAGGCAGCTTTGCAGACCTCTGATCTAGATAGTCGTCAGGGCTTTGATGCAATTTGCTCTTGGGAGTCAATTAATGTTGCGCCCAAAGCAAACCCCTCCCAAAGTACACCCACGGTGCTACGCAGCTATTTCCTCATGCGAGGTGACCACCCTCGCTTGCAATCCGACGCAGAGTGCTGCCCGCGCTTGCTGCAGCTCCGCTTAGTAAGGTCACTGGGCAAACGAGCCAATGGCATTGCTACCTGAGCTTCCAAAAAGTTCATACCTGTGGGTGGGCTGTCGCGTGCATGCACAGTGAGGGAGCCACGATGGGCCCTGGTTCCCTGGTGAACGCACATCTTGCCTTCTGCACTCAAGCATGGGCTTGCATTACTCGCTGCTGCAGACCCATGGAGTCTGTGCTCTTCCCGAGAGAGGAGGTACGTTCTAGGCAGGCGAGAGAACTGTGTGGTTCTCTTACCATCGCAGAAAGGAGCCCTTCTGCTGTGTCCCACTTGCACAGTCTGCCTCTGCCCCTCCCTGGACCCCCAAGTGTCTCAAGCACTGGGAGACAGTGCTGGGTTAATTTGTCTTCCAAAAGCCACAGCATAGTGGGGCCTTTCCTGTCAGAGAAGTACAAGAACTGGTACCAAGGCTTTACAGCTTGAGAGGATCAGACGTGGTATCAGATGTCCTTAGGTTTGTAAACAGACACTCAGGCAGTCACCTTGGGCGACTAGGATTCTCGTCTGGGTGACCAGACAAGGCTTCCTGTCACTGTGCCTCCTTTCATGCTAAAAATGGACGAGTAGGTGGGCTCTTGCAACTGGATTTGCAAGACCGGAGGAGGGTGGACGCCATTAGTATCGTGTTACGCTAGCATTTGGTATGTGTTTTCAGGGACTACAGGCTAGAGGAGTGGATTTGATCTTGGTGCAAATTCTGCCTCTCCGAGACCCAATGCTTGGCGCTAGGTGGGCCTTCTCTTTTCAACCTCGGTGCTCTCAACTGCAAAATGGGAGCAAGGAGTAACAACTATAGAACTTGCAAGAACTCGCAAAGTAGATGCCCCAGGAGTCATCAACCCAATTCAGTTTGCCAGAGGATTGGATGAATGAGCTCCATGGTATCTCTGGCCCAGGGCTGGAAAAACGATTTTTGAAAACTTCAAGAGTGGTGCTCTGAGAATGACCCAAGGCCGAGGGTTAAGATTCTGCTTCCTCGCGTTATACCAGAACTTGCATCCCCCCAGACTGCCTTCTGTCTTCTCCAGTGCACAGAGGACTCCTTCAGCGGTGGCCAAACTGTTACTCTCCTGATGTCTGTGCACTAAATCCCCATGAGCCCCTACCAAGACATGCTGGCAGGGGCTCATGGGACTTGCAGTTCATGGACATCTGGAGAGCCACAGTTTGGCCACCCCTGGCCTAAGGCATACCGCTTTCCTAATTAACCTCTATCGGGGAGTCGGGGGAGGAAGGGGTCGAGCAGATGGTGCATGCAAATTGCGCCCAGTCATTGAGTGACAGCCTTTCTCCAAGGACTTTTTCTTTTTTTTATTGGCATTACTGGGAAGTGGGTGAATTGGGAGGAGCAACCTTTCAGACTAAGATGGAGATGCCCACTAGTTGCAACCAAGGATGCACACCGCCACTGGCGTGTGTGGAAATGAAATCAGGTCACCATCGAGGGCCAACGGAATCCCCTTGCTAATTGCAGCGGAATGCTGGGCTTGGGGGAGGAATGGCGTCTGAGCAATTTCAGAATCTAAGACCCTGAAGCTCACTTTAAAAAAATATAGAATGCTGTTTCTAACTGCTGGCCTTGATCTGGCTAAAACTATGATATCAAAGAAGCTACGGTCCAAAACACCTGGGATTAAGCCATATTGGACACAGTGGATCTCACCGCTAAGGAAAGATGCATAGGATCGTGCTGGGGCGGGGGTGGGATCCAGTGCTCTCTTTAGCCCCACGCATGCTGCTCTTCATGACATCATGACATGCACGTTCTCAACTGCAGATTCAGTGGTGCAATACAAGAGAAACACGGCAGAGCTGTTTATTTTAGGGAAATTATATGGCATCCAGCATTCCTTGGCGTGTGGGGTGATTTGCCCAAGAGGGCAAGTTTCGAAACGCAGCAGAACTGCCTTTCTATTATTTGATGATCAGTGGCTTAAACTGAGGGGAAGCCATGTCCTTCAGCGAACTGCCCACAAATAATCTCATCTGGGCATCTGGTGACTCTCTGGCCTTGCAAACGTCTGGGAACTTGAGTGGGTGTTTGCTGGTATTCCACAGGCCAGCCAACCTTGGCAAGCGAAGGGATTTAACATAAGAATTTGTACTACCTAAGAAGGGCTAGATGCACTTCCAGCGAGAAAGCCCAGTCCACGCACTTGGCCCATGTCCTTATGAGCAACGCTTTATTAAGGCATAATTTACAAGCAACACAATATTTTGGTGCAAACCAAGCAGGCGCTTCCCCATTCCTTTTTGTGAGTTGCGCAGGGCTCCATGGATCTAGCCTACCTGAGTAAGCTATTCCCACTCGGCTGCAAACCCTGGTCTGACAACATTTGAGTGGGAAGGCCAAGATCCTGTTCTCTCCCCCCCCCCCGCCCCAGTTGCTTTCTTGGCACTTTTCCACCCTCCACCTGAAGTGGGGGGCAGGCAGGTCATAATATTCCTGCCGAGGAAGCAGCCGGATGTCTGCAGGAAGTCTGACTTCCAGGCAGATGGCACCAGTACCTGGCAAGATCCTCAGGGTGGCACAGCCTTTCAGCTGCACAAGAAAATCCAGGAAGGCCAGAGGCGGAGCAAATCTACCCCGCCTCTTCCTGCATTTTTGCAGCAAATTGCACAGCAAAAGGTGCAGAGTGGTCCAGCAGAGGGAGTGGCTTCCTGGGCCTCTTGCATCAATCCAGAAACCCGTGACAACAGCATGGGCCGTTTTTTGAAGCAGAAGCCATGGAATAAATAAATGACAAGGCTATCCTCCAGAAACAACGTGGCTCCAAACCATCTTGTGTGTACCATCAGAAGGTTTGAGAGAACGCCATGTCTAAATGGACAATTTTAAGGTCTCTTGAAATTCTTCAGCAAAAACCACAATGACAAAAGAGTCACGGCCAACGGCCCACTCAGCAGTTGGCTTTCTGTTGTGCTTCGGAAAAGAGTGGCCTTACATTATTTCTATAGGGTGGGTGTGTAGATAAACTTTTACAAAAGGGAGACATACGGCAGAGTTAGATCTTAGAGCTGGGGATGCCGCTAACTGATTGTCGTTCACGCGTGTGAATTGAAGATGTACTTCGGGAAGGCAGAAATACTGTCAAAATGGTAGCTTTCTAATTCTTGAGAGCAAGTGAAAAATGGAACAATAAAGTATTTTTAAACCATTTGGCTACCTCTGCAGAGCAATTATCTGGGGTGGTTTGGTTTTTTTGCTTTGAGGCTAACGACTCATGCGCATCACACCAGAAATCTGTCCGTGAAGGAGGCGACAGCCTAAACTGTTGAACTCCAGAGATCTTTGCGCTATGAGGCATTGTCTCAGATCATCCCACATGAACAGCCTGAAAGTTGGGATAGCTTTTTCCAGAACCAACAACAACAAAAAAGGCATTTCCCATGCATTGATAATAAAAGATCTTTCGCCTACAATCGCTAATTCGTCGAAAACCTTTTTGAGTGCACAAGGAGGGGATACAAACAAACAAACTTCAGGCACCACAAATTCACTGCACAGTTGCTCCACCACAGTTCTCAGTCCGGCGTGACCTCGCCAACTCCACCTCCAGCCAAGAGCTACACAGTGGTCCGGCACTTGGGAAGGATGGGCCCATTCAGATCTGCCAGCCGCCTCTTTCTCACTGGGAACAAAAGAGGATAGAAACAAGGTTGAGGCAAAAAGTCCCCAGACACCTATGCAGAGGGATTTTGCTTACTGAGATTCTCAACCTCACTACAAAAAGAAGTTTATACACACAAAATCTGGGGTAAAGCTCTTCTGATCTAAGCAGTGCTGCTGTTTTAAACAGATCCCCATCTACTCCACCCATTTGCATCAATTTCTTGCCTCTATAACTCTCATTCCTCTCAAAGAACTGTGGGAATTGTAGTTTGAGGGTATGCTTAGAGAGATCCCCTCTCCTGGACTACAATACCCAGAGTTTCCAAGATGACTGTTACATGGTTGGATCCAGTCAGTGTTTCCCTGAAGTCTTACCCACCCCAAGCTTTTTCAGTGGTTAAAGAAGATTCTTCTTTTTCATTAGCAAAAAAGGTAGCTGGCTCCAACCCTACATCTGTAGCTCAGGTATGCCCTACCAATTGACTAGGCTAAAGTAGTCAAACAGCAATTATAAATGTCACTACTATCAGTCAAGGAACCCTGGAGCTAGGCATATTAATGGAGAACTTCTAGTTCCCGGCAGAACAATTCCCAAGATGGCAACTTCCCAGAGTCTTTGGAGGTACCCTGACAGAGCTACCACTTTTTATGCTAGATGTATTTATAGGTTATCTTGCATCATTCCGGAATCTGATAGGACTACCAAGCCCGTGATGAAGGTGAGGGAATCACCTACCCTAGGTGCCATTGCAGCAGTGGGAGGGGAAAAAAAAGATCTTGTCAACTTATAGGACGTTACCATAGAATTCCTGGCACCCCTAGAGCTACTCAGAACTGAGAAAGGAAGTGCCTGAAACTCTATGATAAGAACATCAGGTTCTAGCTATTCCTAGAGCGACCCTTTGTTACTTCTGGGTCAGTCTAAGAATTACCATGAATTCTATGATAGACAAGGCCTTCTTTTCTTTTTAAATTCTCCCAGGATTCTGCCTCCACCACAACCGTAGGATCTGATCAAAAAGGCTTTAGAATTTCTACTGCAAAACTTACTAGGTTGTTGCAGAACAAAAAAATACTTCCGTGGCAGGCAGAAATGGCTCTATTACCACGTTAGATGCTCTGGTTTGGGGGGGGGGGCAGAATTTGTACACAGCCAGGCAAATGCTGAGACCTCACATTTCTCTAGATCTGGAGATCAGGCACTCTGCTGCAACTTTTCCTTCAGGGCTAACAAAATGTTCTGCTCCTTCAAGAACACACTCTAGGTGGCGATACTGGAGGAAAGGAGGAAAAGGCACATCTGCCCTTTTTATAACTTTCCCCTCTCCAAATCATATGCTGAGTTTACTCCAGGAAACAGCTATTTTCTTTGTAATTAATTGATTTACCCACCTTTCTTTTCCAGGGGGATGCCAAGTGGCTTACAACATTCCCCCATTCTGCCCTCACAACCACCATGTCACCAAGGTCACCCAACAAGTTCCAGGGCCAGAGCAGGGTTTTGAATTTTGGCCTTTTGGATCCTAGCTTGGCACTAACTACTAGACCTCTGCTTCTAGGTTTGCCCTTATTTTATGGGAACCGTCTCTTTATTTCTTTCTCTCTAATCTCATGAATGAATCCGTCTGAACTCGCCACTGCTTTACCACTTGAAGCACAGGCCAAGTTTTCTACACAGTGAATCTCTTCTCCCCGCCATCCCTCCCACCCCCGACATCGTTTCTGTGTTCAGCCACTTGAAACAGCAGACAGGGAAAAGGGAGGAAGCAAAAGGTAAGAATTGCCAATGGTCACAAAGAAGATGACAAAAGGTCTTTTTTCCAACATGAGAGTTGAAGCTTTTCAAAAAAAGAAAGAAGGAAGGAAGACATCTGCAGTGAATCCCAGAACAGAAGCTGGAAGAGAGTAATAAACCTAGTAGGAAAAGTAGGAGGGCACTGCTAGTTCAGTTCAAGAGAAGACAAGCAATGGTCAAGGAGAGTGGGGAGATCTATACTTAGACATCGTCCAGTCCCAGGGCCGACGTGTTATGCCAATGGCTGCCACATCGCTGGATACGAGCTGCAAATGAGAACCACGTAAGATACCTTCTACACAGCTCTTGCAAACAAGAAGACAAAGGTGCTAACAGGTGATATGCAAGAGGGGCCCCTGGTATTTTGGTCCTCGAGATATAATATCTGATGGCCTCAGGAAATTCTCCATAACAAGCTCCGTGGAAATAAATTGGTGGCTTTAGATGGTCGGATATGACTAATTTCTTCTTGTTCTTGTTAGGCTGAAAGCTGCAGTACACCCTCTTGCCATCTGCAGTGGTGGCGCTGCAGCATGGCAAAGATCAGCCCAGCATATGCTGCCACAGTGGTCCAGACTATTAAATTCCTGGGCTCTATTGCAGGGGTGTCAGGTCTCCCAGTATAGCAAAATCCTGGATTCTGGGATTCTGCTCAGCAAAGCGGGGTGGAACAAACTGGGGCAGGAGGAAATGGGGGTTACATGCCTGGATGTGACAACATGCTGATGTTCTAAGAATTTCCTAAAGCTCTATGGTTTTTACCATAAAGATTCAACAGGAGATTCCTAGAGTACCACCATGACATCACTTATGGTTATGTAGTTAGTTACATTGATGTAACTAACATGCCCTGCTGCCAGTGGACGGCAGGTGGCTGATGACCATTGTCCACTGCCAAAGATCCAAGTTTGAGACCCCTGAGGCCTTTCTATTTATTTCAATGAGGGCTGCATTGAAGAATTTTTCAATACATTGTGCCCTGTTGGTCAGAACTTTGACTCCCAGTCAGCTGCCCATAAAGACAACATCAATTGTGATTAATTTTTACTGATTACAGGGGGGTGACTGCCATTTGGGGCGTGTCATGGCCGGTTCCAATCTTATACTGTAAACGTGAAATAAATTAACACGATTACACCAATTAACCTCCAAGGCTCCAGTGCCAGCATCCAGCACTCAGAAAACAAACAACACCAGTTACTTTTATCCTACAAGATCTGATTTAATAATCTCCAAATTCCTAGCAAAACTAAGATACTTTCACTGATTTTTTTTAAAGGCTGAAAGGGAACAAGCCTCATGTACTTGCTGGGCTTCCATATAACTGGAGCTTCTACAAATAATCCACATCTGAAAAGTTCTCACCCTCCTTGCTTTTGTACCCAGGAATAGTGTACTGTTTAATTAGGCCTGCCCTGCTCCCTGAGGACTCCCTGCCTACCTTCTGCCCTTCAGCTTGTCTCACACAAAGTCTATATGGCATTTTGTTCCCAGACAAACCAACAATTGTCCCTTTTTACTGACACCACATTGTGAAGAATCTACAGCAGACAATTTTGCTCCCTGTATCGCTGGAATGGAATGGGATAGCAAAAGAAAGACTGCCATTTCCAAAGTTGTTCTCCTAGGATGGATCATCTATAACCTTAACTCTACCAGACATTCCATCATAGATGGGATGGAGCTAGAAGAGAGCCAAATCTCAAATGTTCAGTGTTTTTCCTGAGAGTTTTTGCCAGTAACCAAAAGCATCCTCCACCCTCTAACTTTTGACAATTTTTTTTCATAACAGCTTCAAATCTCCTTGTCCTCCAAGATTTTATAAATCCAGAAAGGACAGGATACAAGTCCCTGAAATACCAACAAATAAAATTTCATCAACATGTAGCCAAACTGAATTGGCTTCTTAATGTTGTGACATCACATCTACTATATTATCCTCAGTTGGTTAGGATGACCCATGTGTGTCATGCAGGAAAGTCCTAACCAGGGGGTGGTGTGGGTGGGAATATTCACAATCCAGTAGCTAGAACGAATAGTTGTGTCTTCTGCAGCCATCTCTTATTCTCTCACCTACTCGTCTCTTAACATATTCACATCTCTCCTTATGATATGCCAATTCTTGCTAATTTTTTACAAACCCAGAATCTCCCAATTCCTCTCAAATTTTATCCCTCTTCCCCAATATTATGCAAGGCAAAAACAATACAGGTAAGAGACAATAAGCAATCTCAGTGTTTAGTTGATCCTTTCTCAGTTTTTTTTACCACTGAGAACCCCCTGAAACATTCTTCAGGCTTTGAGAAACCCCAGAAGTGGCACGATCGTGCAGAATACGGTTGGGAAGCAGAGCAGTGTACATGCCCACCCAGGGCTCCTCCCCTTCCCACCCTCTCCAGGCCCATCACTGGCCATTTGGGCAGGGAAGGGCGGATCAACATGACCATATATGGTCATATCAACCAATAAGTGTTTAACAAATTTAAAAAATATAGAAAAAATTAATTAAACCCACCCATTCGGGAAACCCTTCCAGGGCTATCATGAAACCCTGGAGTTTCATGAAACCCTGGTTTAGTTGGATGGAAGAATTCCCACCCTGCTTCTGGAAAAGAACTTCTGATTCTAAATATGCCACAACCTGTTAACTCACCAAGGTCATTGTTGTTCATCATGGCGTTGGAGGCACGAAGCCGGGGTCCTTGCTGGGTGAAGTGATACCCGAACTTCAAAAGAGATGTGTTTTTTTCTAGCATACTTGCGATCTCCATTTCCACCTTATTCCCCAATGGCTGGCTCTTTATTAAAAGAGGAAGGAAACAAAGCGTCCTTATCAGTAAGTTTAGTCTTTTCACTACCCAGAGGTGTCTCAGTAAGGGGCCCTTGTGAGCTTGCTGGACAGTCAACATTCATCCCCAGCATTTGGGTGTAGGAATTCATGCTATCCTTCTAGAAAGTACCCCTGATTTCCAAAGGATTCACCCTACTGTGGCTGTGCATGGGTTAAATGCTCCTTCTCTGCAGTAGACCACCTATCCCACACATGGCCCATTTGCATATGACACACTCCTCAAGCTGTGTCCAGCCACCTCAAGAGCATTCTCAATTGCATATGCACCACCAGGTTCCTACCAGGAACTCAGGTGTGCAGGAGTGAATGATTCAGAGTTATACTTCGGTGCACAGAGAGGGTAGTGTATCCTGTACTTTTTTGAACATGAAATCACTCTGGGTGGTCAATGTCTGGCTTGCTTAGAGCTCCATGGGACTGATGGAATACATGAAGATTTCCCCACTGAGACTATGCCCTCTCTGGGCCACATCACCCTGTGAAACCAGTGCAATGGGGAAGGTTCATGCTGGCGTCCTGATCTAGACTGGGGCCTGTGTACCCCTGGGAACAAGAGAGCCAAAATAGTAATTTTTATGTTACCTGATTGTCGATTTTGAGCTCAATCAGTGTCTTGTTGTTCTGAAGTGCTTCTATGATGGCCAGGATCCCCGATCCAGAAATGAAGTTAGATTCCACATTCAGGCTCTTCAAGACACTGTTGACTTTTAGCATTTCTGCTAGTGCCTTTCATCAGAAGAGGAGCGCGAAACAAAAAGGAGAGATATACGGGGTGTCTTTATTGATGTTCTCCATAAAATGATAGCAATAATAACAACAGCAACAGCCAGCTGATAACCTTGAGAAACCTGCCATGACCTCTGCTGCAGGTTCCCTGATTATTTAATCAGAGACACGTTGCAGGTAAACATGGAGGTCCTATTTCGTTTTCATGGCCAACAGCCTTGCATTATCAGGACCATGGACACAACTTCAGCCTATAGCACTGAAGCCTAGTCTGCGGAGTAGCACATGACAGACTCTGGTCCGGAAGATGCTGTCCTATCACAAGCTCCAACAGTGACCATCAGACTAACCAAGAAAGCAGGCCAAACCCCTCACCCCAAACTGTTTTAGGGGTGTGTGTATCTCTAATTTCAATTGAGCATTCAAGTGTGCCTCTGTTAACACAAGAATTGGAACTGGATAAACAAGCTCTGGCTAAATTTTCAGAGGTGCCGAGCTCCACCTCCCTTTAAGCATGGTTAGTGAGCCTCTTGTGGCGCAGGGTGGTAAGGCAGCCGACATGCTGTCTGAAGCTCTGCCCATGAGGCTGGGAGTTCGATCCCAGCAGCCGGCTCAAGGTTGACTCAGCCTCCCATTATTCCAAGGTCGGTAAAATGAGTACCCAGATTGCTGGGGGGTAAACGGTAATGACTGGGGAAGGCACTGGCAAACCACCCCGTATTGTGTCTGCCAAGAAAATGCTAAAGGCCATCACCCCAAGAGCCAGACATGACTCGGTGCTTGCACAGGGGATACCTTTACCTTTAGTATCAAACTATTCTTGACTTGGATGGTCCAGGCTAGTCCAATCTCGTCAGATCTTGGAAGCTAAGCAGGGTTTGCTGGACAGCTCCTCTATCTCTGCTTTATGAGAAGCCAATCATTTTGTTAGTGTTCCTATGCCATTAAAGGACTGAAATCCGAAACTGTTACTGTCTACCCAGACTGGCTGTAGCTCTCCATGATCTTAAGCAGAGTGGTCTTTCACATCAACAGTTGCCGATCCCTTTTAACTGCAGACACCTGGCATTGAACCTGGGACCTTCTGCATACAAAGCAGAGGCTCTTCCACTGAGTCACACCCCCTCCCCAACTCAATATGCCCATCTGGACCTGCAGGCCTGCACAGAACCCACTTTCCCAGAGTGCTAATTCAGCCGTATAAAACACAGAAAATCTTTTCTCTGAGCCAAGTGACATGTGCCTGCTTGTGCTCACACAGGGTAAGGTGTGTTAAGCACATGCTAGGCCTCCTGTACCCCCATCCCCTGCTTCTCTGTACAACCACAACCCCACCAAAGCTTGGATGCAAAGAAACAGTCAAATCCCAAGTGCACTTAGTCAGAAGGAAGCTGCCCCGATAACAATTGGGCTTGTCTTCTGGCAGGGTGTTTGTAGGATTTCTGCCTCAATATCATTTCCCGGCAGGCAAGGGAAGAATGCGCCACACCAGAATCACATTTTGACACCCTCCTCCTCCAGCGGGTCATCGTTTAAGGAAACTGATCCACTAAAAGCTGCCCTGAGCAGATTAGTCTGGGTAATCTATCTCACTTACATAAGCAACGGGGTCATTGCTTCTGGTTCCAACGATGCTGAACTTTTTCACATAGGTGTTGCTCTTCAGCGCTTCGGCGTAAGCTTTTAAGGTCGGGATGGGAATGTCCTTCGGAGAGAAACAAACAAGGCTGGTAGGGCTGATGTCTCTAGGCTGAGCCACGTAATGCAGGGAAGCACATGTCCCTCACCCAGTCTCTTTCCTTTTGCTGGCAGAGGATGACCAGTGGGGAAGACGGGTCATGCAGCTGCCCCCGCTGCTGATTCTCTCTGGCAAAGAGTTTTTCAATGTTTATTTCTACCAACCTAGCTTGTTTCTGGTTTCAAAATTCAGCAGGGGAGAAAATGTCCCAAAATGGAGGCTGAGGGGAGAGGGAATGAGCCAACTTTGGGGGTGGGAGGTTGAGCACCCCATATTCCCAACAATTATCCCCTGACATTAACTCTGCATTCTGGATTTGAAGAGAAGAGATGACGTTCACACACCTTGGGCTGCTTGTACAATGCAAACTGCAGGCTGGTGCAACTTCCATTTACCTTGGGGCCATGCGGGGAAGGGAAAAGAGTCATTTTCACAATTCAGATCACCTGCACTGCTGTTAGCCTTTTAAAGAAAAAGATATGTATGTTTTCAAGGAGACGTATTTTTTCCTTTAAAATGCTTGAACCCCTACTAGTGGAATGGAGAGGGGGGCGGTGCTGGGTTTGATTATGGAGGATGAAGGAATAAACCCACCCTCCCTTCCCATCATGGCCTGGTACAAATAGAAGCACTACACGCCTGCCATTTCTATTCTAAAGATCAAAACATATGCTCTTTGGCCTATCTGCTTGAGCTCCCAGTAGGGTTGGCGAGATAAAACTGTAGTTTTCAGTAGATATTTTTACTACCAGTCAGTAGTTTACTCAGCATCTGCTAATCAGAACAATTAATATACTTAATCTGCTGGGGATTTCTGTTTTCTAACATTCCTATTCAATCAGGTATCTTTTAGGGATGGTAGAAAGCAAAAAAGAAACATCACTACTCCCCCAAAGACCCAGAGACCTAAAGTAATGCAATTCTTTAACAATAAATAGAGACAGCGATCATTGTAGCTGAGAAATGGGAATGAAGGGAGAGGTCTGCCTAGATTTACAGAAGCATTATAAATGGGACCATCAACAGCAAACTTAGGTGGTATGGTCCAATCTACCACCATAGAGTTTTTATATATTTTGCTGTGTTTGCAGACCAGGCCTAATACCTAGGCATGATCCACAGTGTATAGTTGCTAGCCCCGCTCTGTCAAATCCCAGGAGATTTTTCAGGCACTACCTTGGGCAGGTGAAGTTTCAGAAATATGATGTCACCTTTTCTGTGATTTTATAGGAATTCCTCCAATTTCAATCACAGAGCATAAAGATTATAAGGATTCATGCTGAATTGATGTCACATGATCCAGCCCTCCACCCACAAGTGACATCAATTGCACATGATGTTCTAAGTCTTAACCATAGAGATTGTATGGATTCCTAGAACATCACATATAATTAGTCACTTGTGGCTGGAGGGTTCTATGGTCTTAATCATAGAGATCAGAGACATTCTTAAGAGCTTCATTGTCAGTGCTATTCCCCCTTTTTTTTCTCCCACTTTTCAAAACATCAAGACAAAGCATTGGGGCCAAGGATGGAGGTTTGCCCACTGAGTCAGGCAAGTGGTAAGCCTATCCACTGAACATTCTTCTGTGTAAGATCCATTGTAATGCCATCAAATAATTCACATTTATTTCAGTAGGGTTTAGGAAGAGGAGTGATCTAGCAAACTGTGACTCAAATTTACCCCATCCTTGCTACCGGATGTAAACTTACCAGGGAAGAAGCCCCTACCTTAATATTGTTGAGATTGACTTCCTCAAGGTCCGGATCATTGTTTTTCACTCTTTCTAAGGTTTCTTCTACATCAGTTGAATTTGGTTCATCAGGAACTGGTTTATATTGTGTAGGCTTAATTATACCTGCAAGAAAAGAGTAATAAAGAAGGGGTTAAGAAGTCCCCCTTTCTCTGACTACTTATCCTTAGGGCATTGGCTGTACATAGGCTGATGTTTCCATTACTGGAAAGACAGGTGTCATTTCCGCTTTCCTGCTGCTGATTCCTGATTTTCCCCTCAGGCCACAGCTGAAGGTCTTTCTGTTCCTCAGGAAGGACATTTCAGGGAAATCAATGGGCTGCAATGGGAGGAGGGAGGGAGCAAACATCTCTTCTGTTTCCTTGTTTGTAAGCTCCAGTTTCTTCAGAGTCCCCCCCCATTCCGCACATATTTTCGTTCCTTCTAACGGTCAGTTTAATATCACACACATTTATGTTCGGATGCCAGATATAAAACTGTGTGATACCGAATTGGCTGCTAGGGAGGAAAAAAAGATGTGTAGAAAAGAACACCCCCATCCCCACCCCGAAGAAACAGATCTGTACAAACAAGGAAAATTAGAATGTGGGGAAATCTCCAAGTGTCTTCTGGTGTGGAAAATTTAGTTTGGATCTGACCTATAGAGCAGCCTTGCTCAACTTTTTTTACCACTGGGAAACGCCTGAAAAATGCCTCAGGCTTCGAGAAACCCCAGAAGTGCTGGGAGGAATAGCTGTTTGCACCCCCCCCCAGCAGGGTCCCTCCCCTTCCCACCCCTCCAGGCCCGTAATGGGCCACTTTGGAAGGGGGCGGGGGAAGGCTGGTCGACATGATCTAAGCAGAGATATTTTTTCTATGATCCTTTCCAGAGAGGAATAAATGCTAAACATCTGTGAGGGAACACAGGAAATTAACTTGTTTGACTTGTATACTGAGCAATCAATTAGCACGATATGGGGGGAAAGTACCCACTCCAGGCTTATTTATTTATAATATCTGGAGATTTAGGGGCACGGCCTGATGGGGTTTGGGGAAGCAGGGACATGTCAGTGTCCATCCTCCAACCATTTTCTGCATCTGTAGCTGTAGCGTGCCTATCAGCTGTAATCCTCCAGGCCCCACCTGGAAGACGACAACCCTAATATAAAGACACTGGGGTTCAGATCTTGTATTTTAAAAAAGGCTTTAGATTAAGTTCTGGGGCTTCGTCTTGTGAAAGAAAGAAAACAAAAAGTTGGGGTCCAAACATTGCCTCAGTCCTGCCTGTCAAGTTTCCCTGTGGACAGGAACAGATCAGATCTGACGGTGTTTGAGTTGTGAAATTTTTAATCGGAACCTTCAAAACAAAACTTTGCGAAGCTCACATACAAACACAATGCCTGGAAGACATGGAAGAAAGGAGAGAAAATTAACAAAAGGAATGGCTGTGAACCGCACAAGAGGCAAGCCTCTGCTGGTTCAGTCCTCTCGAATCTGAGGAGCCCTTACTTACTGTCCAGGCCTTCCTTGTTGACAATCGTCGTGGTTCCAAGTGCCTCATAGTACTGTTGGTTACTCATCAGGGTATGCATGCCAAGAATAGCTACAAGAGAGAGGAGGGGGGGGGAAACAAAACAAAATCTAAGGAAGCTTACTAACACTCCCTTTCTTTGGAAAGACGAGAAGCGAGCCAAGGTACACAACAGCCTGGAAAGGGCCTGAAATCATAAAACTGGACAATCTGTTGCTTTATTTGGTTCCCATTTCCAAGATGGAGGTGCGAGTTGGGAGGGAGGTCTAATGAGTTGGATGGGGCTCAGCCCGGGTCATGTGGCATGACGTGAAACGGGTTCCCATTCTCAAGGAATCCACTGGGGATTTGATGTGACAACTTACCGCACAGAGCATGAGAACCTCCTGGTAGGTTTGCTCGCCTGTATCAAACTACGTGGTCTCTTCCTTTGATGGAATGGCATTTCTGATCATGAAAGTAGGGGTGGCAATTTCCAGCAAATCTCCTCCCTTTGCTCCCAATGCTATTCTTGAGGATTTGATGGACCCTCTCCCCGGATTAGCATTTTTTGGGGGAGGGGAAGCAGAGTGGTTGTAGTGGGAAAATCCCACGCTGCAGAGTCCGTGGACGGTTAGATAAACATCAATGTCAGTAAAATTCTGTGGGGAATTTTAATTGCAACAGACTGCTAAATCCAGGAAACTGAAGGCAGTGGTTCTCACATTTCGGAAACGGAACCCACTTCTAAACTTATCGTATTTTCTGGGACCCTCCACCAACAGCACCCAAGGCTGCTGGCATCACAGGGAGGGAAAGGGCAGAGGTTATGCCCATCATCTCCCAAACTACTGGAAGCAAGTGGAATTACTGGGCAAAGGGAAAGAGAGAATGCCACTCCACTCTCTTTTCATCTCTCCCCACTGCTAGCAGAAAGAGGGCACAGTCCCCGCCATCCCGTAAATCAGGGTCAGTCAACCTGTGGTCCTCCAGATGTCCATGGACTACAATTCCCATGAGCCCCTGCCAGCGTTTGCTGGCAGGGGCTCATGGGAATTGTAGTCCATGGACATCTGGAGGACCACAGGTTGACTGCCCCTGCCGTAAGTCAGGAGACTGATGCACTTGCAAGACATCTGTGACCCACTTTGGGGTCACAATCCACATTCCGAGAAATACACTATACAGGGAGTGACGAAATTCTCCTCTCTCCCTGGGAGGACATTAGGGATAGTTTACCAAGTAGGCTGCAGGCACACCTGGCCCTTTCTATGAGGTAAAGGATGAATTTAGAGTTGCCAAGTCTGGGTTGTGAAATTCCTGGGAATTTCGGAGGTGGAACTTGGTGCGGGTGGGATTAGGGGGGAGAGGGACCTCAGCAGGGTAGAAGACCACAGAGACCACGCGCCAAGGCAGCCATTTTCTCCAAAGAAACCGATCTTTGTCGTCTGGAGAGAGTTATACTTCCAGGAGATCTTCACCCCCTGGAACAACTGTAGTCATCCTCTAACCACAGTGTGTTTGGGACCCAAGCCAGGGATTCTTGAAGGACTTATGCTGGGGGGAAATTCATTGTTTTAACAAAGCTATACAGGTAGGGCATGCTTTTCAGGCCCTCCCAAATAAACCTTTGGAAAGACGCCAGCAGGCTACGGTACAAGCAGCAAAAAAAAAAAAAAAACCCTCACAGCCCAGGTGCTCAGCCGCAGAGGAGCCAAGGTTCACTTTATATTCCGAGCATTCAGCAATGCAACACAAAAGAACTCACCTTGGGTGAACAACCTCAAGCAAATTATATCGAATCGTCGTGATTTACATCCTAGACCCACAGCTTCCAAGCAGACTGCCCCCAGGAGACCTTTCCTCCCTCAACCAATCCGCTCTGGTCCCTTAACGCCTTTCTTGCTTATTACAGAGGAGGCTCTCCGCCTTTGCAACTCACAGAAGTTGCTTTCAGAAAAGGAGTGCTGGAAGACTTCTTGGCCTCTCCCTGTGGCTATGCATCACTAAGGGAAATACCAGCAGCAGGTTAGTGGTCTCAGGGGAAGCCGGAAGACAGCGGCAGCCGTGAGGGTGAGGAAATAGAGGAATGAGGAGCCGCACCGGTGGAATGGCTGCCAGAGCAGCAGGATTTAGAGCCAGAACCAGCAAAAGAAGCACCGAGGGATGAGGGCTGTTCTTTCTGGCAGGAGACAAGGGGACAGAAATCAGTTTGCCTCTCAGCTTTGGGATCTCCTGAGCCAGCAGAGCCTTGCGCATGAAAGCGATTTACAGCTCAGGGAATGTGCTGGCAAGTCAGGCTATTGGTACAGCACCATTTGACCTTGACTCCTGACACTGAGTTGGTGCAGGACCTTGGACTCAGAACAACTGGGCTTCAGTAATTAAGGTGATAAAAGCAGAGGATGGGCTGAGCCATTTGTGGTGGAAACTCTTGTAAATCACTACTCTGCCCTCCAAGACTCTTGGTCAAACAGAGTATTGCTTGTGTCTTGTGTTTATTTTTCAGAGATCTTTCCACCCTTGCTTGTGGTCCTCCCTGGTCCCTTGGGCAGAACACCTGGCTTCCAGTCCTGTTGTGGAATGGTTAGCTAATTCTGCTTCATTTAGTACTTTATCACCTTGTAATTGCCTCTGGGCCTCTTGGAAACTCCTGGGCAGAATAAAAGCATCAGGCACTGGCCTGAATGTGACAGCTGATTAATTATCTTGCCTCTGTGAGACTGTGTTAGCAACCATCAGGCGTAGCTTTGAAATGCGACAGGCTGAGTCTTCTCTGCTGTTCTGAACTTTTTAACAAGAAACTCAAACTAGATGCCTGGAGGTTTCCTAGTGTTTTGAAAACCGCACAAAACACATGAAGCTGCCTCATACTGAACTGCACCATCTGACTCTCCAGGGCCTCAGCTGGGGTCTTTCCCATCATCTATTACCTGATACTAGTAACTGGAGATGCCAGGGATTGAGTCTGCAGGCCAAGCTGATGCTCTGCCACTGATTCACAGCCCCTCCATGTGAAAAGCATGGGCTAAACAGACTTTGGGAAAATGAATTAATTGGTTCAAGGAAAGCGGAACTTCAGGTGCAGATTTCAAAGAGTGCCAAACCAGCTCTTCTCTTAGCTAGCTTTTCTTCTAGCTCCAGGACAGCAGACTATTTCAGAGTAGAGTGTTTACCAGCAAAAACACGCATTTGCAATGGGGATAGACCTTAAACAGTTTCATGGGGCCTGTAAGACAGAGCTGTTCTGGCAGGCCTATGGCCAAGGAACAGCATCAAAATTCTGGCCTCCCTATTTAAAGCGCCTGAACTGCAATTAATATTTGCCACCAAGATATGGATGCACTTTATGTGCCCTTCTCTCTCCAAGAGAAAGAGGCATCCTGTCTGAAACTTGTTTCAAATGCTAATAATTTCTAGGACTGATTATTTAACTGATTGTATGCAACTTAATGTAATTTATAAGTGCTGTGAGTCACCCCGAGACTTCTGGGGAAGGGTGGCATACAAGTGGAAAAAATAAATGATTAAAAAATGTCATGCAAAGGTTCACCATTAGTAAGTGACTGACCTTCCAAGAAGCTTATTCCATCACTCCTGCACAAATTACCATTCTGGGTATACCTTTTAACTGCAAGGAGGCCAATTCTGAACAGTGAGTCATGCAGAGACACAACAGGAAATGTCCCAGGAGGATGGGCAATGCTGTTGTCTCTGCATTGGGACTGACTGGCTCATTCGACCATACCTGGGCCTATTTTGCACACAATAGATAATGCACTTTCCATGCACTTTCGAAGTAGATTTTCCTGTTCTGCACAGGACAATCCAGCTGCCAAAGTACATTATCCTATATGTGCGGAATGGGCCCTGGTCCGGAGCTGCAGCGGAATTATCCGCCTGCATCAGCAAAGGCTGATGGGAAAGAACAAAGACCAGAGAAGCAAATCATGCAGGGAAGCGGCTGGCAACCTCCTTTGTGGGTGGATACTTTCAACTCCCAGTGTCATTTAAATGTTTCTTTTGTTTCTTTCTGGCAGCTCGCTGCCCTGTCCTGGCATGCACTTAGCAATTACCAGCCTACAGCAAGCATGCTTCAAAAAGACCCTTTCCAGCCAAGCTGCAACCGAGGAATGATACCGAACCAGATCAGTAAACAGCATTCATGCCTGCAAGCTCCCATAATTCAATTCAGACCATTTCTGTTGGCTGGTTTTAAATGCACAACTTGTGGAATAAAAAATGGCAAAGCGGCAGCATGTTTCAGACAGGGCAGACCAGCAGGCCTGAGGCAGCAGGACTGCACCGCTAAAGAGGTCGCTAGCTTAAGGTCTCTTACACTCCCTCTGCGATTCCTAAAGAGATGGATGATGTCAGGGGAACACGAGAGGAACACACAGCGGGCTGCAAAAACAAAAAAACAGAGTTGAAGCAAGAGTGGGCAGGTTCGGTCAAGGAGGGTGACCAAAGGAAAAGAGATTAGTTAAGAAGGTCAACGGCAGCACCATGAGAGTTAATTTTATGATGTATGGGGAGGGGGACTTTCAAAACAATTCTATTGGTCTGTAAGTACCAGGTCAGTCTTCACTCTTAAGGCAGCCTTTGTCAACATTTTTAACCATTGAGAAACCCCTGAAACATTCTTCAGACTTGGAGAAACCGCAGGAGTAGCACCATCATGCGGAATATGGTTGGGAAGCAGAGCTGTGTACATGCCCACATGGGACTCCGCCCCTTCCCCCCCTCCAGGCCCATCATTGGCCATTTTGGGAAGGAGGGCAGGTCAACATGACCGTATATGGTTATATGCCCCAATAAATGTTTAACAAATTTTAAAATTATATTAAAAATTAATTAAGTCCTGCCCATTCGGGAAACCCTTCCAAGGCAGTCAAAAAAACCCAAGAATTCACAAAAACCTGGTTGAGAAAGCTTGCTTGAAGGCTATCACAGCCAAGGGTTTGAAACAGGGCTGGAGGACTGTCTACCTGCTTCTCCCCAACTAGGGCCATCAACTCTGGCTAGGGAAATTTCCAGAGACTTCTACTTCACCTTTTGCAGCTGCACTTTCATCCAGGAGAACCGATCACCATAGTCTGGGGATCGGCTGGAATTCTGGGATCTCTCCAGGCTCCACCTTGAGGTTGGTAACCCTGCCCTAAAACCTCTCACTGGCATGTTTTCTTTAATACCTGCACCAGGGCACAGGACGGTGCAATCCTAAAACAAGAAGTATGTTCAGCCTCAACCATGGGCAGGGTCTTCTTGGTCCTGGCCCCATGTGACGGAATGAGCTCTCGGAAGAGCTGTGGGCCCTACAGGAACTTTGTCAGTTCCAAGTGGCCTACAAGACATTTGGTTGAGGCCAGTAAATGACTAAACAATAGCATCTGAGAGGGCCCTCCCTAAAAATAGGACAGGGAGACACAGAAACTAAGATGTTCAGCTGATTCGGGTTTGGAGTGTTTTTAACTGCTTTATAACTGTTTTCAATTATTTATTATTTTGTATTTTCAATGATGTGAACTGCCCCGAGCCAGTAATACCGAGAGGGACAGTATGGAAATTTAATTATAAATACAAACAAACACACAAACAAATAAATATGTCCTTCTGAGTCCACGAATGTAAACGGGCTTAAATCTCTGCTTAGGACTGCATTTCAGGCTTATGCAAAGTGGCTTCATCGATTTTAATGGTTTAGAACGGAATAACTTTGCATCGGACGGCGCCAGAAGCCACAGAAATAGCGATCCCCCCTCCAGCCCCCAAGCTCCAATCAATGCACACTCTCCTCTCTTACCAGCAATGTCACAAAGCTCAGCATCGGAAGCATTTGCTAGCGCCTCCTCTAGTTCTGGTTCCAGCGTCACGCTCTCCAAGACAGGATCGGTGGCCTTCTGCTTGGGGACCCAGACTTTCCCTGTAAATAGAAACAGGGTTATCAGCTCCTTTCCAGAAGGCACAGAAACTGTTTAGATTTAGGGACTGAAGTTCTTTCCTGCCGACAACTACATCCTAGCAGCCCCGGCCCCCGCCCCCGGTGAGCAAAGGAAATGAACAAAAACGGGACAAAAACAAGCAGGTCTCTAAATCTGTCATAAGCAGCCACTTCTGTGCTCATATAGAGCATTTATGGGTTACTGGGGAATAACCACCGCTTCCCATGGGCCCTCCCCCCTGAGCAGCCTCTCCTATGGCACCCACTACAACTCCGTCCAACCCACTGGGCTATTGGTATATGTTAATGTTCTCCATATTTTTCTATTCTACTATGTTGCTTGCTGTGTTGAGCCTTCAGGAATGGCGGCATATAAATATAATATAATATAATTAATTAATTAATAACAGCCCTCAATTAACAAAGTTTGAATATAGAAAAACACAAAGATACATTAATCAATAGTTCCAATCAGATGTCAAAAATATGAAAATATATTAATTATAAAGCAAGGACACAACTGTAATGGGATGCAAACATGATTACCAGTGTTTATCCCTAAAGGTAAAGGTAAAGGTATTCCCTGTGAAAGCACTAGGTCATGTCTGACCCTTGGGGTGATGCCCTCTAGTGTTTTCATGGCAGACTCAATATGGGGTGGTTTGCTGGGATTGAACTCCCAACCTCATGGGCAGAGCTTTCAGACTGCATGTCTGCTGCCTTACCACTCTGTGCCACAAGAGGCTCAGTGTTTATCCCTTCAGGGTGTCATATAATAAATAAATAAATAAATAGGAAACCCTTTATTTGCACACACATAATTTCTTTCAACTCAAAATTTCTTATGGGTCTGAGGAACAAATCTATCAAAGTAATTAAGACCTTCATAACTACCACACTGACATGCATTGGCCAGGGAACTGACACCGCTTCCCCCCCCCCCATGCTAAGGTTATGTAGACTCAATTTTTAAAAACCATTCCTGTTTTTTTTTCCATCTAACCCAGCCTTTTCTCAACTTTTTTACTGTTCAGAAACTCTTGAAATATTCTTCAGGCTTCGAGAAATCCCAGAAGTGGCACGAATATGGTTGAGAAGCATAGTTGTGTATATATGGTCATATCATGATAAATGTTTAACAGATTTTAAAAATTTGTATGATAAATAAAATAAATAAATAAATAAATATACATTAATATAATGTAGTTATCTGCTATATTAGTTTTTATATATATTTAAAATTTGTTAAACATTTATCATGATATGACCATCTACTTTACTTATTTTCTATCTTTTCTGTACTACATTATAAATCTCAATTAAAATAATAACTTTAAAAATTAATATATAATTATAACTATATAAATGTAAAAACTCCATATAAAAATACAAAAATATAATAATTAAACTTCCAAGCAGATGCTCTAACCATTCAAGAAACCCCAGGGCCGTCAAGAAACCCCAGAGTTTCATGAAACCCTGGTTGAGAACCCCTGATCTAACTGATCTTCATACCGTTTTATTGTTATTATATTGTTGTTGTTGTTGTTGTTATTATTTGATTTATTTCCCGCCTTTCCCGGAAGGCTCGTGACATTTAGTGACATTTTCCAACTAAAACACAAGCTGTACATTTGAAGCATCAACCCCGTTAATTGTAAAGGATTACTTGAACTATGAATTGTTCGCACTTAGCAGAAGAATGGTTTACATTTTTCTTTTAATGCCTTTTCCCATGAGGAAAATGCACATATTTGTTTTCTTTAGGGTTTCAAGGACAGAGTTATTCTGAAGAGCAAACTGGAGTTCGAAGGACTGGACGTGAAAGAGTGACAACACAAGCCGTGTTACGAAGAGGGGGAAAAAAAAGCCATGAGGTGTCTCTTCAGAGAACAATCCAGAAGAGGCCTGTGAACGAGATAGCATACTCATAGCTCTGGGCATGGAATGTAACATGGGGGGCTATTTCTGTCCTCTCGGCCTGTGCAACTCAGAACAAAAAGGAGAACAAAGGCCAATGCAGTCCAGAAAGCAGCTTGAAGGTTGAGCAGGGCTAAATTTAGCCCTCGGGGAGAAGCAACTGCACTCTGGGCTCCCTCTCTCGAGATGAAACTCAAACAGCCTCTATGTATTCCCTTCAAAATGACTGAAACATGCATGGAAGGAGGGAAGCGTTTTAGTGAAAACACACTCCTTTTTTAAAAAAAGAATCAAGTCATGACACTTGTACTTTATGTCAATAAAGGCTCCCCGAAATCTGAAAATCTGACCCTTGTAGAATAATGGCTTAAAGATGCTTTTTTAGGACAGGGGATCTCCATTTTGACTGAAAATATCTGGCACAAAGGAGTTGGCAATGTAACCTCAGGCTCCACTCCCCCCCCCAAAAAAAATATCTCCAGATATTTCCCAACTTGGAGCTGGCAACCCAAGCGACACTCCCAATCTTCCCAAAAACACAAATGCAAGGAAACTCAGTGGACATACCTCTTTTCTCTCCTGTAAAAGGGACTAGATCCTCTCGGTCTTTGGTGCTGCTGGCCTGGTGCTCCAGGTGGGCTAGAAGGTCGTCCCTTTTAAATGGGCCGGTGGGTGTTTTTTTGGTCTGGTCTCTCTGTCTCATCCCTGCAGGCAACAAGGCATTCTAGATTGGGGGGGGGGGGAGAAAACAAAAAAGACAAGGCACCACCATCATCAACTTATCTTGTCCCACTGCACCGATTGGGTCTATTTTTCTGTCCATCCAGGCAGCTCCATGAATCCAGACTACTTGCTCAGAGAGAACAGATCAGGGGTTGTCTTTCCTCAAGCAAATCCTTTCACAGTATTTTCTGTAGCCCTGGCACAGTGCTTCCCAACCTGCGGGTCGGGACCCAAAATTGGGGTGTGAGCCTCTATAAGTGTGTTGCGGACCAGTCTTCCCTAATGGCTGCCCCTGACTTTTCAATTGCTTTCTTTTGTATTCTAGAAACAAAGATCTAATTCCGGAAACAGGATCTTCCATGTCATACATTACATCAGGGATTCCCAACTAGGGGTCCGTAAACTTCCAGGGGTCCCCAGGAGCTCGGGGTGGGGATCCACGGCATTTTTCCTCCTGCCTTAATGGACTCAGCCACAAGCCAGGGAACTGGCTGTTCTCATTGCTCCCCTCCCCCCTCATCCTGAGCATGACTTCTAACATGGTTTCTGGGCCTAGGAGGGGGCAGAGCTTGCACACCTCCCTTAAACTGCCTCCAAGCCTGCCTGTTAATGTGGGTGGTGATGTCATTTCCAGTGAAGGGCCACTTCCATGAGGTGTGACAGGGAGGCGTGGCCAGCTGACTACCTCTGAGGTGCCTTGAAACCTGCAAAATTATTTCAGGGGCTCTTCCATAGTCAAAAGGTTGGAAAAGGCTGCATTAGATGGTATGTTGGCTGCCAATTGCTGCCCGGATCCGGTTCGAGGTTTTGGTTTTAACCTTTAAGGGTTGGGAGCCACATACCTGAGGGACCGCCTACTGCCCTATGCCCCACGCAGGGCCTTACGCTCTGCGGGTGAGAACCTGTTGGTCATCCGCAGTCCGAAGGAAGCGCGTCTGGCCTCAACCAGGGCCAGGGCCTTTTCGGTCCTGGCCCCTACCTGGTGGAATGAGCTCCCGGGTGAACTGCAGACCCTGCGGGATTTGTCAGCTTTCTGCAGGGCCTATAAAATGGAGCTCTTCCACCAGGTCTATGGCTGAGGCTGGGGTCAGCGAATCAGGGACATCGCTCCCCCCCCCAGGAGTTGGAGTGTATGCTACTCCCCTCATCCTTTCCTCTTCACCTCTTTGATAATGGGGGAGGGATGGGATTTTTAGCCGTTGTGTTAGTAGTTTGATGTTTTAATGGGAATTTTAATGGGGTTAGTTGTTGTGACCCGCCTCGAGCCTGTCGGGAGAGGGGGGAAATAAATCTAATAATAATAATGTTTCTTTACTTTGTCTACATGCTGATGGAGGATAAAGTGTCTGGACAATTAGTAGAATGAGTTACTGGAAGTAAGAGTCAAATTACTGGAAGTAATGTAGAAGGAGAGGGTAGAATGTAATCTCCATACACAAAGGCAGTGTATGCTGGAAGGCCAGCTGTGCCCTTTTTGTGACGTGTTGTTGGGTTTCTCAAAAACATCTGGTCAGCCAGAGTGGAAAATGGAATGCCAAACTAGATGGGTGCCAGTCTAAGTCAAAAGGTTGCCTAGGGGGCCAAGAACCCTTGGGCCACTGTTCAATGAGTCACCATAACAAGCAAATTTGGACTTGTGGGTCACCATACTGAGGAATTTGGGAACTGCTGCCTTAAAAATAGAAACCCTTTCCTCCATTATTTGCTTCAAATGTTTTTGTATGGATGTGGTTTTAGTCGATAGTTGCCCGACTGGTCTGAAAGACGGGATATAAATCTTCCAAATTAATACATAAGTAGAACCATGATGACGGACAGTGGGATCCCTCCTTGCGCTTCCAGAGTCTGTGGTTCAGGATTTGCTGCGACTTCGGATCCCAACATCCAATTGGACACTGCTGGAATCTTTCAAGCACAGCGCGAAGTGATAGTTCTGTTATTTATTTCCAGCATTTACTACTCTATACAGCCTCTGACCATGGAGGTTCCATTCAGCTATGTCAGTTAAATGCCATCAACAGGATTTACCCGCCCGTCAGAAGCACTTACGTCTGGATCGAGCTCCACCATTTCTTCCTCGAGCACCTTGATTTCTTCCTCTGTCAGTGCGGCCAGGATCCGATCTTCGTCCAGATCCTGGTATTTCTCCAGTCCTTTTCTGTACGACATTCTGAACACAATTCGGTTTTAAAAATATTTATCTGTCTTCGTCTCTTCAAAATAGATATCCTGCATGTGATGGGAGGAAGGGTAAAATGAAAACACATATTTCCTGGTTGGAGGCAGGGGAGAGAAGGAGAAAGGAGTCAGTAACAATCATGTGTATTAACAACTCATATGTATTAACAACTCTACACAATATATATTAGACATATTAAAATCTCCTTTGGCTTAAAAGAGAACCATTGGAAAGCAATGCATGGTTTCAGAGCTCATAAAATACAAATGATGGCTATAGGGCAAACTTGAATCCTGTGGCACCCATAACACCACCAGTTCTTGGATTGGCTTTCATGTGTAGGCACATTTCTTCAGACACATTAAATGAAAGCTTAAGCCCAGGATGAACTTTTGTTGGTCTTAAACAGGGGTAGTCAAACTGCGGCCCTCCAGATGTCCATGGACTACAATTCCCATGAGCCCCTACCAGCAAATCCTAGCAGGGGCTCCTGGGAATTGTAGTCCACGGACATCTGGAGGGCCGCAGTTTGACTACCCCTGGTCTTAAAAGTGCCCCTGGACTCCCCGGCAGCGTCCCGGCATTGGTGCCGGCCTCCAAACAGGGCTGCCACGTCTCTGATGCAGCAGGCCTGCACGGAGGCCAGCGCCAAAGCTATCCCTGCCCGACCCCCGCGGTGGGCCTGGCCAGAGGGCCCTGAGAAAGCCTTTCCCGGCCTCCTGGCCAGCGGCAAGGCCAGAGGCCGGACTGACAGGACACTTACGGCAGTCGGTTCGGCTTCTGGCAACAGCTCTTCCGATTGCGCTTTCACCTGACTGGTCAGAACTGTTGTCCGTCTGGTTGAGGGGCCAATCGGAAGCCCCGCCCACTCTCCGCCCACTTACCCCTTAACTAAATATGAAGGTGGAAAGATGATTCTATGATTCTATTCCACGTGACAGAGAACAGTTCACCTGGAGGGAATGGCTGGAAAGGTGGACTCCATGGCGGCATACCCTCCCCAAACCTCACCTTCCTCAAGCTCTATTCCCGAAATTTCCAGGTATTTCCCAAGCAGGAGCTGGCAAGCCTATTTAGAAGTAAAACTATAATACGCCGCTCACTGAGTCAAAGGGAGAAGGGGAACAAACTGAGTGTGAAGGTTGTTTTAAATCGCTACAACACTTTAAACCTACCCCCTCATACACCAGCCAGTCAGTCCCTAGAAGTGCATTGGCCAAGATTGTATAAGGGTGTGATTTATATGAGTTAAGTGAAAATTCAAGTCGTAAGTCAGGGCAATTATTTTTAAACGGTCACAAGGATCCCATAAATCATCTTCCCGGCAGCTGCTGCAAATACTTTCCCCCTTTCTTCTGGCCAGAGCCGAAGGCGAAGATAAAACAAAGAATGTCTGGAGATGCTGAAAGCTTTCAACAGGGCTAAAAGTGGGAAGCGCATGATGTTTCTTTTGCACTTACGATCACCTCTGATCAAACAGGGTTTGCAAGGTTTAAAACCTGGTTAAAAGCTGAGGAAAAAGTTGACTGGCTTGTTTTAAACAGTGAAAGCCGGTAGAGTACAGAGTTTAGGTATTTGGAGCATGGTAAAAATATGGGTCACGTTTACGGGCAACCCAAATAAAAGCTGAATAGGAGTACACATCCAGACTCTTGTTCATATGCCACTTCTGGGGTTTCTTGAAGCCTGGAGAAATTTCAGGGGTTTCTCAATGGTAAAAAAGTTGAGAAAGGCTGCCTTATCCTTATCCATCCATCCATGGTTCTTATATATAAAAGCGAAACTGGCCCTGGGGTGGAGCCATTCCGGCTGCCTGAGGCGGAATACGGCCAATCAGGGCCCACCCTGGACAGCTCCCACCAGCGCTATCCCTGGTGCCTGGAAGGCCTTTTGCCGCGTCACAGATGTGGCAGAAGGCCTTCCGCGGCCAAGGGGAGGGGAGCCTCTCTGCTGCCTCTGGACCCGGGAAGGGCTCATGCCGCATCACAGATCTTCACAGGCCCAAGCATAGCTCTCCGCAGCTGCACCCAGCGGGGAGAGGCCTCTGCTGCCCCTGGGCCCGGGAAGGGCTTGCACCATGTCGCAGATGCGGCGAGAGCCCTATCTGGGCCCAGGAGCAGCTCTCCGCTGGCACAGCCGGCGGGGAGGGGGGCCTCTCTGCTGCCTTTGCGCCTGAGAATGGCTGGTGCCATGTCACAGACACGGCGCGAGCCCTTCACGGGCCCAGGCACAGCTTTCCACAGGTGCACCCACTTGTAAGAGGCCTCTCTGCTGCCCCTGAGCCCAGGAAGGCCTCTGCTGCGGCGAGACCACTGCCCAGGCCCAGAGGCGGCTCTCTGTCACCACGCCCTGTGGAGAGAGCCCTCTCCCCAGCCCCTCTAGCCGGGGGCCTGCTCTCTGCCACCTAGCTCTCCTTCTCATGGCGACAACAGCCCCCAGATGCCAGGATCAGGTAGGCTGCGGGAGGGGGGTGGTCTCCTTCTTCCCCCTTCTCCCTTCCCCCTTCTCCCCTTTCAAAGCCCATTTTTCTAAAATGGGCTTTGAAGCTAGTAATAAGGATAAAACTGCACTTTCCTGATTCACAGTGCACACTCTGAGAAACAAACACCAGCACGTGAGAGAACTCATGGAGGGAACATTAGAGGATCTTGATGAAGTAGCCTAGTGAGATATGTTTTAAATTCACCTCTATTTAAAATGCTTCTACAAATCCACATTTCTTGATGCTGGTTCTGTTCAGACGCTGGCCGCATTCCAGCGCAGAGCTAAACACCACCCGGTTAACTGAAAGCGACACGCTGAGGAATGCCTGGCTGTAGACCCAATCAAAAAGAGATCAGGGATTCCTGACCCTTTAAGAGCTGTGCAGAAGAGGGAATTTTGACAGGCGCAGCTCAAAGGTGAGAAAAGCAACCAGCTGGCAAAATTCCTTTGCGTACATGACCGTTTGGGGAGTCTTGCTCTCTTCTGCGTCTATCTACCCTTATGCTAAACCATCACTCCGGTTTCTGTGTTAGGTTCGGCACCAGCTGTTAGGACTGCACAGGGCAATGATGGCAAACAAGGAAGTTCCTCAGGGAAGTTTCCCTGAACAGCTAGCTAGCTTACCACTTACCTGTTTTTCTCTCCAGAGTGGGGAGGCCAGCCTCCAGGTGGGACCTGGAGATCCCCTGGAATTAGAGCTCATCTCCAGGCTACAGAGATCACTTCCCCTGGAAAAAAAGGATGCTTTGGAGGGGGGACTCTGTGGTATTGGACCCCACTGAGGTCCCCGTCCACGCTCCATCTCCAAATCTCCAGGAGTTCCCATCCTGGGTCTGGCAACTCTACCCCATCCATCCTATTTTCCACCAGTGGCTGGGGGGGGGGGGGAAGAGACTGGCAACCCTACCAACAGTCTTTAGGGTCTCTCTCCCCCCGTCTCATTTATTTATTGTTTTGATTTGTATCCTGCCGCTATCGGAAACCATCTTGTGGCAGGTTACAGTCATAAAAGTCTTTATTTAAGTCTTTCAATGGGTATTTTAATGGTGATAAGACTGTTGTGACCTGCCACGAGCCTATGGGGAGTGGTGGGAAATAAATCTAAATCTAAATCTAAATCTAAATCTAAATCTAAATCTAAATCTAAATCTAAATAACAACAACAACAACAACAACAACAACTCCACATGACAAGGAAAACCATAAGCTTCCGGGAGCCCCGAAAGCCGATACCCTGAAAATTCTATTCGTCTCAAGAGATGCTAACTGGACTCAAATGTCGCTATTCTCCGCATAAAGGTCCTGTTAACGGGATAGAAGCAAGGTCGTCCTTCCCAATCTGCTTGCAACCCCGGCTGCTGTTTTAACTCCGGTTTTACACCTGTGGCAACACTATTCTGCCAGCCCCCCCCCCCCCCCATCTCCACAGCACTCCCGCCTTGCAGCATGGCAACCCACCCACCAGTCCTGCTTGATGACTCACTTTTCTTGCCAGGGATTGTGTAAGGTTTCATAATGCCCAGAAGAGGCAAGGGAGAGAACTGGCCTCAGGGTCTGGCAGAGAGGATCAATGGATCACGCTCTCTGAGCGATGAATTACCTGCGAGGAAAGCCAGTGACACTCCCCCTCCCCCCCCCCCCCGATTTCTAAACACAAACTTACTTCCTTGCCAATTGTGCTAACCAGGGCTGGTATGAGGGGTCCGGCAGCCAGGGTGGCGCCGTGGTTAAGAGTGTAGGGCGAGGATCTCGGAGACCCAGGTTGGAGTCCCCACCCATGAGGGCTCACTGGGGCAGCCTTGGTCCAGTCCTGCACTCTCAGCCTAGCCTACATCATCAGGTTGTTGTGAAGTTAAAAATTGGTAAGTAGGAAAGCCAGGCTGAGCTACGATAAGTCAATACAGAAAGCCATGAGAGAGTCCAGGTTCTCCATGCAGCACAGGACACTGGGGGACATGAAGGGACATTGTGGACTGGCAAAGGCCCCAGAGCTGAAGTGTGTGATTGGCTATGGGGGGAGGCATTTTTCAAGGGCAGCCACCCCAACCAATGCACTGGGTTTCTAAAATAGGGTCCTTATGCATGACCGTTGTCTTGCTATGCAGCAAGCCCCCTGGGCACTGATTATTTAGAAAGGTGCTTTCCCCACACAATTTCACACATGCAGTGCTGAACAAGGCAAGGGGATCAATGCGGGTTACCAAATTTCACTCTGGCTCTGCCCTTCTGCATTTCCAGAACTGAAGGAAGCACATTTTCTCCCCAGCGTGACAAAAAAAAAGGGCTTCACTGCCTTTATTTCTAAGGTGTAGGATGGCTGTTGTTAGTAAACCAGGCACAAGCGACAGGGCCAAGCCCATAGACGGCAAACCCACAGAATCAACTTCTCAGCTGTCTCTGTAGGGTTGCCAGGTCCCACCAGGCCATCTGGGGGATGGGGAGGGGGTGTAGGGATGCCAGATCCAGGCAGGGGAACTCCTGGAGATATGGGAAGGATAGGGACCTCAGTGGGCTACAATGCCATGGTCCACCCTATGGCACGGGGTGGCCCGGAGAGCAAGCTTGGTGTCGTGGTTTGGCGGGTGGCTATCTAATCTGGTGAACCGTTTCTGATTCCCTGCTCCTCGTCCACCTACAGCCAGCTAGGTGTCCTCGGGCTCCCCACAACACTGATAAAGCTGTTCTGATGGAGCAGTTCTCTCAAAGCTCTCTCAGCCTCACCTCCCTCACAGGGTGTCTGTTGTGAGGAGAGGAAAGGGACGGCGACTGTAAACCGCTTTGAGACTCTTTCGGGTAGAGGAAAGCGGAAGATAAGGACCAACTCGACTCCTCCTCCTCAAAGCAGCCCTTTTCTCCAGGGGGAGTGATCTCTGCAGTCTGGCCAGGAGCTGTAATTCCGGGGGATGCCCCGGTCCCACCAGGAGGCTGGCCTCCCTCCCTCCCTCCCTCCCGCTTCGACTTGCCGCCCCTCTCCAAACCCTTCCAGCATCCACCCCCAAGCCCCCCAAAGCTACAGGCCGGGGCGGCTATTTATAGGCGCGTCGCCACCGCGCTGAGCCAGCCGGTCCCCTTCGGTGGCCGCGGAATGCTTTGCCCAGATATGGCTCGGATGACCGCCCTCCGCGCGGCGTGGGAACGGGAGCGCCACGCAGGGCCCGAGCCCCCCCGCGGCCCTTCCCGCCTGCGTACCTGCCGCCACCGCCGCCGCCGCCGCCCCAGGCTCCGGGCCCTGCGAAGCACACGCACGCCGCCCGTGGCTCCGCCGCCGACACGCGCGCCCTGGAGAGACGCTCCAAAGTTGCGCAGCAGGGAGAGAGAAGGCAGGCAGGCAGGCAGGCAGGCAGGGGGCTTCCCCCCACCCCACCCCACCCCGGCGCTGTCACTCATCCGGCCGAGAGGACGGACGGACGCGAAGGCCGCCCGCCCTCACTGGCTGCTGGCGAGAGGCCCCGGCACCCCCGCCCCCCCTCGTCTCGCCTCGCCGCAGCCAAGCGCCTGCTCGCTCCACGCGGGGGGCGGCGGGCCAGGGCAGATGGCTGGAGCGCCTGGCCATGGGCGCACGCGGATCCTGGGCGCCGATGTATGGAGCGCAAACCCGGGATCGCGGGCTCCTCGAAGCCTCAGATCCTGATTGCGTTTCTTGGAAAGGCGTCGCATCAAACCCAAAACACTTTCCCAACAAAACATGCAGAGGTGGAGACCGGGCAACAAAACCCTGGCGCTGCTCCTGGAGGAATGCTGAATAAGGCTTATTTACAGCAACCAGCCTATGTCTAGTCAAGAAGAAAGCACCTGCTGCACCATGTGCGTTGGCCCCATAACACTGGAATACTGCACTGTGTGTAGGCTCTGCAGTCACTTAACAATTTATTCTAAGAATGATTCCTATTTTGTTTGGTCCACTAAGCACCTGAAATGTCACCAACCACCAGGGAGGGGCCATGCGGTAAACCCTAGAACTGGGAATGTTACTCAGAAAGTTTGGATGAGCTCATCTCCCCAGGGCCTAGAAACTTAAATCCTCAGTTCCATAAAATGGGCCCAATGCCCCCTAGATTTGTATCATGGTCCCAGCCCTTTTAATAGATTACCAGTTTTGCAACCAGTGTCACTATGTATTAGACCAAATACACTTTGCCCGAACCTCAGTTGTAATCATGGTCTGGAATTCTTGACACTAAAAGCAGTATATTCTTGCTAATTCCCTCCTCAATAAAGTCAAATGAGGACCTGGCTTCTCATTCTGTCAAGCCACAGGCACATAGCTGGTGCTCAGTTATGTGAACAAACCAAAAATAAGGTAGCAAATACAGCAGCCTGGGGTGTGGAAGATATAAACACTGCTGCTTACTTGTTAGGACGACTGACCCCCCACCGTACTATATGATAGCAGGAATACCACTGAGATTTGGGAAGGGGAGGCACAGAATGAAGATCCCTTCTTCCAGCAGTGTCAATGAACCAGCAGGTAAGATCCAAGTGGACTTTATAACAAAAGCCACCAGGGAAGGAAGGAGACCGTTCTGCATAATTGTACAATGATGTTCAAACTGGTTATTCCAAACCTTGGAAACAATGTGTAAACAAGGTTTTCTTAGCACTAGGGGAGGAGTGAAAGCAAGCATTGATGGGTTGATCTGTGCAGAAACAAGTCAGCTACTCCTGGTCCAAAGTATGTATTTTCCAGGGAGCCATTGCTTTCCAGACAGATGTGGGGTAGCCAGACTCTAGAAGGTGTTCCCTTCTTCATATACCTGATCATGTAAACCTCAATGAAAATGCCTTGGGCAGCATCCAATACTTGGGCTATCTAGTCAATGCTATCGAGATGAGAGGCAGCTCTTTCCCAAGGTTCCTGAGGAGGTTGTTATGGTATGCAAGGGGCAAACAGGAATGCCCCTGGGGGTTTTCATCTGGCCTACCGGGCCACCACTTGAAGTCAGTCAAACATGTCCATTCCCCTTTATACAACTGAGTGCGAAGCAAGAAAACGTTCCAATAGAATAACAGGCATACTTTATTTAATATAGATAACATTCTGTATTTGTTAATCTTAGCATTAAACAAAGAGTGCAAAAAACCAGGAGAAATCAACCAACTTTTTTTTTTTAGTTACAGCTATGTTAACATTCACGTTTTCGTTTTGTTTAAAGCCTACCACATTCTTATTGCTCAAGGTACTCAAGTTTTCAAAAACCGATTAATTAGCTTTTGAAATTTCCATATGGTACTGGGTCATGAGGTCATGAATCCATATATCTGTCTCTGGTAGGGAAGTGTCAACTAGGTAGGTTACGACTTTTCGGTCCCATGGATTAGCTCCCTCCACAACTGCTTGCAGCTGTGCTACCAGAGCTTTCTTCTCCACGTGGTTTCGGAATACTACAGATGCTTCCTCAGACCACTGCTGCCGGTCAACTCCTAGTAGGGAGGGAAAAGGCACAGAAGACTGTAAGGAGTACCCAGGATTTGGAATCTTTCATTTGGACCAACCTTCACAGGAAGTTCAGAGTGAGTGAAGGTGGCTGATGATGAGATCTGTCCATTTTGAAAGACATGTACCTTTCTATATGCACCTGTATCTTATAGCTGTACCCAATCTCAACCAGCATTTATTACCAAAAATGGATCAGGAAATATGCTTTGGACCTTATATGAATGAGTGCATCCACAATGAGTACACTTTACAGGAACTAGAGAGACTTCCAGTGTCTCTCTCTGGAATGTTTTGCACCAAGCTATTTGGCCCTCTCCCTTGTCCTTTTTCAGAGACATTTTTGTTCCTGTGAAAACAACTTATAATTAGCTACTAAGCCAAGTTTTGTTTTGGGCTTTCAGTTGCCGCTTTGCTGTGGAGAGAGAATGCTATTTTAATTTTATGCTTTAACATAATCAGTTTCCTGGTTCTTGTCAGCACTGGAGGTCCTACATGTCTTTTCCTAAGAGACAAACAAAGGAAGATGCTGTCTACTGAATCAGGCTCTTGGTCCATCAAGGTCAGTATCATCTACTCAGACTGGCAACTGTTCTCCAAAGTCTTGAGGAATGGTCTTTTAGATCACCTAATATACCTGTTTCTGTCCACTGGAGATGCCTGGGATTGAACCTGGGACCTTCTGCAACCAAGGCAGATGCTCTCCCACTTAGCCACCATCCCTTCTCTCTTCCTCTTGGGGCACAATGGCTTCTAATAGCAGGTGTCTAGCCAACTGTGTGTATAAAGTGCCATCAAGTGGCTGCGGATTTAAGGTGACTCCATGGGATTTTCAAGGCAAGAGAGGAGCAGAGGTGCCCAACTCTGTGTAACCAATTCTGGACTTCTTTGGTGGTCTCCCATCCAAATACTAACCAAGGCTACCCCTGCTTAGCTTCTGAGATCTGAGGAGATGAGGCTAGTCTGGGCCATCCAAGATCAGGGCTACCCACCCCCCCAACATTCTACCTACCATGAAGCAGCAACAGAGAGAACAGCACAGGTGCCACATGCAGGGATCTAAACATTTCGAGATTAAGGCTCACCAAAGGACATTCAAAGTTCTGAGGTATGTATTTAAGGGGGAAAACCCTACCTCCATTTCTTTTCCTTCAGCACTTAATAAAGACTGTCACCTACCAGCTAGCTGGGCTGTTATGGCCTGAAACGGCAGTATGCGGAATGTGTCCGGAAGAGGTTGTACTTTTTGGATGTTGACAAGCTCGTGTTTTCCATAGTCCAGCTCGTACACCGACACCAACCCATTTGTCAGCACTCCTTTGATTAACACTCGGTACCACCTATGATAAAAGTATACCCCCCCCAAAAAATATACACACATCAGTTAAAATGTTTCTGCTAGTTAAGTCCATCATTCTCAATATTTTAATAGTTCCCTATGAATGACATTTGTCAGAGTAAAAGTATGAATCTGTGCTATGAGTGAAAAGGGGATGAAGCATGCTTTTGAGAAAATGGAAATGTGCAATAGTTCCTTATCAAACTTTCACTAATCTAACAAAATTTCACTAATTTAACATAAAATGCATCATGTGTAACAGTACCGAACATTCTACGTGGGATATACAGGCATATCTTTTTCTAGAAGAAAACTTGCAAGTATGTTCAATGCTTGATAAAGTTGTTAAATAATGCACCCTATGTTTATTAGACCACATGAACCTTCATATTTGTCATCTGACAGCTAGAAAAAAAAATAAATGCTGAAAAATGTTTAAAGTCTGCAGTAAACAAAAGTATTATTTGGACATAAAGTGTCACATCAGCAGGACTACGAGTATGCATGGATACTAAACTTTATAATAGCGAAGACACAATTCTTTAATAATGTATTATTAAACAATATTATTGCCAAAATTGTTTAAACAAAAACAATAAATTGGAAAACCAGTGTATATGTCTCCAGCCTCCTAGATTTCCCAATATTTCATCAGAAAATAGAAAAAGTCAGGTGTTTTTTCAAGCTACCCTTTTAAGAATGTAAACCCTTGCCTTAAGAAGCATTTTACTCATTCATTTTAAAAGGGGAAATATTTCATAAGATTTCCCTCAAACTCCTCCCCCCCCAATTTTCAAATGAAGCTGAAAAATTTCCTTTGGGGGAAAAAGGCTCCCCCATCCCAATTTTTCCTGGGTTTCTTCTGGGCCTTCGCATCTCAAGCTCCAATCTATTATGGCTCTTCGGAGCAGAATCACCAGAGCTGAAACCAGCAGCTGCCAGTGCAAACCTGGGAGTCGTATCCAACCGCTACTAACCTGTTCTCCACTTTAGCAGCATAGAGTTTGTTCTTCTCGACCGTGACCCGTCTCTCCTCCGCTCGGCTGTAGTAAAGCAGCATCTCTTCCATCAGCACTTCTAAACTGTGCATCTCCTGCCAAGGCTGGAGGACAAAGTAACCGGGGTGGCAGGCCAGGGAGACAAAGATATCCATTTGCTCCCCAGTTTTGGGCAGCGACAACCGAGGTGGCATACCCGATGCCGTTTCCTCACCACTGCGCTCCACGGTGCGCGGAACTGAACCGGAGGGACCCTTCTCAGTCTCCAAGTTTCTCCAGTGTTGAAAGTCCCCTTTCCCCTTCCCGAGGGAGAAATTGCTAGAAGAGACACTCAGAAAGACGTCTTTCTGATACTTCCACAAGTCTGCGTTGGCGATCTGCCTGTTTATGCTGCGGTCTGGGTCTGGGAAGTTCTTTGGTGTGAATAAATAGATGTGTGCCATTCTATGAGACTCATCCAGTTTAACAACCTTAAGCCAATAGAAAAGAGAGAGAGAAGCAGGGAACATGCATGACAATACTGCCGCTCAGTCTGTATTTTTCTCTCTACAATCATCAAAGTAACTTAACATACGGTTTCGCTTGACAACATGTTAAGCAAACAGTCAATTAAGTATTGCAGACAGGTCTAAAGCTACTTATGCCAGTGTAAAATATCCCCAACCCTCCCTGCTGACATCTCCATTTCTAGTGCTTTGGCAAGACTTGGTACAAGTTACAATATACAGCAATCAACCAATGTTAAACAATGATCTGTCACTGACTCTAGCAGGATCTAAAATCTGTTTTGACACCACTTTTGCGTACTGACTTGCTTCTGGAGAGGTAAGGGCTGAAAAGGAAAGGAGGAAAATGATGGAACTGTTGTCCGTTATCCCACAGGCCAAGAGGTATGGAGAAAATGGTCCTAGTTTCCCCAAGAGTCAAATTCTGTGTGCAGAAGGAATGATCTTAGAATTAAATTAAACCTGCTCTCTCCTTTAGTCACTACCTTAAGAAAGTCAACTTTGGTGAGGTGGGGGACAGAAGGACCATCTCTTCCTATGTGTGCTCCTCACAGCGGTCCATGCCTTGTTGTTTCTTCTTACATCTTTGAAGTTCACCCACTGACTGACTTAAGAGGCAGGATACTGTAGAAGTGCCAGGGTGCCTTTGTTGGCAGGCTTCAGGAAGGCCTGTATGGCAGTGCTCTTTCACAGAGCTATTCTACTGACTAAGGGTTTATGGCTGCTAAACCCTATTTTGACTCCCTGTCAGATGTTGCTAGTTTATTTGTTTATTTATTATATTTATATAACACCCTCCCCTAAGGCTCAGGATAGTTTACATAAAACAGGGAACTCAGTAGTTATAAATAATAAAAATACGGTGATAACAGATATAACAATATAATAGAACAGTAGAACAATGGTGAGAACATTAATTCAACAACAACATACTGATGGCCCTGTGGGTTGGACGAATCGGCGGTGGTTTTCATGGGAGGGAGGCTCGGGGGCCAATGGAAGGTGATTGGTTCAGGTTGACCACAACAAAATGCCTTGCAGAAGAACTCCCTTTTGCAGGCCCTGTAGAATTGTTCCAGATTCATTAGGGTCCTGATTTCCTCCGGGAGTTCGTTCTACCTGGGGGCCAGGACAGAGAAAGCTCTGGCCCTGGTTGAGGTCAAGCGAGTTTCCTTGGGGCCAGGGATCACCAGGCAGTTGGAGGTAGCGGAGCATAAGGCTCTTTGAGGGGTGTAGGCGGAAAGGCGGTCCCCTCAAGTACACTGGTCCAGACTGTGTATGGCCTTAAAGATGATTACCAGAACCTTAAGTCTGATGTGGAATTCGACTGGAAGCCAGCACAGTTGTTGGAGGATGGGCCGAATGTGGGACCTCCCTGGTGTTACTGCATTCTGGCTGCTGCATTCTGGGCCAGCTGTAGTTTCCAGATAAAGGTTAATGGCAGCCTGTGTAGAGCGAGTTGCAGAAGTCCAGTCTAGAGGTGACTGTTGCGTTGATCACTATGGGTAGGTGATTCCAGGGCTAAGTAGGGTGCTTATAGTTTGGCTTGGCAAAGGTGATAAAATGTGACCTGGGCAATGGAGATCACAGCACCCCTGGGGCAGCAGAGCACCAAGCACAGTGCAATTTGAGGCCCCAGCAGCTGTGGTGACTCCTGGGTGGGCCTCCAAGCAGTGGCAGCAATGGTGGCTCCCGGAGCCATCCAGATTGCTGCTGCGGTGCCAGTGCCCTAGTGGCAGTGACAGTGGCCTGGCACGGCTCCGGGCAGCAGAGAGCCTCCAGCACAGCCCAAATCAATGGCAGCGGTAGCCAGCCTCTGATGGCATCTCCAGCGGAGCTTGGTACCTTTCTTTTTCCTTGGTTTCAGACTTTCTTGGTTAGCTTTCTATCTGTTTCTTTCCTTCACTTTCTTCTTCTAGTTTGATTTGTTCTTTTTGTTTGTAGTGTGTTAGCATTGTCCTGTAGATTTAGCTTCCGATCTGTTAGGTTCCTTTTGGGCTTTATTTTTTTCCATAGTTTAATTTGGCTTGGGTTTCTAATATATAGGTTTTTGGTTGGTTTGGCCAGATTTTGGTGTTTTGTGGCGGCTTTTACTGGGCTGGACCGATCTAATTTAGGGAGCAGTCTAAGTTCTTGACTGCTCTGGCTGCCATAATGCGGGGCGTGAGGTATTTTATAGCAAGCTATCTGCATAATTTTATCACAGGAAGGAATATTTTGAAACAGATGCTTAAAATCACTCTCAGCATCACAGAACAGAGTACATAATAAAAGGAATAAAATTGTGGAAGCTTGCCTGGAGGCACTTTTAATGACTGGCAAATTTTATTCTGGCATCAGATTTTTGGAGTCTAAGCTCACTCTGACAGATGCACAAAGCCCAGATCCATAGGAGTAATATTTAAAGTTGCAAGTAATAGAAAGGTAGGAGTGGACAGGTGCTTCAAAGTGACGCCCATTTAAGGTGATAATCAAACCAAAAGAAACTCATCTGTTTGGAGGGAGGACCACTTCCAATTACTGACAGCCAGCAACAGCAGGATTAACAAAATTGGATCAGCCCAATATGGCAGATGAGCGTTTATGGAAGAGGGAATGCTGGCTCACCCAACACCACGTACATAATTCACAGCATATCTTAAGAACCTGCCTCAGAATCAGTCCATAGATACCCAGCTGTTATATCATGCCATACAGCATAATCTCCCTCCCCCAACCAAATACTTCAGGGTTAAATAAGTAAAGATTAGATTACACCATACAAGGAAAGATGGAGGCTGCAGAAAGCCAACACCCATCAATGAATGCTTTTTTCCAGCCAGGAAACATGTGTGCATGTGTGGGAATGCAAGCAAAAATAGTACAATGCTAACAGGTGGTTAAGACACCCTGCGCCTCGAACATTAAGTGACATTGCTTTTTGGGTTACCTTAACACTGCAGTCGGGGCAGTTTAACACCGTATCTCTCAGCCAAAGTACAGCATCTGGAGTCCACATCCCAATATGAAGAGGAAGGTCAGCTAAGCAGCATTTGGTTGCCTAAAAATAACCCACAACAGGTATATTGAGATCCGCAGCTTTTCAAGGACCAAGCAGGAAAAGCAGCCCGAAAATACCAGCAAGCTTTGTACCTGAGGTGGTATGGCAATAATTTCTCGGAGAAATGTTGGGGGGACCTCTCTCAACTCTGCTACTTTGACAGATGCTACTGTTCCAGTATCCATGAACTGCACATCAAGAGCCCGGCTGCTATGAACACTTGTTATCTGAGGAGAAGAAAAAAAGCAGAAATATTGGAAGGGCACAATATCAAAATGGACAGGCTGATAACATTTATTTATATAGTTCATTTATACCACCCACCCCCTGGCTGAAGACCAAAGCACCTTATATGATTCTTCTCTCCATTTTATCTTCATGACAACCACCTTGTAAGGTAGTGCAGGCTGAAAGAATAGGCCCCAGGTCACCCAGCAAGCTTCCAGCATGGAGTGGAGATTCAGACCCGAGATTCCCAGATTCTAGTCCAACACCCGAACTCTTACACCAGGGGTACTCAAACTGCGGCCCTCCAGATGTCCATGGACTACAATTCCCAGGAGCCCCTGCCAGCATTCGCTGGCCGCAGTTTGACTACCCCTGTCTTACACCATGTTTGCCGTGAAAATTAATACTGAATTACCACAGCAGAAGTTTAGAATTCACACTTATAGCCAATGTATAAACATTCATGAGATCGAGAATTCATTAAGAGTATTCGGAGACTTCAGAAATGTCAACATTTTAAGCATCTCAAACTACAGGGGTCAACTAGGCATCATAAGCAAATAATTCAGAAGCTACTTGGTTGACTATTGCGTGACCAAGGAACTCTCTCTGGAACAGGCTTGCTCAACCAGGGTTCCATGAAACCATGGGGTTTCCTGGATGGGTGGGAGTTAACTTTTCATATTTTTTTTAAATGTTTTTAAAAAAACATTTATCAAGTAAAATGACTACATATGGTCATGACAACCTCCCTCCCCTCCCCAAATGGCCAATGATGGGCCTGGAGGGGTAGGAAGGTGAGGGGACTTGGGTGGGTATGCCCACTGCTATGGTTTCCAACCATATTTTGCATGATTGCGCCACTTCCGGGGTTTCTCCAAGCCTGAAGAAAGTTTCGGGGGTTTCTCAATAGTAAAAAAGTTGAGAAAGGCTGCTCTGGAGCAAGGAGCTAAAAATCAACAGCTGGACTAAGGGCCATGCACTGCAAACATTACTGCTCTACCAAGCTGTAAATCACGACAACTCTACCAAGCATCTCTGTAACCACAGCAGTTTAATTTTTTTATTTGTTTTATTTTTCTGTGGGTAAGGCAATGCAGAAGAAAAGAGGGAAATTCCATACAAAGGTAGATCAACATAACAAGAACCATAAAAATGACAAAAACAAAACACATAAAACAACCACTCTGAAACTTCAATTAGCTATTTCCATTATTACTTATTACTACTACTATTACATTATAACAATTCGAGTCCATTATTTCTAGTCTCTAGTACATCAGCCATCTCCATAGAATACAATCTGAGAAACTTTCCAAGTAATTCATCACATCAAGTCAAACTACATTGTAACCTTTCTTTTTCCCCCTCTCCTTTAATTACTTTAATGTTCTTAAGTCAGTTTCTCTCGAATCATAAAACTGTTTTAACTTAGTTCACCAATTGCCGGCTGAAACTTTCACACGCAACACATTTAGCCAACTTTGATTCAGTGATCATTCATTCCTACACTAAGGGGAATGGCTCCACCTTACGGCCATACCCAGATTCTGCTGTGTCAAAAACTGGCAGAGAAAACCCACGGGGGAATTGGGGGGGTTAGTGCCAAACTAGCAACAGTGGAGAAGAAATAGGCCACTGAATGATGGAAGTCGGATGCTGTTCTGGAACCAAATTAACATTCCTCTTTAGGACACATTTCCCAAGTTTAATCAAGAGAAGAGTTTAGAACCCTTCTGGAACCCGTTTGTTAGCCCCAACCAATAATATTTCCTACCTCTACACGGGCCCACTTTCCTTTAGAGTTGAACAAGCAGATCTTGCCACAGTAAGGTAAGGCCACGGAGCTTTCTGCCACCTGCAGGAATAAAGAGTTATAGTCAGACTGAATACCTAACAACCCCAACAGCCCAAGGAGAAGGGCACTGTGAATTGTTGGAAGTCAGAAGTCCTTTAGTTTTACTCGCAACCAGTTCTCTTTGTAGTTATCGTGAGAGGTGTCTATCAATAAGAACAATGAATTGCCCTTGTGTTCCCGCTGTGGAGTGGGAAAAGACTTTTGTAAGAGATACTGTTGGGCATTGAGCAACAAGAAATGTTTGCCCTTAGCCATTGGCATTCAACCCACATATCAATTCCTCCCTTCCTGGTTTTCTATGCTGCTAAATCCGCAGTCTAGGCTTTGCTTTATGCTTGCAAGCCTAAGCTCTTTTCCATCGTCTTGGTCCAGAGGGAAATATGTTAGGGTTCCTTATGAAGATCGGCAATGTCTTTGAAATAAAAATCAACCCCCAACAGTCGCACATTTGTTACTCCACTGACCCAGTCTTGCAGTTCCACGATTACATTATCTTACACCATGCTTGAGTAAGAAGTCCGGGTGCTGTTTCTTCTGGAAGATAGGGCCCCTCTTATTTCAGGTTTCAGTAGCAGTTTTTCTGCGTACTTTGCTGCCATTAAGTTCGTGGAATGGGTCGTTTATCCTTTCCAAGTATTTTGTATTAAATTTAATTTGAATTTTACCCCGATACCGATTTATGTATTGTTTTATAGCCTATGCCAATAAAGGTCTTTGATTATGGGAGTCATGCATGGCCAATACATCAACTGGGCAGCAAAAACAAGGAGCAGCTGAAATGAATACGCTTCTTGTACTTTAGTAAAGGAAATGGCCAACAAGGGGAGAACAGACTACTCTAGAATTTCTCATTAGTATGTAAGAGGCTGTTAATTCAGGCTTACAGTCCTTAAGAGACGACTACAGCTCTCCAGATGTCCGTGGACTACAACTACCATGGGTCTCTGCCAGCATGGAGCAGATAAATCTACAAGCACCTCATCTAACTGCTGAGCACAGTCACTGACTAATGTGGAATTCTGACTTACCTTGTGGTGGAAATAGCTTTCCAGTTTCTGCAAGCATTCTGAGAGCTTGGTCAGGCCCTTGGATGGCACTTGGCAGTATAAAGTCCCGTCTGAACATACATTGGTTACTCTAACATTTGTATAGAGGGCATTCACCTAGCGAAACACAAGAACAGAGATCCTGATTAACACCTCTGACATTTTAAGCATCCTCAGTTCCTGCTTGCGGGATGCCTGCTGAAATGATACAAACAGACGAGGATATTACCTGGAGATGAAGCTCCAGAGACTTGTCAGAAAGTGCTTTCAGGCAAGTAGCATTGATGTTGACGTCATCGTCCCCTGAAGTGTCGTAAAGGACGACGAGAGGAACGTCGCTTTTCTCCAGTATTTCAACGGCAAATATCTTGCCACAGGTTTGAGTCTCCACCATTTTGACCAAAACGGGATCGTCGCAGAAGGCCTCCAACCCTAAACGGAACAGCAGACCCCGCCCCCAGAAAAGAAGTTACGGATATTGAAAAAAAAGAGGAATGCAGGGAGATCTGGTTTGCAAAATGTCTGGCATACAAGAATACAGTACTTGGGTTCTAAGGTCATGACAGTCATGGCACCTTATAAATGCAGACTACCATTAGTGCCTGATTCCTGGGATGCATCCGATATTCAGAGTCACACACCTTGGGCAATGCATAAATTCTCAGTGCGGAAACAGCTTCCATTAATGTGAACCAGAAATGCATGTGTTTCTCCTCTTATATTACATGAGTACATATTCTCCAAACAGAACCAAAAGGTGGAAGTGTCATTACTCTGAAGTCAGGGTAAGACTGACGCTCCCTTTTGTAGCTTCCCGCCCACGCTGCAGTTCCCAGTCTCCACTAGGGGGCCTGCCACAACTTCCTTTTTGACAGCCACAGCAGCTTCTCAGTACAGGGCCCGCTGCAGTGCTTTCTTCTCCCCCCCTTCCCACTGCCCCCAAGGCTGCCTGCCCCCCAGCTACCCCACAATGCTTGTGGAACTGTTGCTGTTCTCAGTCCACGGAAACTTCTCCTTCCACAATGTCACTGCCATAAACCAGCTACTAGCAACTCTCCTCCCCCCAATCACCAACACTCATGATGGGCCTAAAACTTTCCATAGCTTGTTGCCGCTCCCCCCCCCCCACGACACAGACATTACTGGGGCCACCACACCTCCTGGTCACCTTCTACCACTGCTGGACAGAGGAGGAGTGTTCTCTGCACTAGCTCAGAGACCATGACTTTACTTTTCATGGAATTTAGAAGAGTTGGTTTTTATACCCTGCTTTTCACTTCCCGAAGGAGTCTCAAAATGGCTTATAATTGCCTCCCCTTCTTCCCACAACAGACACCCTGTGAGGTAGGTGGGGCTGAGAGAGCTTTGACAGAACTGCTGTGAGAACAGCTCTAGCAGGACTGTGACTACCCAAAGGTTAGTCAGCTGGCTGCACACAGAGGTGTGGGGAATCAAACCTAGCTCTCCAGATTAGAGACTGCTGCTCTTAAACCACTTAATCATGCTGGCTCTTCCCATGTATTTTTTTAAGACATCTAGTGTATAGAAAATGAATCTGTTAAGCCTCCTTGTGGCCCTGATCTACAGATTCAAATACCCACAAATGGGGGCCATAGGTGGCTATTAGAAAAGATGTTACAGTTTCACTGCAAGGTACAATTTGTGAGAAAATCTAGTTGCTGGGTTACCACTTGTTGCTACAGAGCTCTTTCTACACTTTTTTTTTAAAGCAGCAACACAGAACTGCAAACTAGTCCCCAAAGATCCCAAACCCTCCTGATGCTCAGATATAAATGTCCCAGAAATAGTGAAGCCACAGGGGAAAAAAACTTTTCAGAAAAGAAAATATATTGGAGGAACAATGCAAATATATGTAATATCGGTTTCTTATAAAAGCATTATGTTGCTTTAAATGTCAAATGCATCCTTTCTAACTTCATTGGCACATAAAACATTACTGATCTACATATTGGTAAAGATGTAAAAAAGTTTCAATTCTCTGTTGTTGTTGTTGTTGTTGTTGTTGTTGTTGTTGTTGTTAATAATAATAATAATAATAATAATATTATTATTATTATAACCCGTTGCTCCCCTGAGGCTCGTGGCGGGTGACAACATGTAAAAACCCCATAAAACCCCTAATACATAAAAACACCTACAACAATCCCCAACCCCCCAACCCACCCCGTGAGCAAAACTGCAAATACATCTGATACTAAAGTAACTGAGAGCGCCAAACTGCACATTCCATTTATTCCAGATCCATTTGTGCATTTCCCCCCAGGCTGTTCCAAACATCTCAGTTTTTCCACTGCAACAATCAAACATTCCTTGGGATAAACCCCTCCCACCCTCACTGCTCTAACGCCATTCCAATGTGGGATGATTTTTTTAAAAATTATTTTTAAAAAGATCGTTTGAGTGAATTTCTCTTACCTGCCAGTTTACATTTTGAAGCCTGGAATGGCAGTGAATAGAACTGCTTTGCCAGCTTGTACACTTTGGTATTTTCAATGCTTTCATTGAAACCATGATCAACGTAGCACACCTAGTAATGCAGAAGAAACAATACTGAGCACTCGAGGACTGACACCAAGGTTTGACCCAAATGCAATTTTGTCAGCAGTGGAAGCATACTTTCCTATCTCCCCTCCCTCTCCTCTTGAGCCCACCCATCTCCAATAAACACTGCTCCTGGGGGGAACAGGGGATCGACCCTGAGCGATGGGGTGTGGGGGGGTGGTGGTGGTAGCACCGGAGCAGTGGGGTAGGGAATCAATGGATCCAACCCCTTAATGACAGATATTATTTTTCACTTTATAATCACTGATTGAAATAACTTTCAAGGTGTAACAAAGTCTTCAGCCAAGTTTCCAGTTGGTGATCTTTCCATTTTAAGTTTTTTTCTTTAACTGGTTTATTGATTGATTGTAAGACTTTCGTGTATAACTGGAGGTCACACAAACATCCGGAGTCCGCATCCCAATATGAAGGTCAAAAGGAGGCCCTGCTTCCAGTTCGGGCTTTCTCAACCACGGTTTCATGAAACCCTGGGATCTCCTGACAGCCCTGGAAGAGTTTCCTTAATGGGTGGGAGTTAAGTTTTTATATATTTGGTAAACAACTTTGGTAAAACTTTGTTTATATGTTTTATGCAAACCACCCTGAGCCTCCGGGGAAGGCGGTATATAAATATAATATAATTAATTAATTAATAAACATTATAAGGTGATATAACCATATTTGGTAATGTCACCCCACATAGCCAATGATGGGCCTGGAAGGGGAGGAGCCTTGGGTGGGCATGTACATGGCTATGCTTCCCAGCCATATATTGTGCATAATTGCACCACTTCTGGGGTTTCTCGAGCCTGAAGAATGTTTCAGGGGCTTCCCAACGGTAAAAAAGTTGAGAAAAGCTGCTCTGGTTATTACTTTCCTCCTCCAAAGCTGGAAAGACCCTAAGAAGATTCACATGAAACTGCCTTATACTGAATCAGATCCTTGGTCCCTCAAAGTTAGTCCTGTCTACTCAAGAGTGGCAGTGGCTCTCCAGGATTTTGGGTTGAGGTCTTTCACATCTCCTATCTGATCTCCTTCCCGCTAGAGATGCCAGGGATTGAACTTGGGACCTTCTGCATGCCAGGCAGATGCTGTACTACTGAGCCACTGACTTGGGAAGAACAGGTTCCTGCCAGAGAAACTCTTACAGAAGGCCTGGACCAAGCACTTTATGGTTGTAGCTGAAACCAGAGGAGAGACATGCAGACACAAAGTTGGTTGGTTGGTTGGTTGGTTGTCATGGCAGAGGTGACTGCCCTACCACAAATGCTTCTGTAGACAAATCGTGGGGGCTAGCACTTGACTTCGTCGCTAGCAAAGAAATGGGGCACACTCACTTTTAGCCTATTGCCTTCAACGGCAATGATCTTTGCCCGCAGCCAAGCATCCTCCTCTGCAGGCACAGCAACAAGCTGGCCAACTCTGAGTGATCGTATGGGAAGAGCTGAAGGGCTCTGTTGACTGTAGTGATCCTTCATCTCGTCTTCCATTAATTCCTGGGCAGCAGAATAGTCTTTGCCGACGTACCTACAGAATTCCAGGTGGAAATCAAAATCAGTGTAATTAAAAACAGGAGCACTGAAGGCAATAGTGGACAAACCATCTTTTCTGAAAGAGGCAACAGAAGTGGATTAGCAAAGCTGATTTTTTTTTCATCCCCATTAACTGCCCCAAGAGCAAAGAGGCCACGGGCTGGATCTAGCAGACTATTCCTGCGTGTGATAGAATCTTTTTGCAAACAGAAGTAAAGATCTTGATTGCAGCTTGTACATCAAGCGTTTACACTACGGCAGTGGTCCCCAACCACCAGTCCGCAAAGGCCCCGGCACCGGCACCGCTCCCCCCCCCCCCCCCCGCAGTCGGAAACTTCCCAGGCTGCAAGCAAATCGGCCACCAAAGCGGCCAATTAGCTTGCGGCCCGGCAAGCTACTTTTTTGCATGGGGGGGGGGGGAGAGGGAAGAGCGGCCGCCTGCGCATGTGCGGGAGTGCCATGCATGCACATTTGCACCACGCACGGCCGCAAACATGCATGTGCGGCAGTTTCGCACATGCGCAGAACTGCCGTGCATGCATGTTTGCGGCTGCGCATGCGCGGCCGCCGGATCGCCCTCCCCCCACCGGTCCTCAGCCTTAAAAATGTTGCAGTCCACTGCACTACAGCATTTCAGCAGTGGAATAGGCTGCCTAAGGAGGTGGTGAGCTCCCCCTCACTGGCAGTCTTCAAGCAAAGGTTGGATACACACTTTTCTTGGATGCTTTAGGATGCTTTGGGCTGATCCAGCGTAGAGCAGGGGGTTGGACTAGATGGCCTGTGTGGCCCCTTCCAACTCTATGATTCTATGATCTTATGATTTCCAGTGGCACAGAATGTCCAAACATTATTACTGAGATGCACAGAGCCAGCAATTCATGTAGTGCTACTACCGGCACAAGGAAAATAGTGCTAAGTGTTCACACATGGCTGCATCCAATCCAGAGCTAATCAATTTAAGCTGCATTATATGAAAGTCTTCAGCCTAGTTACTAGTTGGTGATCCTCTTTCTGCCATGTAGGCACTTGTCCTCTGGTGGATATGTATGTATGTATGTATGTATGTATGTATGTATGTATGTATGTATGTATGTATGTAAAAAAGCTCTTTTTATCCAGAAATCCATAAAATGGTAAGAGCTGACACAACCTTGTCTCTCGGGAATCATGGCCTCAAAGAACAGTCTTTAGCAAGCGACTCATTTCCACCTTCTATAACATGCTCTCCTTTATAAGCTTGTCCCAAGGGCCAGCAATAGTTACATAGCACTAATCTTTATACCTGAACATATCTGCACAGACTCTGATCTCTAAAAGAAGCAATTCAAACTCATTTAAATCAAGTTTAAATTTGCTTCTTCCTGCACAAACCAAGACTTTCTCAACCAGGGTTTCATGAAACCCCGGGGTTGCTTGACTACCCTGGAAAGGTTTCCTGAATAGGTGGAAGTTAAATAATTTTAATATATTTTTGAAATTTGTTAAATGTTTATCGGGTGATATGACTACATATCCTCATGTTGACATGCCACCCCTCCCAAAATTTTACTTATTTCTTAGATTCTTTAGATTTACTTATTCCTATGAGATCCGGAGACTCGTGGGGAGTACAGTATAACCCCCCCCCATAAAACATGATAAAACTCTATCCCATAACAAACAACAAACAAAGATAAGAGGATAATACAAGATGGGCAGTATAATCCTGCCCCCATCCTTGCAGCCATCCACCCCCTAGAGTGGAGTATGCGGGATGCTATTGCATAACCTAATGAGGGTCACCCTTTGGTCCTGGCTCTGACCTCAACCAAGACCTGGCAGAAGAGATCCGTTTTGCATGCTCTGCAGAACTCCGATAGCTCTCCCGGGAGCTCATTCCACCAGGTTGGGGCCAGGACCAAAAAGGCTCTAGCCCAGGTCAAGGCCAGGTGTGCTTCTTTGGGGCCAGGGTCCTCCAGTAGATAGCAATAACCCCAACTGTATCCAATACAAATCAAAAGCTGGAATACACAGCCTACGGAAGACATTAGGAATTTCAAAAATAGCGTAAAACATGGTATAGCAAGACACGTGTGCAAACTCTAGAATCCCACTGTGTTTGTTAGAATTGGATGTCTGGATCCCACCCACAACGGAGGGCACCATGCGTCCAATCCAATGTAGCGAGGTGGTGGAGGAACTTCTAAGCCAGTGGTTCTCAACCTTCCTAATGCCGTGACCCTTTAATACAGTTCCTCATGTTGTAGTGACCCCCAACCATAACATTATGCCAGTGTCCTTTCACAAGAATTAAACCGAAATTGACAAATGGCATGAAGATCCATTGTTCATGATTGTATATAAATTGTTTTTTTTCCTGGGGTTTCTCAGTTCAATTCTGCCTCTTGTCCCACCATGCTGATCTTGCTCTTTTCCACTGCTCCAGGCAGACGAACACTATCTCGATCTACCCCGAAAGGCTGTTGTGTGGATGCCCCCCGCCCCTGGACAAGCAGCTTGCCTTGCCACAACCCCTGTGAAAGGGTCGTTCGACTCCCAAAGGGTTCCTGGCCCCCAAGCTGAGAACCACTGTTCTAAACCCTGACAGCAAGAGAAGGAAAAGCGGCTATCAAAGTACACAAAACTGCAATTCAAGAATTGGGCCCACTATCTGCTACTTAAGCCTTACAGTCAGGGTCGCTGGCAGTAGCAGCACTTGAATTCTAGAAAATCACTCCCCTCCCACACACACACACACACACACACTACTGAAACATTACAGGAGGCCACAACCATCAATTTACCTGATGACAACTTCATTTGTATTGTCCAGCTCCACTACCAAAACTGACGGCGATGTTTCCGCTGGGACTATTAAAGGAGGCACAGTTATATTCTCCGAACTCTCCTCTTGGGCTTCCTGTGCTATTGCAGAGGCCTCTTGCTCTGCCACTTTCTTCAGGTCTTCATGCACTTGGACTCTGCTGGCCACGTTCTCATTCTTGGTGTTCTGTTTCGATTTTGCATAGAGGATTGCCTTTTTGGGGTTGCCAGATACGTAGTCCACGGTGCAAACATCTGAGAGGGAGTTGAGATGGCTCAGAACGTCTTGTGGAAAGGTTGCTTTGTAGGTGTCTTCGTACACCTTTGGGAGCGCGTTAGCCCAAAGGCCGCTAGAATAGTTTAACAGGAGGGCTGCAATGTTTTGCTTGAAGTCCCCGTGGGATGCAGCAGCAGGAGCAGCAGCTTTGTTCTGGGTAGGCTCGTGGGTTAACGTGGACCGAGACTTTCCTTCCTGGCTCGGGGCACTCTTTTCCGGGAGAGGTGTTCTTGTTGGAGGGAAGAGCAGGACATCCCTATGGCCTCCAGAACACACCTTTTGGGCCTTGGGGAGAAGAGGAACGGCAAACAGTCGGATAAAGGAACCAGCAGTTGTTTGGACCTAAACATCTGCTTCACATCACAAAGGCCTCAACTGTGATGTTATTTAATCCTCACCTGTTGTGCTTTCCTGAGATTTTCTTTAAAATTGTGCACATAATTACCACTCGACATAAAACAGCTCCAAGCAACTTGACAAACGAAAACATACAGATAGCATCTAGTTCTAGCAGCTTTTCTCAACTTTTTTACCGTTCAGAAATCCCTGAAACATCCTTCAGGCTTCAAGAAATGGTGTGATCAGGCAGAATATGGTTGGGAAGCCTAGATGTGTACACGCCCACCCGGGGCCCCTTCCCTTCCCACCCCCTCCAGGCCCATCATTGTCCATTCTGCGGGGGCGGGTGGGCTGGCATGACCTTATATGGTCATGTCATCCAATAAATTATGAACAAATTAAAAAAGTACATAGAAAATTAACTCCCACCCATTCCGGAAAGCCTTCCGGGGCCATCGAGAACCCCCAGGGAAACCCTGGGAGCAAGCTTGGTACAGTGGTTAAGAGTGGCGGCTTCTATAATCTAGCGAGCCGGGTTTGATACCCTGCTCCTCCACATGCAGCCGAGTGACCTTGGGCCCATCACAGCACTGATAGAGCTGTGCTGACTGAGCAGTAGTCTCAGGGCTCTCTCAGCCTCACCTTCCTCACTGGATGTCTGTTGTGGGGAAAGGGTAGGGAAGGCGATGGTAAGACTCCTGGGTATAGAAAAGCATCCAATAAAAACAACTCTTTTTCTGAGTTATTTGTAAATTTTGTTCTTCAGGTGGAGGTGGTCAAGCGACAGCTGGCTTATAGTGACTTTGTAGTCACTTCCAAGGCAAAAGACTGAGGTGGTTTAGCCACTGCCTGCCTCTGTTATTCCTTTAAGGCAGGGATAGTCAAACTGCAGCCGGGGCTCATGGGAATTGTAGCCCATGGACATCTGGAGGGCCGCAGTTTGACTACCCCTGCTTTAAGGTCTCCAACACTAACCAGGGCCAATTTGCCTTCGCTTCCGAGATCAGGCTACACTGGGCTATCCAGGTCAGGTTTATTCTACTACCTTCTAGTATAGATGGGGATTATTAAGTAAGTCAACAAGTCTATACTGATATCCCACATCTGAGAGCAGATTTCCGTTTTTTTAAAGACAATATTCCCTATTTCCTGCCATAATCAAGCTTGATGTTTTTCATGCTACTGTATATTTGAGTACAGCGGACAAGTATGATTAAATACACGATAGTGTTATTTAAGGCAATTTATTTAGGACAGAGGGTGATTCGAATGTGGAATTCGCGGCCAAAGGAATGGCCACAGAAATAAACAACTCTAAAAGAGGATTAGATAGATTAATGGGGGATAGGTCTCTCAGTGGCTACTAGCCATGGTGACTGAGGCGAACCTCCATGTTCAGAGGCACTATACTTCTGAATCCCAAAGCCAAAAGGCAACATCAGGGGAAAGTCTGGTCCAGTTGGGCTCTTACGATGATGCTGATGCTGATGACCTGACACAATGTTTTCTATATTGGTTCTGACTGGTAATATCCAATATTGCAGAAGCCTTTCCCACTATCTTCCTAATTCCAATGTTTTCTGCCCGATCCTGGAAATATCCAAAACCCGCTCAGGAAGATTTTCACTCTCCACAGCTACTCCGAGGGACGATTATCCCTTTGAACTTTAAAGGATCGTTACTGTCAATGGGAAGACTTGACAGCTGAGCAATGGAAGCCCGGTCTACTTCCCATTGATTCATTAGCACCACTCTTCATATCCAAGGGACACGATAATGCCCTTCCCAACCTTCCAGTAAGGAATTAAAATTAAAATGGTAATTCTGCCATCGCACAACACCCCCATGATAACTAAAGCAAACGAAAACTAGTTAAATCTATTCCACCGATGCTTCTGCCACAATCAGGATGTTGACATTCTGCACAAAGGGTGAAATTCCTGATATCTGCTCAAAGCCCTAACAACTTATTGACCCCATCTTCGCTTTACCAGCTGTGAGGTCCACATTTCTAGTCAGGAATCAGTAAAGTGAAGACAGACTACCATTTTTGATGAGCGCACATAAATACAAGCAAGATGAAAAATTCAGGAGTGCCTTGCTATGGATTCTAAGCTGCTGCTAACCTGGATTACTTAGCAACTTTTTTGTTTAACGCAAGTATCTGTAAAAGAAAAAAAAGTTGATACCTACTACACAAATGTGCGGCCAGTGTTCAAACTGGGGCAGCAAGCCTGGATTGAAGTCCTCTTTATACACGTCTCTGTACAGATGTGGCATCTTCGAGAGCCATACACCACTGCTGTGCCTGTTCAGGATCTCTTTGACTCTGTTCTGAATCTCAGTTATGTTAACACTCACGGGGCAAGCAGGAACAGCTTGTATGACTCGCCTTGTTTCATTTGTATTTGCTGCAAAGAAAGCAAGTACGTATTCTAAGGCTGCTTTCAGACCTCACCTTTAACCTGAATTAAGGCAGACTGTGTGTAAACTGGGCTTGCGCACACCCCCTCTTCTCCTTGTGTGAAGAATTCAGAGACCAACCCCAAGCATCCATTATGGACATTCAGGTTCATCGGAGTCCCCAGAGCTACCTTGTTCCTCATGAACTGGGTGTTTAAACCAGAGTTCAACACAGGCTTAGAACTTAGGGTGGGAAATGCATCAGCTCTGCAAGAAGCCAGCCCTGCACGTATTCCAGTTTACTATCAGAAGTGCATTCTGAACTCAGCCTATTGCATGGTCACATCATTGTTCTAGTACTGGCAACCCCTCGCTCCCACCTTCTTCCCTTTCCTGCAATCTGCAGGCTCTTACCAGAATCCTTAAACCCAGTAACCTTTTTTTGTTTTCTTTGAAAATAAGTTACATTAAAAATGCCAATTAAAATATTCAGCGGGCAAACTGAAGGGTTACTTTCCCTGCTATTAAAGCTTTAGTGCAAACCAGAGCCCCACTCTCACTGTTTACACCTTGAGCAACTGTTGCAGAGAAGTGTGCATGAGGTCCTGCCAGCACAACGTACCGTTCAAGTCACACAGGTTTCTTGACAGATGCACCTGAAGCTCCTTCTGAAATCGCGGAGGGAGGACTAGTCTTTTTTCAGGCCTTTAAACAAAAGAGAAAAAGAGAAGGAAGGCAAAGATCCAATGAACTCCTGTAAACTTGACTTTCACTGCAAGGTACCAGCCAACTGCGTTCTAGATGAAGCCTGCAGAGGAGGGATCCCCCCCAACGGATGCTGTGGGGCCTGCTGACACATTTCTTGGTGCCCAGGTATTCAGAGGAAGTGGATGAGGTAAAGCTTCTAATGGGCCTTAGGGGACTTAACGTGTTGTGTGCATATTTTTTTAAAAGTTGCTGGGGCAGCAGATGCCATTATGTCACAAGGATCTCCAGTGGGTGACTGAAGGCAAGGGGTGCGTATGCAAGGACATGTTTTTAAAACAGCATGTTCGTTTTAAAGGGTATCCTGTTAAAAACAGAACTTCTGCCTGAAATGTTGAAGAACTGCTGTCGGAACTGATCGCAATGGCTGCCTCCTCTGGCAGCAATACTGGGTCGAAATTCCAAAGGTGCCTGCAGGTTCAAAGAAGTTGGGGATTTGTGCAGGAGGGACTGTCTGTACTTAAGCCCTTCGCATGCAAGATGAAAGGACGATACTAAAGCTAATATCACAGAGACTAGAACAGGTGTAGTCAAACTGCGGCCCTCCAGATGGCCATGGACTACAATTCCCAGGAGCCCCTGCCAGCATTCGCTGGCAGGGGCTCCTGGGAATTGTAGTCCATGGACATCTGGAGGGCCGCAGTTTGACTACCCCTGGACTAGAAGATCAGGATACACAGATTCTGGGCTCTTCTAACAACAGTGTATGTTCTCCCCACTTCTGGGATATTCCCTTATCTTACAAATCCATACCCATGTATCTCCAAATTTTGGAGACACGCCAGTTAAGAAGAGCATTTCTAGTTGCTCGCTTAAACATCTTTCCCTCAAATGTCACCCGAGGTAGATTTTTAAAGATCCCTCCTCAGGAGAGATACTGTTTACACGGATGTAGTGTCCCTGACACGTTGTACCATATACTTCTGGTGTGTCCTAAGTTTGAAGTATTTCGTCGCCCGCTAGCTAATTATCTGAAGAAATTGAAATTCAGCTGTGTTAACGAGAAACACTGGGTTAAAATGATACTAAATGTGAGGGACACAGCAACTATTATAAAAGTAGCAAAGTTTTTACTGGCAATTTTAAATGAAAATCTTTTACGATAGATTTTACATCTGAAACTGTTTGAAATTTTCATTTTATGCTTTGCAATTCTATGCCAATAAAGGTACTCTGAATCTGTACTCAAGCTTTAGACCTTCGTGTCAAGTTTATAGGCAATCCGTCCATGAGGCAAGGGGACTATTTCACTCCACAGGAAAGTGTCACGCAGGAAATGACAGCTACATCTCCTTTTCCCTTCAAGCCCGGTTGATTCGATACATGTCTTTGACGCAAAAATCAAAAAGCCACAGAAGATGGAAAGGTGATTTGACAAGACTGTAGACCACTGTACCTCTCTTGAGTCATCGTTTTCCTTTTTATATATACGCCCTCACGGCAGAAGCTAGGAACAAGAGCTAGCTGAGGGGAACATAAATTCCCATCAATTTTGATGGGCTCATTATCCACAAGCTCACTTGCCCGGGAGATGTTTAAGGCAGGATGAAGTGCTTGGCTGTGTTTGCTATTTTTGCCTTCCGGAGACGGTACTTCATTTGCGAAATTAAAGAGAACATTTTACAATTTTTATAGTCAATGTTAAATTGACTAATCATCAGCCTGATAAAGGCAGGTGTGAAAGCAGAGTTCTCCATACAAACTGATTACTCGGTGAAATATTATTTCTCATAATATTTCAATTTACCAAGTAGCCAATGCAGCCGCCTTTAATTACTCGGGGAGGAGGGGGGGAGGGGGAGAAGATAGGCTGCTACTTTTGAATCTCATGGCTTCCTTCATGTTACTCAAGTCTGAATCTATACATGTGGCAAACTAGATGGTACAATGGACTTAAGTGCTTCCAACTGCAGACTGGGAGATGTCATTTTAAAATGTTCTCTTGCGCAAATAAACCCATGGAAGCAGAGAGGAAGCACAGCAAGGACTATACTGTGCACAGTGTGCTTATTTTCAATGTGCAGGAATAATTTTGTGTGAGGAAGCCTAATCTACTCTAACCATTCTGCTAGACAAGCAGATGAACCGGATGAACTGTGGAAAGATGGAAGACCAACATCTGGGAACCTTGCCCAAGAAAGAGAGAGGTTTCCAGTGGCGCCACTAGATACCTCAGCCTTTCTCAAGCTTTTTATTTTTGAGAGAGCTCTGAAACATTCTTCAGGCTTCGAGAAACCCCAGAAGTGGGACACTCGTGCAGAATATGGTTGGGAAGCAGAGCTGTGTATTTGCCTACCCAGGAACCTTCCCCTTTCCCACCCCTCCAGGCTCATCACTGTCCATTTATGGGAGGAGGTTAGTGGGTTGACATGACCATACGTGGTCATATCCCCTAATAAATGTTTCGCAAATTTAATATATATATTAATATTAATTATCACCCACCCATTCAGGAAACCCTTCCAGGGCCATCAAGAAACCCTGGGGTTTCCCAAAACCTTGAGGTACCTATTCAGCTTCCCTCACCAATGCCATTATGCCCATACTCGTTCTCAGACGCCGTGTTCGTATGTTTTGCTCTTTTTAATAGATCTAATTATTTCCCCTCCCAATACCAAGCAATGATGTCTTTTCCCATGCTGGCTCCCCTACTTTGAAATATTGTACTTCCCAGGAAAAAGCTAACATATCGTTCTGCAGGCTGCTTTCCCCTGGTGGCATCCTCTGCTACTTCAAGTCAATGCTCAATTACAACAAGCCATAGACATACAACAGGGGGATTATGAGGGCAATCGGGGCTATTCTGAGAGGCTTAGGCCAACCACAGTGACGGGCCAGCGGAGCCATTATCTGAATCATGATTTGATGACCCAGTACAGCAGCAAACAATGCAGGGGGAAAAGTGATGGTGCAGCAGCTGAGCTTGCCAACTTCAACTTCAGTTAAAGGCAGCTGGTGTGCGCATGCATAGGGGGGCTGAAGCATAAACAGAACTTCGACCTGCCTTCACCTGCCTTCATTCAGACTGTAGGTGCATAAAAGATCGAAAATAGAATCATAGAGTTGGAAGGGAGAAGAAGAAGAAGAAGAGTTGGTTCTTATATGCCGCTTTTCCCTACCCGAAGGAGGCTCAAAGCGGCTTACAGTCGCCTTCCCATTCCTCTCCACACAACAGACACCCTGTGGGGTGGGTGAGGCTGAGAGAGCCCTGATATCACTGCTCGGTCAGAACAATTTTATCAGTGCCGTGGCGAGCCCAAGGTCACCCAGCTGGATGCATGTGGGGGAGTGCAGAATCGAACCTGGCATGCCAGATTAGAATGCCGCACTCCTAACCACTACACCAAACTGGCTCTCATGGGTCACCTTGTCCAACCCCCAATTTGTATTCCAATTGTTAAAAAATGCTTTAAAACTGTTTATAAACATCCTAAAAACCTATCTGTGCTCAGCTTTGCTATTTTACTAGCTTGCTGACGGTAACAGGAATATACATGCAAGTGCAGACTTGGCAGTAACTTGGCCACAATCTATAAGTAAGCTACAAGTACTACTTGACTTGGTTGATATTCCATATACAAGTTGGCCTTAGAAGGCTGTTGAAATAAGTTTAGTGTTTACTAAATTGTGACAAAACAAGGATCATGGCTATTAGTCCATCTCCACAATGGACAATGGATGGAATCCCATTGAAGCAGAATTATCTAGGATTAGCCTTCCACAACTTTTGGTCAGTACACACTGAACATGCAAAGCAGGATTTCAAAAAGATCGTGTTTGGTAGCCTCAGATTTTACAGAACAGGAAACTGATTAGTGCCCCCCATTTGAGAAATTTACAAAACAAAGATACTTTTCCAGTTATTATATTGAATTCCAGTTTGGAGATTTGGACATTTGTACTGACTTGAAGTTATGCAAAATAAATTTGCCCGTGTGTTATTAGCAGACCCAAAATTCAATAGTATCAGCTATAGTTAGATCTGAGTTGTCTAGTATCAACTCTAATCCTCAGAGTTGTCATTAATTTTCACCTGGAAATCCTTTTTCGCCCAATTCCAATTTTTTAAATCCTGGCTTATGACAAGATGAAATTTAACTCATGGAGAAGTCATGTATTAAATGGAGTAGCCAAACTTGGTGTATTGGGAAAATATCTAAGGTAGCTAAGGATTTTTGCAGCCAAACAATTAATACATTCTAAGCATAAGAAGGTTTTTACTAAGGAACGGTTGGTTTTTTTACTACTAGAAATCTTAAGAAGTCGTTACAATAACACGTATAAGCAAGCAAGTTTGTTCTTGTGATCAGAGCTCGGTCAAGGACCAGGTTCACATGGTTTTTTGGTGCCCAAGATTTGCAGTGGATTGTGAACGATACCATTAGGAACATTTAAACAAAGTGATTAGCCCAAACTTGGCAGCATTAATTTTCTTAGCCAAAACAAGTGTGTGTGTGTATGAGAGTGAGAGTGAGAGTCCCGCCCCCCATGAGACATACACAAACTTCACAAACTATAACTATTTCATCATCTTTTAGATACAAAAATACCCCCCTCCATTTATATGTTCCTCCACTTTAGCAGAACAGTGTAATAACACTGCAGAGATGGAACAGGGTTCTCTTATTACTTATAGGTATCAACCCACAGAACAAAAGACGGAACATTTCTTTTTATGCATCACCTACCAAAATGTACCAAAAAAATGTTGCAATCATTGCTCAAGCTATTAACAGTATGAAGAAACGTGCGGAATATAAATCTCAGCGGAAAGCTGAAAAAATTTGAAACTCGGTGAGGGCCGGGTTTGTCTGAAGCAGCAGAACAATGTTTTGAGTCCAGTGGCACCTTTAAGACCCACTAAGTTTTATTCGAGGTATAAGTTTTCGTGTTCATGCACACCTCTTCAGATATCTGAGGGGTACTTGGCAAATTGTACTTATGTTGAAATTAAAAAATATATATTACAATACTATTTTTGTGTTCTATGAGCTCTATGTAACTTTTTGTTGCTCCATATAGACCAAATTTTTAATCAAGAACCTCCCCGGTCAATGGTGTCCCGCTTTACCAATGTTAAAATCTCGTCACCTTATCTTAAAGATGCCACTGGACTCAAACTCTGTTCCACTGCTTCAGACCAAGCCAGCCCTCGCCTGAGTTTCAAAATGTTTCAGCTTTCCGCTGAGATTTATATTCCGTGTGTTTCTTCATACAATCAGAGGGCAGCTACCCCCTAGCTGCCATTGTAGAAGGTAGTGTCAACCACTCAGCAGATTTTTTAACCAAACGCTGACCTGTCCATCACAGTCATGTGTCCTTGTATTAAGACTTCTCTTGGTTCGGCGCTCCTGTATGCTGGGGACAGAGGGTATGGTGCAGTGCTCATGCTGGGTCTGACAACAGCATGACTTCCCCTGCTCTGCAGCAATGGGAGCGTAGGCCTCTCACTTTCTTCCACTGGACTCATGAACCCAGGCTTCCTCAAAGTGCATTTCGGCTTGCCTGTAATACAACAGAATGTGAGAAGGATGCCTCATCTTTCTTATGACTTACATATTTCAGCAGACCATCAGCAAGATAAGGCTGTGTGAGTGCACCAAATGCCATCAAGTCCCTTCTGACGTGTGGCTACTCCAAAATGTGCTATTGTTCACAGCCTTGCTCAGGCCTTGCAAATTGAGGGTCGGGGCAACCTTCACGGAGTCAACCCATCTCTTGGGTTTTCTTCCCCCCCAGGATATATTATTTTATATACACAGAGATTGAAATGGTTGATTATCTCATAGAACGTTCAAAAGAAATGCACAAGAAATCCGTATTTTCTAAAAGCTATATGTGCAGTGTGTATAATACAGTCAACAGAACCTTCAGAAACACTATCGGCACATAAGTCACCTCTTCCTCTCTCAATAACTTGGGTTTGACAGCAGCCCAAAGTACAGGCTGGTCAGGACTAATCAAGTCGGTTATGTAAACATTCAAAAAGCAGCACAGGGACATTTTGTCATGCTGTATATCAGTGGTCCCCAACCTGCGGGCCGTGGCCCGGTGGCGGGCCGCCAAGGCCATGGCACCGGGACGCGGCTCCCTCTCCCCGCCCCCCCCAGTAAAAAACTTCCCAGGCCGCAAGCTTGTGCGGCCGATGCGTGGGCGCCGATGCATGGGCGTGGCCCGCGCGGGCGCGGCACGCGGGCCGCGACCCGATGACCTGCCAGTACCCAACCTCAGAAAGGTTGGGGACCATTGCTGTATATGATATGCTCCAACCCAGTTTACATTTGTTTTCTCCTATGCAGTTTACTAAGAGCCTCTTGTGGCGGAGAGTGGTAAGGCAGCAGACATGTAGTCTGAAAGCTCTGCCCATGAGGATGGGAGTTCAATCCCAGCAGCCGGCTCAAGGTTGACTCAGCCTTCCATCTTTCCGAGGTCAGTAAAATGAGTACCCAGCTTGCTGGGGGGTAAAACGGTAATGACTGGGGAAGGCACTGGCAAACCACCCCATATTGAGTCTGCCATGAAAACGCTGGAGGGCGTCACCCCAAGGGTCAGACATGACACGGTGCTTGCATACCTTTACCTTATGCAGTTTACTATATTTACCCAAAAGGTAAACAAACCTAAATGCAAGACTAATTCTCCTAAAAACTGGTAAAACTGTTTTGTATATTACTGTTTATTATTTATTTTAGATTATTTATGCCCAATCTCTCTCTCTCCAATGGAGACCCCAAGTGTCTCATATGATCCTCTTCTCCTCCATTTTATCCTAGTAGGAATTCTGTGAGGTGGATGAGGCTGAGGGAGAGTGAGAGCCTCACACTTCTCTAGCAAGCTGCCATGGCCTGGTGGGGATTCAGATCGGATGCTAATCCGGCATTCTGATCACAACACTGTAACTTGTATCTGAGCTTCAGACGGTCCATTCTTCTTGAAGGCATGTGTACAGGGGAAAGACCCTAGGCCCTTCTTTCTGGTAGACATGGCAGTTATAGGCACACTTGCAGGACTAGGTTGCTTTCTGCAACATGATCCGCTGCAGCATATTTGGGAATTCATTCAGTCAGCAGAATTACCACAATAGATAAGCTCCACTGGTGATTAGTGTGGAGTCCATTAATTCAGCACGTACCCGCGTGGCATTTCCCAACAGACAAGCTTACCCACTAAGGCAAGTGGAGCACATCTTTTCAGCCGCATCCTGCAATTCACTTGCCGCCCTGTCTTCTTTTTGGAAGTCCTCTGGCGGGCTACCAGCTGAGCGATCCTTGCAGTCTCCTGGCAAGCCACAGCATGGCAAGTGACCTGCTCAGGAAAGATAAAGCCAACCTTATTTTCACCTCGGGGTGCCAGACCCCCGTTGAGTCTGGAGGATCTCCCACTTTGACCCCTCTTCCCCTGCTTCAAGGATTTAAGAGAGTGGGGGGGGGGAAAATAAACTTGCAGAGACTCTGTTTGCAGCTCTGCTGCCCACAGACGTCACCCACAGTCATCGCACCCCTCCCCTCCATTTAACTTGTGGAGTTGCTGTTTGCAGCTCTGATGCACACCAACAGTGGCTCTGCAGGTTTGGGGGGGGGGAGAAGAGGGGGGAGCAGGCACAAGGCATCTGGGTTTTGGACAAAACTCTACCACAAAGTTTTGGCCAAAAACCACAGTTTATTTTTTAGGCCCAGGTTCCCTGCAACAGACTCACTCTCCTGGCATGCACACAGCAGATCTGGGGAATGTTTCTTTTAATAGGAAGGAGAGTCCACTTCTGTTCCAAAATGGTGGGAAGTGCTTCTGCATCCCCCAACATGAACATTTTTTGAGCTGAAATGGCAGCCAGGGTAGGGGGGCTTTTTCTGCAGCTGTGCACATACAACCCGGTCAGCTTGGAAGACCCATGTCCAGCCGTTGCTGCGACAACTCCACTGGCCGCCTGTCTGATTCTGAATCAGGTTCAGGTACTGGTTTTGACCTACAAGGCTATACATGGTGTGCGTCCTACCTATCTGAAGGACCACTTATCTACTTATGCCCCCCGCAGGACACTTTGCTCTGCGAGTATGAATCTTGAAGGTTCCAAGCCCCCGGGAAACACGCTTGACCTTGACCAGGGCCTTTTCAGTCCTGGCCCCTGCCTGGTGGAATGAGCTCCCAGAAGAGCTGAGGGCCCTGCCAGAATGGTCAGCTTTCCACAGGACCTGCAAGACGGAGCTCTTCCGTAAGGCTTTTGGTTGAGGCTGGCCTGCATACTGGGCAATAAGATCGGGTCCTCCACTGTGCTTGTACAATCTGGACCCCCGGGAGGGGGCCTACCATTGTCCCCAGACTTACATCAGATGGACACAGCTGTGAATAGATGGAATCAGAGGAATAGGGGTTTAGGATTATCTGATTGCCATCTTTATGGATTACTGTTTTTCTGTTTTATCTGGTTTTTAGCTTGAATTTATGACGTTATGTTTTAACATTGTAAGTCACTGCGCGCCAGCTTGTCTGGAAATGGCGGGATAAAAATATCATAAACAATAATAATAAAAAGATGAGCTTTAATTTGGACCTCACACAGCACATTGATTCTAAAGGGGCAACACTGCCATTTTTAAAGCATGTCATGGGAGGACAGATGGTAGAAGGGTCTCTACTTAAGGAAAAAAAAAATCACGCTGGACTCCATGCTGCTACTTGGGTCTTAAAATAGGTTCCGGTTCAAAACAGCAGCTCAACATAAGTTAACCGAATGGCTACTCTTTATCTGCCTACATTAGGCACATCTGCATTAAATCCTAGAGATTTTACAAGAACAACAGCTTTAATGACATGTAGATTTTACATGTATAGCTGTAGCACCAATACCAATGACAAAAAACCCCACCAGTCACAATGGCTTACCTCCCCATTTTTACTGATCTCAACCCTGACGACTCCAGGAACGCTTTTCAGGTACGCTTCCAAAGAAGGGTGCCCCAGCAGCTTAAAAGGAATCCAGTCTCCAGTCAAAGATTTATATTCCCCTTGCAAACGAGAAAAAGGTACTCCATCTTTATGGGACTGGAGAACAGCTCGCAGCATTTTGTTAACTAGGTCCGCTTCCTGCATTTTCACCTGAAACAGAAAGATAATGACAATCAGGATTCAGACTATTATTTTATTTATGCTTTTTGAGATTTGCAGCATTAAATTAATAAAGCAAGAGATCCAGGGGTAGTAAACCCAGCAACGACATAATCAACGCTAGCTGAACAGGTTAGAAATTCCCATGGAAAGAAGGCCGCAAACAATCACAGCAACCAAAACAGCTTTTTAAATTTGGATTGTTGTAGCAAACAGAACACACAAGTACCTTGCCAGACATTTCCAACAAGGTGCAAGAGAGCCAACGCAGAGAAGGAGGCCACGTATACTTGGGCAACGGAAATCCGTGTTCAAAGATTCAGCAGTGAAGATCCTTGGGCCAGTCTGCATCTCTCAACCCAACCTGTCATATAAGGTTGCTGATGGGATGGAAAGGGATATGTTCACTACCCTGAGTCCCTTGAAGTAAGGGTAGTGTTCTGTAAGGAAAGACTTGTTTACAGTGACCACATGGACCACTCAGGGTTAATGGGCACGAAAAACATTTTGGAGGTCATCCTATGGAACTCCAAAAATTAGAACAAAATAAGGAAGAGAGACAAAATCGATCCAAAAACATGTTCTATATTTGCTACATGGGAAATGCTACCTAATAACACAATGTTTTATCAAATCTAATAATCTGCCAAGACTTGTATTTTGCAGTCATCAGCATTTGACCTCAGAGGAGCCCTTGTTAAAGTAAAAATGACCCACAATTTGTGATTTAGCTATACAAAGGTGACCTACGCAAGTTGCTAAGGACACCCTGCTCTTTGAAGGAAGGTGCAAGTGTTACTTTGATAGCAAATACACTCACTGACCGTTTATGCACTGGAGGTTCTATGCCAGGCTGCTGGTTGGAGTTTTAGATTTGGCAGGTTGCCCCATCTCTCCCTGTACCCACATGGGGGAGCATTTGGCCCAGTGCGCCTCATTCACCCCCAATTTGTGCTCCTGCATGGGATCTGGGGCAGTGAAGTTCCCAGTGCGTAAATGGTCACTGGGTGGCCTACAGGAGCACATGAAATAGCCATTATGTCTCTTAAATAAAGCAGGCTTATTCAATGTCAGTGTCAGCATCCTTGTGCACTCTAAGACTTCTCTCTAGGATATACTCAAATAGCAGGCCTACGGATGCAAGGGACTGCTTGAAAAACTGCATTTCTGCTCCAACAACTCCACAACAACCACAAGGGCAACGTACCACTCTGGCCACTCTCTAGTTCAGTAACTTTGATTGTATGCTAGCATGCTATGAGACATGGGCAGATGACCCCAAGCTCATAAGTATGCATCTACAGATGAAGATGCCTATTATGTCTCTGGGTTCTCATTTCCACTGGTTCAGGGGGTACATCTAGAATGCCTGCAAAAAACAGGATACACCATTTTTTATTTCATACAATCCAAAAGTGGGTGTGTGAGTGAAACATGGCCCAACTATCAGAAGTTTAGAGCAGCGTTCTCGTTTAAATGTTCCTGGGTTTTCCTAAAGCTTCATACACTTTTCAGCTGCCTTTGAAGTTGCAGCCCTTACCTAAATGCATTTTAGCGCTGAAGCTGACTGCACAGCTCTTGTTAGAAACAAGACAGCTTTTCCCCACTAGATAAAAGCTGATATTCATTTCCAGACACTGTTCTATAGGACTGTAGCTTAAATACTCTGATGATAAAAAAATTATTTTGACAGGCCTATTCTGTTAAAAGAACTGCCTTACCTAAACAGCAAAACAATCATTTCCTCTTGCCTGTGACGTTAAATTAAACTGCAGTTTCGACAGAAGGCAATTCCATCGCTAAAATCCTATGGGCAACTGTAATGAAAAGTGCAGATTTTTTAAAACACAAAAATATCCAATTAGTTTGCATATTTGGAGGAGGAGAGGATAGGGCATATAAAGAGACTATCCCCTATACAGAAAATACTCACAAATAAGTCCTCAAGCACAAGAATGACAAGGCAGGCCGAACACCCAAGATACCCTACCAGAAAATGTGGCACCTTTTAAAGCAAGACAAGATTACTCAGTGACCCCTGGCCTTGATCATGCTGCAGCCATTCAGTTCTGCTTCCTGCTATGCATACAAGTACTCCGCTGAACAAAACGTATTGCTGGGAATATAAACTACACACTCGAACGGCACATCGCTGAGCCTGCCAAGATCACCTCCAACATCTTCAAGAGGAATGGGAGGCAGAGAACTAAGCCAAGGTGAGGCAGTCCCCAAATCGGGAAACGCCATGGATATGTCACCCAAAACAAGCCTACTCAGCACACTGCATCAGAAGAGAGCAGCTGTTGTCTCAATTGTGTAAAGAAACTGCTCAATTCAGGCACAGAAGTAATTGTATATTGGAAAGTTATTTTTCTGCAGTAGCCCAATGCCTCGACATTGCCCTAGTGTTTAACCTTGCAAATAGAGCGATTTCATTACTGCATCTGTGGCACAGTAATAACACCTAACACAGCAAGAGGCAAGCTTTTTTTTTTTTTACTACTTATTGCTGCGAAGAAATCAGACAACATAGTAACTGCAATAATTGGGGGGAGGGGGAGGATCTAACATAAGCCTTGAAAGCAGCTTCCTCAGCTGCATGCATGCTCATGTAATGGGTTTTCTGAGCGTTTGTGGAGTGCCAGGTAACACTCGTGTCCTTCCTGACATGTCCAGCAAGCATCAATTGCATGGGTGAGAGGCAAACTAGTTTAATTGCACCAGGCAAAGGCTGGCACACTGTTTGAAGCAAAGAACAAGATACTACTAAGGCACACAGTACACCAATCCCAAGAGAAGATGGATAAATAGCACCTCTCCCTTGAAGCAAGGTCAATCTAAATGATCCATCCTAGAGCAAGAGCACCATTTATTTATCCATTGGTTCCGGTATATATTTGTGAAACAGCCTTGGGGGACGAATGGTCCGGCTGTCCAAGTTGGAATAGGGCCAATCAGGGTGCAGCCAGCTGCACCCTGATTGGCCCTGTCTTACAGCTCCAGCCGTCCCTCACAGACGTGCCTAGCTGACTCTCCGCCGCCACTCCACGGCCTGGCTGGGCCCCAGGTAAGAGGCCCGACTGCCGGGCAGGGAGGGAGCACTTCTCGGGGGCCAGGAAGCACACCCAGCACCTTGCAAGGTTGCCAGGTGTGCTTCCCCCAGAGAAGCTTTCCGGCGCTGAGGGGGGGCGTGCCCTCTTCTCCCGGGCTGGGAAGCACACAGGTGTGCATCCCAGCCCAGGACAAGCCTTCAGCCGCCTGGGGGGAGAAGCCTTCGGCCACCTGGGGAGGGGGAGGGCCCGCTTCTCCCAGGCCAGGAACCACCCCCGGCCCTGGAAAAGCCTTCCCGCCGACGGGCTTCGCGGCTAGTATTTATATAATGCATGATAAATACCAACCGTTTCATGCGGTTTAGCTTGCAAAGAAATGGGTACTTGCCCTTTGACAAACTTGCGGCCTTTGGCCCCAGCCCTGCAACTGAGTGGAGGAGGGGACAATATTAACCTACTTCACAGGATTGTTGTTAGAAGAAGAATTGGTTCTTATATTCCGCTTTTCTCTACCCGGTCTCAAAGCGGCTTAGAGTCGCCTTCCCTTTCCTCTCCCCACAACAGACACCCTGTGAGGTGGGTGAGGCTGAGAGAGCCCTGAGATTACTGCTCGGTCTGAACAGCTTTATCAGTGCTGTGGCAAGCCCAAGGTCACCCAGCTGGCTGCATGTGAAGGGCTGCAGAATCGAACCCGGCTCACCAGATTAGAAGTCCACACTCCTAACCACTCTACCAGACTGACAACATGTGCAAAACTGCTTCAGGTGCTCCCTAGATGCCAAAAATTTATTCTTAATCAAGACGGAAATAGGACTAATGCTAATCATCCGATTTATCAGTTTTGGTGTAGTACGGGAGTGGCCAAACTGTGGTTCTCTGGATGTCCATGGACTGCCAGCCAGCTGGCAGGGCTCATGGTAATTGCAGTCCATGGGCATATGGAGAGCCAGTTTGGCCATCCCTGGTGTAGCAGAATGACTTACAACTCCTGCATTCAACACGTCACAACAGGAATCCAATTTCAGGGGACAATTGGATGATTCCTAGCAATCCCAGTTGAATTTAGACATTTACAATAAAATCAGAGTCCATTAGCACCTTTAAGACCAACCAAGATTTATTCAAGGCGTGAGCTTTCGAGTGCTTAGTCTGACAAAGAGTGCTTGCACTCGAAAGCTCACGCCCTGAATAAATCTTGGTTGGTCGTGCTACTGGACTCTGGTTTTATTGTGTTAGTTCAAACCAACATGGCTACTCATTTGAATCTATCCTTATGTTAGACATTTACAAACACTGAGATGCATGCGAGTGAAAAGGGTTTTTGTGAGCATTCAATGGCATAAATAACAAGCCTGGGCATTCACCAAACTTCCCGCTGGCTATGTTTCTGCTTCCCAGACATATGCTGATAAACACCAACATTCACCGACTACATGTGGGTTTAAATTTAGAGACCAGCGGCACTGTTAAGATCGACGAAGTTTCATTTAAGGTATATGAGCATTCTATATTGTATCTGAGGAAGTGTGCATGCACACTAAAGCTCATATACCTTGAATAAAACTTTGTTGGCCTTAAAGTTGCTGCTGGATTCTAAATCTGTTCTGCCGCTTTAGACTGACACCGCTACCCACCTGAATCGGCATCTTATTAAGGCATAAAATTCATTAATTAAATAATATTGAGTATGCCACAATAAGTCAGGAAGATTTCAGGAAACCTGTCCTAGGCCAAAGTTAAACTCACAGCGTGTGTTCTCATGTGCAAGCCAAAAGCCAAGGTGTCCAAAGTAGTGGATTCATAACATATTTGGTCTTGGCATATGTAACTGTGAATGTTATTCTAGGGAACTGAACATGCAACACTTCATAAATTGCTTTAAATGTAGATTTATGTTTTTAATGATAACCTTGTATGCAGTTTTTATCCTAATTATGGGCACTAGACATTAAAGAATTGTATTTTATTTGAGATTTTTGTTTGCTTGCTCACCTTTGATTTCCTGGGTTGTATTCCCCCCCCCAACACATTTTTCCCTTGCTTGGTACCTTTTGTTTAAAACAATAAAAAGAATGCAATGTTCATGAAATTTCTAGCATCAACACAGCAAAGGGTAGAGACACCAACAGCACAATACTAAGCAGAGCTATACCTTTCTAAATCCGTGGACATCAATCGACTTAGAAAGGCACAGCTGTTTAGGACTACTCTGTAAAAGGGACGCAAGTCAAAAACAGCAGACCAAGGGGTTTAAGGTCTCTACATCTTCCACATACAAGGAATGACATCACTGACCAAAAAGAGAAAGCCAGGATAGGAAACAGCTACAAAAAGGAACTCAAGTGTACCATCAGTAATATATTTTACAAATTATTTTAATAGAGTGCTAATATAGTGCCATTCTTAATATGCCAAACTAGTATCTAGGTAAGGTTCCCTAACCACCAGCAGAGAAGGGGGAGGATGCCAACTCCAGGTTAGGTAACTCCTGGAGATTTGGAGAGCACACCTGGGGAGGGCAGGGACCTCAGAAGGGCACAAAGTCCACCCTCCAAAGCAGCCATTTCCCCAGGGTCCCTGATTTCTGTAGCCTGCTGCTGAGCTGCAACTCCAGGGGATCCCCAGGTCCCAGCTGGAGCCTCTAGTCCAGGGGTAGTCAACCTGTGGTCCTCCAGATGACCATGGACTACAGTTCCCATGAGCCCCTGCCAGCTAACGCTGGCAGGGGCTCATGGGAATTGTAGTCCATGGACATCTGGAGGACCACGGGTTGACTACCCCTGTCCACCCAGTTGCAAACCCCCGACTTGCAAGGAAGCGTGGGCCATTCTGGCCCAATCGTTGCCAGGCTAATCTACGTCACTGGGGCTCTGTGTGAGCCAAAGCGACCTCACAGGGCTGTTGTTCGTGGGTCACACCCAAGAGAACCACAATAACCGCATCGAGCGTCTCCCTTTATTTTTTTTGGGGGGGGGTAATTAAAATGTTAACAAATTCGGTACCCCGGGCATAGTCTGGACGAAGGCATCAAGACACACACCCCCTCCTCCTCCAGACCGACTCCTGTCCCGGGAGGAATCCTGGCTCGAAGGTGCATCGCCTCCCTTGCGGGCAAAGGCTCGGAGGGCGCCCACGGGCCAATCAAGGGCTCCAGGCGGGTCCCTCCAGCCGCTCCCACCCCGAAAGGACGAAGCGGACCCGGGAAGGGACGACTTACCCAGGGCCACGGCGGCCCCCAGCGGGGGCCCAGACCGCCTACTCCCCGCGCCGGCTCCGACGGCCCAGCGACACCCGCAGAGGAACCAGGGAAAACGGCCGCCGAGGACCCCGCCCCACACGCCCCCCAGCGCCGCCGCCGCCCCTCAACGGCGCCCCCGGGACCCCGCCCTCTTCCCCGGCCACGCCCACCCCGCCGCAAAGCTTCGCCAGGATAAGTGGGCGGAGCCAGAGGGAACTAGCCAGCGGGGTTTAAAAAAAAGGGGGGGCTGGGGGAGGCGGCGCGTGCGCCTCCAGGCCGCCTCCGCGGTCGCCCGTTCTGTCCTCCTTTCCCCGCCCCCAATGGGAGGCTGGCCAATCGAGACGCCGGGTATGGGAGGGGGAAGGAAGCGTGAGCCAATGAAACGGGATGTATTACGACTTTTCCCTTCCCCTTTTTAACTCCTACATGGAGACTGGATTTGGGCAGGAGCTCAACGGGAAAGCCTACGGTTGGCACGTGCGGAAGGGTGCTGGGGTGGATTCAGCCACTTGACGCTGCGGGGGGGATCATTGGAGGGTCGCTCCTTTTTGCAGTACTCGTTTCATATCCCTGCAGGTAAAACGCCAGGGCAACGAACTAGGGGGAGAGGGACGTTTTTCTCCTTGCTGCGCTATGACTGCCCCTCACGAGTTATTGTTGCGAAGGAATAGTCCACGTGGGGTCCTCCCCTTGCAGGGTGGAGTGGCACGTTCCATTCCGTTGCTTCAGCGTTCTGCGACTTGGTTCTCTGGCCGGTGCAAATCCAGGCCTTGTTGGGCCGACATAACGTAATGCGGTTGCCAACCTCCAGGTAGTGGCTGGAGCTCTTCCACCATAACCACTGAACTCCAGGTGATAGATACAAGTTCGCCTGGAGAAAATGACCATTTTGGAAGGCATTGACATTATACCCTGCTGAGGTCCTTCCCCTCCCCTAAACCTGCCTTCAGGCCCCAGCCCCCAAATCTCCAGGTATTTCCCAACCTGGAGTTGGCAGCCCTATAATAGTGTGGTGAATGGTTGCATTCCAGTTGCATGGTGCAGCCTTAGGGATGCCAGTCCACAGATGGGACTGGAGGATCTCTTGGGATTCTAGCTCATCTCCAGCCTAAAGAGATCAGTCCCCCTGGAGAAAATGGCTGCTTTGGAGGGTGGAGTCCACAGCATTATACTTCACTGAGGTCTCACCCGAAATCTCACCCACTCCCAGGTATTCCCCAATCCAGAGCTCCCAACCCAACATGGTCCCCAGTGAATTTGTTAACTAGCTTGTTAAGGTTCCAATCCTTGGCATCTTGACCTGGCGTTATTTGAACCAGAGCCTGATTCTAAGATTCTGCAATAGACGGAAGTGGGTTTATTTTGTTGTGTGTGCAGTGTCTTCTCCCAAGATCAGGAAATGGGCTTTTCCCATGAAAGTATAAACCACTGAAATATCCTAGCCCTTTGGATATATTTTAGGGCACTTGGCTTTGCTAGCTAGCAACTTGGAAATTTAAGGCTCTTCAGAGATTTCACAATGTATAATCACAGACGTCTGGAAATGAGGGTAGGGCTCGAGTCCTTGAATCCTTGCTCCTTTGTTTAACAGCTAGAAGCAAAGGTCATGCAAACATAGGTATGTTGGGCTGTAGTAACAAGCAAAAGGATGCATAATGTAGTAGGAAGTAAAAAAACCAAGAACTGGAAGGGACCCCAAGGGCCATCAAGTCCAACACCCTGCACAATGCAGGAAATTCACAGCTACCATCCCCCCCCCCAGTCACCCAGAGTAAAATCAAGTTGGTAATCTCACTTCTTTGCACAATTCATTTGCCTCTAGAGCAGCCTTTCTCAACCTTTTGACTGTGGAGGAGCCCCTGCAATCATTTGACATGCTTCCAATAGCCCCAGAAGTGAAGTCACCTGGCCACACCTTCCTACTACACTCCCTGGAAGTGATATGTCACCTGAGGTGACATCACCACCCACATTAATAGGCAGCTTGTGGAGGACTGAGGGAGGAGAGACAGGAGGTAGTTTAAGGAAAGGGTATGCATGCAGGCTCTACCTCCTCCCAGGTGCAGAAATCACAAGAGAATTCACTCACAGAAGGGGGAGCAATGGAAGTGATTGGTTCCTCTACTCGTAGCTAAGTCTATCAAGGCAGCAGGGGAGTTCTTGCAGACCCCTGGAGGTCCACAGTCCCCTAGTTGGGAATCCCTTGCTGCCTCTGGTTATGGAGGGTCTCTTTAGTCACCTTGATGGATCTATCCTCTGTGAATCTGTCTCACCTCCTTAAAAAGCTTTTCAAACTCCTAGCCTCCATTGCCAGATAATTTGACCGTTTAATTTCTCATCGAAGAAGAAAAGTTGGAATGGTACTATTAAGCAGAGCAACCTTAAATATTTTTTTCTTTATTTCCTCTTTTAGAGTTAACTGGAAATGTCCTATGGACTTCTTGCAGTTTAGTAACAAAATAGAGAGGAGATTTTAGATAAGAGAAATACGGATATTGAACTAGAAGGAAAATGGCTAAGCAATAGTAATTGGTGAGATGTATAGGTGATGGGTAAAATCGGAATATATTTATAATTGTTTATTAAGTCTTTTCTTGCTATACATTTTATACTTTTATCTTTTTCCTTTTTTCTGTTCTATAACTGTTTACCTTTTATGCATTGAAAAAAACTTTAACAAAATTATATTAAAAAAAGAAAGGTTAGTTTTTATACCCTACTTTTCACTACCCAAAGGAATCTCAAAGTGGCTCACAATCACTTTCCCTTCCTCTCCCCACAACACACACCCTGTGAGGTAGGTGAAGCCGAGAGAGCCCTGATATTACTGAAAAAGAGTTGGTTCCTATATGCCACTTTTCTCTACCCAAAGGAATCTCAAAGTGGCTTACAATTCCCTTCCGCTTCCCCCAAAAGAGACACCCTATGAGGTAGGTGGGGCTGAGAGAGCTTTAGGAGAACTGTGAATAGTCAAGGTGACCCAATTGGCTGCAGGTGTAGGAGTGGGAAAGCAAACACAGTTCTCCAGATTAGAGTCCACCGCTCATAACCACTACCCCATGCTGAGTAAGGTAGCTTTTCTTGTTAGCCATCCAGTTTTTGAAACAGACTGCGGGACTAGATGGGCCACGAGTCTGATCCAGCACAGCTGTTTTTATGGCGCACCAAATGATAGGTTTTTTAAAAAAAATAACCCTTGATCATCTGTATGGAAACAGTCACATGGTCATTGCAGTGTCAAGTGCAGAACACCTCCGCGAGGTGAAATGTTACCTCAAGGCTTCTGCGGCCATAAAAGAGTAAGAACGCTATGCTAGTGCATTCAGGCTGGCACAAGAAAAGCTACAGATGATCCTTTCTCATGTGCCATCTTTTTCATTAATTACATGGATATTTGATAAAACACATACAGGATATGTGTAGAACTTAATTTTTATACTTGAATAGATTTTCCACAGCATTGAATTGAAGTTTGGATCGGGGATAAATAAGGTGCATTCTCCCAGAGGATTTCTACAGTGGGAAGGTTTTCTGGTAGGGAAGCGTGACTTTCTCACCTTCCTTCTCCTGCAATGGTGCTTGTAGGTGACAGGATTCTCCCAGGCTGGGATATTCAACCTGTGGTCCTCCAGATGTCATGGACTACAATTCCCATGAGCCCCAGCCAGCAAGACTCAATACGGGGTGGTTTGCCAGTGCCTTCCCCAGGCATTACCGTTTACCCCCCCAGCAAGCTGGGTACTCATTTTACCGACCTCGGAAGGATGGAAGGCTGAGTCAACCTTGAGCTGGCTGCTGGGATCGAACTCCCAGCCTCATGGGCAAAGCTTCAGACTGCATGTCTGCTGCCTTACCACTCTGCGCACAAGAGGCTCTTCTCCGATCAGCAGTAAACCACCAAAATATACCAAATACTGCAATTTAACATTCTTTACCATGGCAAGTTCTCAAACTGATTGTGCATTAAAAACAAACAAACAAAACACATTATCTAACCAGTACCTCTCTAAATATCCCCAGAAGAGAACTACACAATTTATGTTTATTCTGGCAAACTACTTGAGAATAATCCACCAATGTCAACCTTATTTTATTGCCTTCAGTAAATCACATGGCTAAATGTTTTGCAGACACTTTTGCATACCAGAGAATAAGAAGTTAAAAACCTGCCCTTGTGTATGGGACAGAGTGTCTCAGGGCGAAAGAAGTGAGGACTCCATACCCCTTGAATATGTTAGAAAAAATTCAACTCCAGGATCCATTAGAAAGGGAATTGTCCCCACTTTCCCAAGCAGAAAGGCATTCCAGTGCTCAATTCCCCCGAGGCAGTTTCCTTTGAAGGAGGAAGAATGCTGGAGGTTTATTATTTATGTATTTATTTCGATTTTAATCCCGATACTCTCCGAAGACTCATGGCGGGTTGCACGAAGACAAAACCCCATTAAAATCATTCATAAATTCCCAATACCATTAAAACCCATAAAACCGCATTAAACGGAGGTATAATCCCCAATGCTTCCCCAATTTACAGTCAAACCGTCACTGGTACAGAATCACAGAGTGGAATAGCATTGGCCAGAGGAGGGGTCCCAGTTGTCCCTGAAACCTGGCCTCAACAAAAGGCCTGGCGGAAGAGCTCTGTTTTAAGGTCCTGCGGAACTAAGACACCTCTGTCAGGGCCCTCAGCTCTTCTGGGAGCTCATTCCACTAGGTCGGGGCCAGGACTGAAAAAGCCTTGGCCTGGGTCGTGCTTCTCTGGGGCTGGGGACCACAAGTAGATTTGTACCCGCAGACTGAAGAACCCTGTGGGACGGCACAAGCAGACAAGCGTTCCCTTAGGCAGGGCCCAAGCCACGGATGGCCTTAATACCAAAACCTTGAATCTGATCCGGGCCACAATTGGAAACCAATGCAGCTGGTTTAGGACAGGCTGAATATGGGTCCTCCAAGAGGACCCTGGCAGCTGTAATTTCTGGATCAAAGACAAAGGTCCATGTTCAGCAATTTACAGAAATATGATCTGGAGGTGATCCTTGTGTAGATCACTGTAGCCACACAGTCCGAGGGCAGGTACAATGCTAGTAGCCTCGCCTAGCAAAGAGGGTAAAATGCCGTCTGGGCTACACGGGTGATCTGGGCCTCCTTTGAAATGGAAGTATCTAGAATCACACCCACATTTCTAGCCGAGGGTGTGATGTTAAGCTGCACCACAGCCAGAGTGGGTAAACAAGTTTCCTGTCCTGCCTCCTTTCTGCCCAGCCACAGGAACTCAGTCTTGACGGGGTTGCATTTCACACGAGACAACTAACCATCCAGCGACTGCTTCAAACATATGGCAAATGTATCTGGGGGGAAGCTGTCTATGAGGAGATAGAGTTGGCACTATGGCCTTCCTGTAATATTTACTTTATGTCCAAATATACAGGTGGAGGCACAGAAACCTATGATACGGCACATGTGCATCCCCACATCAGAGCCAGAGAGAAAGTGATCCTGCACCCTTCTAGTTCTTATGAAGTACCATATGATAGGTATTTTTTAAAATCTAGATCCTTGGAGCACTCAACTTGTCACTCTTCACCGTTCAGAGTGCTTCCTCTCAAAAAAAATCTGCTGTTGACCAGGATACCACAGCCAAGGGATTCCAAAGATCCTTGTATTTATGGGACTTCATGAAAATATTCTCTTATTCCAGAGCATCACAGGCATAATTCTGATGGATACCTCAGAGACGAAAAGATTTCCACTCTGCTATGAAACTCACCCGGTGACCCTTACACTGCCGTGCTCATTTAGGGAAACCCACCCTACCTACCTCAGAGGGCTGTTGTGAAAGAAGAGGGAGAACCATATTCCTAGCTCCCTAGAAGATGGACAGAATTCAGAATCTGTTAGATTTTAATGTGAGCAATTCAAAACTTTTTCATTACACACATACCCTTGCCAGCAGTTCAGAGCATTTACCTTCTTGAGGGGCAGAGAATGAATATGGCTAGTAATTTGATCTATATTTTACACCACACTTCCTCATTTTTTTTTTACTCCTGAGAACCCCCTGAAACATTCTTCAGGCTTTGAGAAACCCCTGAAGCGGTGCCACTGTGGTTGGGAATAATAGCTGTGTACATGCCCACCTGGGGCCCATCCCCTTCTCACCACTTCCAGGCCCATCATTGGATATTTTGGGAGGGGGTGGGTCGACATGACCATATATAGCAGGGGTAGTCAAACTGCGGCCCTCCAGATGTCCATGGACTACAATTCCCAGAAGTAGTCCATGGACATCTGGAGGGCCACAATTTGTGACTACCCCTGATATATAGTAATCACCCAATAAATTTATATATATTACATTACATTAATCTATCTCAAGGACCCCAAACCTTTTTCAGCCTTTGAGCACCCTTGGAATACTGACCCGGGGTGGTGGGCCTCCACCCCTCAAAGTCAAGGAGTGAAGTTATACATAGACCGTCAACATTTCAAGCAAAAGTTCTGTTTTACAAGACTCCTTTTGGGAACGCACTGTTTTAAAATAATTGTTTACATGCATACAGCTTACCTTCAGTTACACCTTGAAGATCCTTAAGATGGCAACTGTTGCTGAAGCAACCTCTGAGAAGATCTACACAGCCTGTCAGATCTCCAGTGACCAGTCAGAAGCCCTGGTGGTAGGAAGCCCCACGCCCCTCTCGCCCCACAGAAGTCAGTGGGTGTGCTGGCAGTAGACAGGGAACCGGCGGAGGAAATGGGAATTATAAATTGCATACTAGGGAATGGAAAGTGAAAGAAAAAATCCAGGCATGCTCTGTCAGGGTAAAACCCGCTGGAGCAATCTCAAAAGCTAGCGAGAGTCCTCTAGTGGTAGCTGTGGGATGCAGGTTTGGGAGAATGGCTCTGCAGTGGTTTAGTCAGCAAACAACCACAGGAAAAGCACTTGGAGTATCAAATGGCTTGCTGGACAACCACATGCAAAGCACTAGGTTGGGCTGAATCTCAATCTCTAGGCACAGCAGGGCCTCGGTGTAAATAAAAATGACTGTCACCCAGCCGGATTTTCACCTTCCCACCCAATTGTCAGAACAGCAGGATGTAAAGCCAGACCACTGTGTACACGTCAGGGTTTTGCTTAAACAGCCAAGGCGTGGTTCTTTCTTTTATTTAATAATTTGATTGATGGGGCCATGGTTTCAAACAGGAAGGCGTGGTTGAACTGACATGATCACGCCTAGACTGGGGCTATGTAGGGAGGCCAGCCTCCAGGTGGGACCTGGGGATCCCCCAGAAACACAGCTCATCTTCCAACTCCAGAGATCAGTTCCCCTAGAGAAAATGAATGTTTGGAGGGTGGCTTTGTGTCCCCAGTAAGGTCTCTGTCCTCTCTAGGCACCATCTCCAAACCTGAAGTTTCCCACCCTGCCTCTCATTGAAATTATTGTTTTGCATCCTTGCATGCACGCCCAAGACCTCTCACAATCATACCTCTCCACCTCCCTCTAGTGGGGAGTCCTGCTACTCCAGCGCTACAAGAAGGAGCTGCATCTTGTATATGCTCCCTCTTTTCCTGGTGCTCAGAAACAATGGCTTCCATCCTACCACAGACTGAAGCCCCCAGTACATCCAAAACCCCAAACACATTTTTAAACCCCTCTTTAAAATACAGGGTTGCCAATTCTGGGTTGGGAAGTACGTGGAGACTTTAGGGGTGGAGCACGGGGAGGAGAGAGACTGCAGTGGCATATAATGCCACAGAGCCCTTCCAAAATGCTCGGTTTCTCCAGGTGAATTGATCTGTTTTGCCCGGAAACCAGTGGTAATAATGGGAGATCTCCAGCCATCCCTGGAGGTTGGCAACCTTATCCAAAAGCATTCAACACACTACATGCCATTCATTGTTTCTTTGATTTTCCTCAGCATTATTTCTCTAGGCTACCATAGACCTTGTTGGATCAATTCTCTTGTCACCACATCTTTATGACAATGCATAAGGAGTACACTGTACCTCGTGTTTAAGGTTATAAAGGAAGCAGCTCAGAACATGTAGAAACATGGATTATGTACAGGATTACAAGGCTGCTTTTTTTTTTAATTGGCCTTCCTTCTTTGCCTTTTACAACAGTTTGACACTAGAGTTCCCTTAAAGTGCTGCCGTGCCAGGCATGCCTAATGGGATAATCTCTGTGAATAAATGAATCCTGCCGGTTTGCCAGATTGCAGCCTGGCAAATATGTATTGGCTTTAAATACATGGGTGAAGACAAAGTTATCCAGTCCAGGAGAAAACTAGGTAGAACCTTTTCACCTTGACATAAGTTTTCTATAAGCGGGGAGTTTTCTTTTTAATTAAGAAAAAGCATGGAAATGTATTGCCCCAGGTACTGTTTTCTTATTCATTCTACTGAATCAACAAACTGGCTCAGAGTGACAGCGGATGACATGAAGGACCCCAGTAGAGTTGCCGGCTCTTGGTTGGGAAATCTTTTGGCATTTCGGGGAGTGTAGCCTGAGGAGGGTGGAGTTTGGGAAGGGGAGGGACTTCAGTGCCCCATGATGCCATAGAGTCCGTCTTCCACAGCGGCCATTTTCTCCCACTAAACGTCTAGATGAAGATCATTTCTAATCCCTGGAGATCTCCAACTCCTTGAAGGATGCTGGGCAACACTAGTCCCCAGACATATTTTTAGTAGAAAAGAGCAAGAGTCGAGTAGCACCTTATGGACTAATAAAATTCGTGTCAGGTAATTGAGGTCCCACACAGGATCATAACTCCGCATGCAATCAGCCAATGTGCAGTTAGATTCCCAACAGCTGGGTCCAATCAGTTTGACCCGACACTGACCAATAGCATACATGGTGTGAAGATCCATTGTGCTGCATTGTATATAAATTGGGAGGGGTTGGGTTTTTTTTTGCCTCTACCTTGAGCCTGGGTCACAATAAAGAGCAGAAATGAACTCCCAGTGTCCTGGTCTCTGAACCCACGGATATAACAAATGCCACAGGTGGTCACATGCAACTCACAACTCAAGCTAGTTCAAGATATTATTTTATTAACCTATAAACCATGCTGGATAGTGACGTTTCCCTCACACGGGCACCAGAGTAGCTGACGTTATCTTGCTTACAGACCTGCTAACCTAAGACAGCTTCTCACCTACAATGCTAAACTACTTAACAGGGCCATGGACTCTGGTACCAGGCCTGCAACAAACCAAGAAGCCAACTTTGATCTCCTATAGATTCCAGCACCACCATCACTGGACCCAGTAGCGTCAGCCATATCATCTCAGGTTCATACTGCTGTTCAACCTCTAATGCGATAGATTTATATCATGTGTCGGCAGTGCCCTTCTACTCTCCACATTGGACAAAGAGGCTAGTCCCTATGACAAAGAATAATTGGGCATTAGTCTGACATCAGAAACCACAGTATTTATTTTTAAAGTGGCGAAACATGATAACCTAAAAGTAGCAGTTCTTTTTCAAAGGAATTTCAGAGGAAGATTGGAACTGCAACTGATAATGAAGCTCAAGACAAGGCATCCTCCTGGACTGAATCCAGACTCAGGTTTCCTGTCTCATTACCAATGCTGATTTCTCCAAGCCCACTACCCCTCTGCATACATCACCTAATCCAATCACCCCTGCTATTGTTATTCACCTGCTATTGTCATTTGATATCTGAGATCGCTCCATTTCTCATGATTCAAGGACAGATGGACTCACATTTTAGCTGTATCTACGGAAGTGAACAGCGACTCGTGAAAGCTCATACCCTGCCACAAATTTTGTGAGTCTTTAAAGTACTACTGGACTCTTTCCCTTTGCTACTACAGACAAACTAACACAGCTACTCTGAGTGACAACAATTTTGGAAGAGCTACTTCTACCAGGCAAGCAAGCCAATAATATTGAGACAGTCTATGCCAGCCTTTTTCGACTTTTTGACCATGAAGGAACCCCTGAAAGATTGTTCGGGCCTCAAGAACTCTGGGAGTGTTGACATGCCCCTCCAGAGAAGCGGGTGTGAGAGCCAGCCAATCAATCGTTTACCGTTTCCATTGTGAAGGAAACTAGGCCTGTAGAACAACAGAGGAAGTGGGGTCCAGTGATGTCAATGGCTATCCAAACTTTTGGGAAAGGCTGCATAACCCCAGGGTTCCCCAGACTCCTTGTTGGGAATCCCTCCCCTATGCACATAATGAGCATGAATATACAAGAGGCCATTCTCTGCTTAAGTGCCTCACCCACAAGTCAGCGGTCGACAAGAGCTGGACCCCAAACAGCCTGAAACTCAAGAGACCAACAACTCAGCTGTCCATTGCACTTTACTGTTTATTGGCATACAGACCAAGAGCACAACTGTGATATAAGAACCTCAAGGCACAGCCTTCTGTATACCACACCCTTTCTTTAAGATGCATTGCAAGCAGGAAGGAAGGACCGGACTCAACACAACTCACAAACTTAGTCAAATGCCAATCCTGGAAGCTTTTAAAGAAAATTGCTGAGAAATGCACCAGTTCCTTGGAAGGACGTTATTAAGTCTGCAGGCAGATGTGTCAGCCAACACAGCTTTGATCTCCTTTACCAAGAGAAAAAGAGTGCTACATTTTTAGACAAGCCCCCTACTTTACCAGAACCCATCCACTGGAGCATCATCCTACTGCCTGACCTCTCAAGAGTCGGGTTGACATCAGGCATCCATCTACACCTCCACTTTCGGATCTGCTGATTTTGCCATTGAGGTTTCAGCAGGAGAGAAAGGACCCACTATCCAGGTGAGGGGAGCATGCTCAGCCACATATTCCAGGAGTTCATCTATAGTCTCCCAGGCCTTGGCCATCTTTTCCTCACTCTGGGCCAACAGGTTGCCGGAAATGTCTTGGAAGGATCTCACATTGGAAAAGGCTGTCTGCAGGTCTTCCATGTTGCTGTAGGTGTGCTTCATCTTTTCCTGAAGAACAACAGGGAGGCCCTGGATGTTGACTAGGAGGTTCTTGCAGATGACTTGGAGCTTCCGGGCTAGGGCGTGAGACAGGCCCAGTGCCTTGGACTCAATCTGTTATGGAGAGAAGAGCCTGGAATCAGAGAGACTCAGGTTTATAATCCTACTTGGCCATCAAACTGATGCCGGCTAAGTATCAGGGAAGAAATGTTCAGTCAGAGTAGTTTAAAAGTGGAATCGGCTGCCTAAGGAGGTGGTGAGCTCTCCCTCACTGGCAGTCTTCAATCAGAAGCTGGTCAGGTACTTCTCATGGATACTTTGGGCTGATCCTGCATTGATCAAGGGGTTGGACTGGATGGCCTGTATGGCCCCTTCAAACTCTAGGATTCAATGATTCTGACTTTTCTGGATGACCTTGAGCCTGACTTCCCTGAAAGTGCTTTTCTCTCTGCTGGGGATAGAAATAGGGTGACAAACAAGAATAGGCAGTCTTCAGAGAGCCTCTTTAGAGGCACTAACCAGCCCAAGGCTGACTTTGCTTCAGCAGTACCATGTCATCATGCAAGCTCAGTATGGCCAATAGACTTTAAGAATGCAACACACCTCCATCTGACTCTCTCCATCAGCCTCCTGCTGCTCCACTGGCTGGCTCTTCTTCCAGACCCGCCACATCTCCTGCAGCTTCTCCTGTCCATCATGGATTTTTTGATCCACAGCCTGCTTGGCATACTTAATCTGGGACATCAAGTAGTATCATAATTAGGCTCCCCTAGTTGTAAGCGTTCACTTAGCTCCAACCCCCTTCAGTCTTTGGTTCCATCCCTTCCCATAAGTAGATTTATTGTATGGTATGTGTAGTGTAGCTAGGAGATCCAAGGATTGTTTGGCAGCCAGGCAAGGGACATTTCCTGCTTCTGCAGCATGACCCCTGGTAGTCCCTGGAAGAGCTGCCATCCAAATACTTGGAGGTCTCCTATCCAAATTGTTGGAATTGCAGTCAGCAAGTCATTTGGTGAAGTCAGCCCTTGAAAGGCTGTTGTTAAGCTGTGTAAACAGCTGGGCTGTGCCTGTGTGCTCACTGGTGGCTTCAAGGGCTCCTTAGGTGAGGTTGCAGGGAATTCTGACCCACATGCTCTGGGAATTCCTTCGCTTAAGGAGGGCTCCGCCCACTTCTGCTTCTTCAGGAAGAGTAGCTCAGTGTGTGCTCTGCTAGCAAGGAGGAGCAGTGTCCTCCATTAAGCAGATGTATGGGATGTAGTCGTGCTTGCAGCCCAGCCACAAAGGCTTGCAGTTGCTTCCAGGGCAGGAGACTACTTGGCTTGGAACCTTTTGGCATGTTGCGACTGATACTGCTTCCATAGGAGGAGGGACCTGCTGGCTCCTCAAGGCTGGAACCTCCTGCTCTAGACTGCCAAAAGTGGATTTAGTCCTTACCAAGTCGATGGCTTGCTGAAGCTGGGCCAGTGTCTCCTGGGAGCTTTGCTTGGCTTGCTGAAGTTTCCCCAGGGAATGCTGGTAGGCTCTGTAGCGGAGCTTGGTCGAGAGGGTGCCCAGCTGTATGTAGTAGCTTTGCTGCTGTTTCTGCTTCTCCATAGGAGCTATTCCAGAACTTTCCACCTGCAGGGAAGCTGCGAGAGAAGCTAGAGGGAGGAGATAACTTGGTCAGAACAGTTTGGCCTCAAGGAGTAATTCTCACTTCCACGATCAGAAAGAACGCCAAGGTGGACCATCTAGAGCTAGAAAAGGAATGACCCGCTACAGTTTCTTCTTTTCCGCACTTTCTCTGCTCGTTCCTTTAGCAGCATCCTACCCTTCCTGTCCAACAGTAGCACAAGCACTTCTTTGAGCCTCATCAGGACCCTTGGCAGATGGGAGGAGTCACTTCAGCCATTTATACCCCACTTAACCCCTTCATCGGGGACCCAAAGAGGCTTCTCGAGTCTCCTCCCTTCCGTTTAGTCCATACCACAAGCCTAAAAGGGCAGTTTAGGCTGAGCATGTGTGACTGGCCACGGGTCACCCCACAAGCATCCATGGCAGGACAAGATTTGAACCCAGCTCCTAGTCTGATGATCCAGCCCAGGGTTACTGAAGCACCATGTGGTACCACAAGGGCCCCTCAATGCTACTGCGGCATGAGTGGTTCCAAAACGGCCCACCCTATGAAAGAAAAAGGCATTAAATAAACATTCTACCCTTATCTGGGCAGGTTGACCCACCCACTCCCTCCCAAAGTGGCCAATGATGGGAAGAGGAGGGCTCCTGCCTATTTAAAACCTTTGCTTCCCAAGGCTCCTCTTACTTCTGGAGGGGCACAGTCTGCTGACGTCACTTCCTGCCATTATTTCATGGTTAAAAGGTTGAAAACAGCTGCTACACTTGAACTGTACTCCGTACTGGCTCCGTCACCCTTACTGGCCACATTTTAAACTAAGTTATTGTACAAATGGATAGGAGATTTTAGAATCTCCTTTTCCTCTTTCTCCTAAATCCTTTTCAGTCTATGTTGGACCCTTCAGGTTCCGTGCAGCTGAAGCGCATACCAGTGTAGTTACAGATCTGCAGCTATTACATAGTTTTGAGCATGATATCCCACTTCATACTACCTGAAGGAGTCCCAAAGCGCTTACAAAGCCCTTTCTCTCCCCATAAAAGACCCCCTATGAAGTGGGAGGGGGGGCTGAGAGAGTTCTGAGAGAGCTGCTCTGTGAGGACAGCTCTAAGAGAACCATGACTAGCCCAAGGTCACCTAGCTGACTGCATTCAGAGGAGTGAGGAATCAAACCTGGCTAACCAGATTATAGTCCGTCACTCTTTTTACTAATGTGAGAGTGGAACAGAAGTGTTTGCACAATGAAGTAGAACTGAAGTCATAGAATGGCTGTCTAACTGTCAACTCAAACTAAGACATGCCTTTAAGCTCCCTTAAATCTATTGAAAGTTCAGCAGGAACAAGTATTATCTTTAGACTATGTTCTCTTGCAGCTGGATTTTCCTGTGCGAAACAGGAAAGTCTGCTCTGAAAGAGTTTCATCTAAATTTAAACGGGCCTTCTCTAGAGCCCGATATGACGCCCTGCCCTCAGCCACTCTTTCTGGGAGATTTCATTGTCAACCCAAGGAGTCACAGAAATTATGTCCGTGCTTTGCCGGTGTGATCGAAACGCTCACACCCGCTTTTACACTGTGAACTCTATGCAGAGGATAACGATCCTGTAATTGGTATCTTGTTCCTTCCCTTTAGACCAGAGGTAGTCTAACTGCGACCCTCCAGATGTCCATGGAGAACAATTCCCAGGAGCCCCTGCCAGCATTTTCTGGCAGGGGCTCCTGGGAATTGTAGTCCATGGACATCTGGAGGGCCGCAGTTTGACTACCCCTGCTTTAGACACTTAAAGCACTCAGCAACCTTAGAGAGCCTTCTGATTACATTTCTACTAGAAGGCAAAAAGCCCGCTACCTCATTTGCTATAGAAAACCTTTGCTTTATAGTCTGTAAGCAATAAAACGATCTCTCGAAAAAGGGCTTGGTCAAACAGTGATATCTGTTTTATCTGTTGTTTTTAATTACCACGTTTTGGCCTAAAGTAAATACTATGACTTGTTTTTATTTCATTTTACTGTATTGTTTACGCTGGTCAAAGACTGCAACAAATTAGCTACTTCTAAAGTGTTAAGTCTGGAAATGTCGAAGGAGCCCTTGTCAAATCTTCTGCACAACGACCCAATTGCTGCTGCTATGCTTTAGGACTAACATTCAGTCTCTGAACACTTAATTGTTAAGACTTTCCCTTAAAATTCTTGAAAAAATAGTCCTACTACAGCTGCAGACTCCATTTAATCCTTGCTCTTTTTACTATTCCTTCCTTCCTTCTATTCATTCTCAGTTTAGGTTGCTTACTCCTTCAGGGCAGGGAGCAGTCTTCCAGTGGTTGTAACTTTTATGACTCTGTCTTTAAAAAAATTTAACCATCCCCTGCAGGGTGTTTTTTCTTTTAAACACAGGACGGGTGTTCTTGAAAAGCTGCAGAATAGAGTTTCACGAAAACCAGACCTTGAACAAGTACCAGTACACAAAGTTCTTCAAATGCTTTGACTGAAGGTAAGCCAGGGCCGCCATCTTGTGGCTGGCCCCGCCTCCTTTGACATCCTTTAATTTGCCAGCTCCTCAGATTTTTTGCAATGGTACCTTTAAGGAACTCATGTCTCCAGGACTACTTACCTAGCTCTTCATCAGTGATTGGGAGGTAGTGATCTACTAGCTCCTCAGATTTTTCAATCACTTTGCCAATCCCACCAGCAACCATGGCCAAACTGGTCTCCATCACAGTGTTCACCCCACTGGTCACCGCTGATTTGGCCATCTCCATGCTTTCCTGGGCAGTCTCTTTGGCCACGTCTACCATACTTGACACCACGTCCTTCACTTCAGTGACTTTTGAACAAATGGAGTCCTTGGCATCTGCAACAAGATCTTTGGTATCCAACACCACCTGGAGAAAAAGTCCAAGGGGACAAAAGTCAAGGGAGGACAGCTATGAATGCCACTGGAGCAGAGCCTAACAGTTTCTTCTGAGTCAATCTGGAACCAGAGATCCTTTCAGCACACTTGCTAGGAACAGGCTGTTTCTAGTTACTGTTACAACCATCACTGAAGTATCTACCCAGAATGAAGAACAATTTATATTACCATAGGCCACTTTTCAAAGCAGATCACGCAGTGTAGTTCAATAGGATGGGAAATCCAAGAAGCAATATCATGGATATCAAGCAATATCAAGCTAGGAAAAGGCTGTTTCTAGTTACTGTTACAACCATCACTGAAGTATCTACCCAGATAGAAGAACAATTTATTTATATTACTACTAGCAACAAAGCCCATTGCAACCAGGAATGCAATGGGTGCTAGGACCCAAGGGACACAAGCAGGCGCAGATCTCTATCGCAGCAGGAGCCATAGGAGGTAATCAGGGCTCCTTCTAGCAGGGAAGCAAGGGTCATTTGCAGTTTGGGGCTCATTTGCAGTTTGTCTCTATCTCTCTCCCTCTCAGCAGGAGCCATAGCAGGTAATCAGGTAATAGCAGGTAATCATAGCAGGTAAGCTTCTCCATTCTTCCAGGGGGGTTTCAGCCCACATCCTGTGCTTTGGTTTGCCTTCAGTTAAATGCACCATGGAAGAGGTCAGGCAGAAGTGCAACATGACTTGCATTGCCTGTGGTCTTACTGCCATCCAAGCCTGCCACAGAGTCTGCCTGTGCTGTTAGCACACTGCACCAATAGTCTTTAAAACTCTCTAGACCTGGGAGCCCACCTTGCATGAGATCCACCTAGCTGCAAGAATACAACAGAAGCTTCCTTGAGAGCCATGGGCCAAAAAGACAAGGAAACAGAATTATGATCTTTCCAGTGTCAGGATCAGGACCACAGGTAGCAGACTAGACAGGAATCACAAAGCTGATAAGGAACAAATAAAGAGTTGAAGCAATAGAGGAGTCTGTCCACTGCAGAAAACTTTGCATTGCTATTTTTCTCAAGATATATAAAGAAGTAGGCCGCATGGTTTAATTGTTTCACGCGCATACATGCACTATGCAGCAAGCAGGAAGAAAGCCCCGGGTTTGCCACCCAGTAGGTGGTGAGGAACACTGCACTACAGTATTGATCACTCCATCTGGCTTCCAAAATGGGGTCAGTCATCTAAACTAGCGATCCCCAACCTGTGGGCCGCGTACCACATGTGGTCCTTCGACTAATTGGAGGTGAGCTCCGAAGGACGCCTTGTCCCTGCCCCCGGCCCTTTACTTCATCCCCCCCAGCCCTTTACAACACACTTCATTGTTGTGGCATGTCTGTATCTTATTTTGAAGGGATGTTTAAACATTACCACAGTGATCAGAGAGCACCAGGGCAGTGGTTGAGAGTAGAGGAGTAAACTACCCCCCCCCACCGGGCCTCAGTAAAAGGCATTGAGTGGTCCCTGGTGATAAAAAGGTTGGGGACCACTGATCTAAACCCATCTTGTCATAGTTATGATACTGCTGTCTGATCTATCTTCAGTTGGGTGCCTCTTAGTTGTAGGCAGCAGCTTATCAGCTGAAAAACATATGCTAGAAAGGCCGATAGACTGAATTTTGGCCCAAACTGAGAAGGCCACAGGAAGTACTGAAAGAATTTAGGTGAAACCTTTACCTTTTCCACCGACTGTTGCAGGGCAGGCAGCGTCTCTTGTAGCTTGTTGAGGCCTTTACAGGCATAGGAGTTTGCTGCGGAAACTAGAAAAGAACAGGTGACATCTCTTCCTAGCTGCCTCACTGCAGTCAAGGTTTGCATTACTACCCTCCTCACAGTCACAGGGCAAAATCAGCAGTAGGCTGATTCATGGACAAAGTCGCTCAGTTGTTATTGACCAAGAAGGCCAAGAACATATCGGCCATCTTAAGGCACTATGGAAGGCAGGGGTCAAGCGAACGCTTATGGAACATAAATTTGTGCCTTTCGATACCTTGACCCAGCCTCTCTCATCCTTTTTGCTGTTGAGAAACCTCTGAAACATTCTTCAGGTTCTGAGAAACCCCAGAAGTGATGTTCGCGGGCCCCATCTCTCTGCCATGCCTCCAGAAGTCACATGTCACCAGAAGTGACATCACCCAGAAACTCCCCCTGGATGTGACATCATGCTCCATCACCCCGCAACACCAGAAACTACCCAGCAGTCTACTCTGCTGGGCTGGAAACAGGGCTGGGACAGGCATCTGCTGCTCAGCCGTCAAGGACTTTTATGCCTAAGGCTCCTACCCTTTCTACCCCTCCAGGCCCATCATTGGTGGGTTTTGTTGTTGTTGTTAACATATGGTCATATCACCCATTTTTTTTAAGTGTATATAAAAATTAATTAACTCCCATCCAATTGGGAAACCCCCTCCACAGCCATCAAGAAACCCCAGGGTTTCACGAAAACCCTGTCCAGAGAGCCAGTTTGGTGTAGTGGTTAGGAGTGCGGACTTGTAATCTGGCATTCCAGGTTCGATTCTGGGCTCCCCCACATGCAACCAGCTGGGTGACCTTGGGCTCGCCATGGCACTGATAAAACTGCTCTGACCGGGCAGTGATATCAGTGCTCTCTCAGCCTCACCCACCCCACAGGGTGTCTGTTGTGGGGAGAGGAATGGGAAGGCGACTGTAAGCCGCTTTGAGCCTACTTCAGGTAGGGAAAAGCGGCATATAAGAACCAACTCTTCTTCTTCTTCTTCAGAAAGCCTGCCCTAACCAAACATTTTTTGGGGTCAGGTTTTAACTTTTCCAGAAGACACACACAACCTCTTTGTCTGTCTCGTGGAGTACACACACCTCCCGTTAAAGAGGTCTCTGTTCTACCCCCTTCAGCACAAAGACCTTCAGGCTGGAATGAAAGGAGGAAAAAACTGTGATGCGAGTGAATTCCGGCCTTACCCATAGACTAGCCTCTAGGAACAGACACAACAGTTCATCAGTTTCTCTGGCAAGGAGTTTCCTTCTAACTCATTTGGCAGTGCATTTAAGGTGTGAAAAAGCCGACAGCATTTACAGTTGAAAGAAGAGAATCTTAGAAGACACAGTTAAGAGGAAACAAATATTCTGACGGAACCAGGGTTGCCATGTCTTTTCTGGCCACTAGTGGGGAGTGGAGGAGAAGGGTTAACAGATCCAGGTTGGGGAAACCTCTAGAAATTTGGAGATGGACCCTGGGATGGACAGGGACCTCAGTGGTAGTCCACCCTCCAAAGTACCCATTTTCTCCAGGGGAATCTGATATCTGGAGATGAACTGCAATTCCATGGAATCCCCAGGTCCCATCTGGAGGTTGGCATCCCTAAAGGGAGCTTACAGCAGCCCCCCCACCCCCAAACATGCAGTATGAAATCTCGGTTAACCAAAAAGTGCTGGTCCAAGTACCAAATGTTTCTCTGCACCAGATAGTATGCTTTCTTTTAAATTAAGTGTGTTTCATAAACATCCACTTATCCATGAATTGTATTTTGGTGGAAAGTGTTTTGAACAGTGTGGAATTTCAGGCATGGGGGCAGGGAATTGCTCCTTAGTGCTATTGTGGGAATGGCCCAGCAGGCTAGTTCCACGCAAAGCTATCAAGAAGCTTCAGCACATTTAAACTGGATGCAACCAGGACACTTCCAGAGCGGCCCTTCTGCTCCAAAAGATGGCCGGTCCAATTCGTGCAACATTTTGGGAGAGCCAGGGTTCCTAGCTTGGCACTGCTGCTATGAAGATGGCACAGGCACCTATGCACAGCTGCACTTTTCCTGAGCGATGCACAAGCCCAGCTGGGAGCAAAAGTCCAACTTTCCTACCAAGGTGTGCATCTATGCAATTGCAGCGTTTACTCACTCTGAGGTTCAAATTTGTCAAGAAGAGGCTGTGCGCTGCTCACAGCTGATGTTGCCACGGTCTTCACGCCCGTTTCCGCCATGTCACACACTGCTTGGATAGCCGGGTGGGACTCTTTGGCAGAAGAGTACGTGGCTGAAACCATCTCGCAGGCAGCACTGACCATGGGCAGAGCAGCTACTTTGTTGATGACACACTAGGAAGAAGAAATACAATAAATAAATAAATAAAATAAGTCAACAAGATCTGTGACTCAGCAGGGTCCTTACAGGGCTTTCTGCTAGACTCCACCCTTCTTGAGCGGAGCCAAGCAGCATCCTTGTGAAGGCCAGAACTTTACAACATGAAGGCAAAGCCCAAGTCAATATCTTATACTTCTGCACTGAGCTCAAGAAAAACAGTTTTAAACTAGGCAATGCTCACAACAACCAATAGAACCATGTATAATAAGTAAATATAAAACAATGTATAATAAGTAAGTATAAAACATATAAAACATTCAGGGGGGTGGCATGTTACAGTGGATGAGCGATAGGCTTGTAAGTATCCTGCATAGTGCAGGGGGTTGGACTAGATGACCCAGGAGGTCCCTTCGAACTCTATTCTATGATTCCATGAAATCATTAAGTTACAAAATCTAAGCATTATGGATTCAGATGGATCATAGTCCCTCAGTTCCATCTTATACCTCAAACTGAACTTTCTTGAACATGTACTTACATGTAGTTGTGACATCTGTTTGTTAACTCTTATTTGTAGGCTCCTTTGCAGCTCTTACCAACTGCTTTAATCCTGCCTCAGCTATAATCACCCAGTCACTTATTCCACTAGCCTTTACTGGCAATTAATCCCCACCACCACCTACATGTAATAGTTGATGAAATGCTGTTTCATGCTGTGCATGCATACAAATGCTTATGCCTTAAATAAAAACATTATAGCTCTGAAAGCTATTACTGGATTCAAATTTTGTTCAAATGACAGTGGAATGAGGGCGACTCCATAACTGGACTACCCCACCACAAATCCAGCATGGGGAACGCGTGGGAATAGGAGGTGACTGCTGAGGCATAGACAGCTTATGTACATCTTGACTGCTGGGAAGGGGAAGGAACCACCCAGGGCCCTCTGGAGGTTTTCAGTGCTGCTACAGGAAGAGAGACAGGTTTCAATCCAGGTGTATTTCTCCATGCTTTGATAGCAGCATCCAAGCTTCACTGTACTGGAAGGATGAACCACCAACCTGGTGCTCATTTTCTGTGCTTGCTTCCTTCGGTGTCTCTTCCTTCGCAGCCATAGCAAGATGCTACTGCAAAAAAGCCAAAAGAAACACGTTCAGATAACCAAGCTGTTGAACTAGGCCATGATGGTGCTAACCACCATAACCTTGCCTGCAGTAATGTTTGCTAGACATCGACACCATTCCACCCCCCCCCCCCAGAAACAGCAGCACCAAAAGTTTTCCACTGAGAAATTTTGTCTACTAGCTTGAAGAACCCCACCAGGGCTGTGCAAATGTCCATTCAATTCCTTGCAAATGTACAATAAAATCAGAGTGCAGTAGCAACTTTAAGACCAACAAAGGTTTATTCAAGGCATGAGCTTTCGAGTGCAAGCACTCTTCCTCAGAAGAAGAGTCTGAGGAAGAGTGCTTGCACTTGAAAGCTCACGCCTTGAATAAATCTTTGTTGGTCTTAAAGGTGCTACTGGGCTCTGATTTTATTGTGCTACTTCAGACCAACACTACTCATTTGAATCTATCCTACAAATGTAGTCAGTGGAGGTGCTCCCAGAGGCTACAGCTGGAATTGCAAAAAGCAAGAGTGGCCAACCCTCACATATGCCTCTGTCTTCTACAGGAGTCTGAATCAGATGTAATAGCCATTCCACAGGCCAGTAGGGCCACCTGGCAAATTGAAAGCAAGAATTAAACTAACATTGGGAATTTCCCAATTCTTGAACTCAACCACTTGGAAAGTATACCATGTGGGTGCTTGACAGAGATATTGCTATGGATGTCATCAACCTCCAGGAGGTACTGAGAGGAGCTTCTACTATTAGAATTGATCTCTAAGTTACCATTATCAATTCCCCTGGAGAAAAAGGGCAGCTTTGTCAGGTGGACTCAGGTGATGTTCTCTCCCCCCAATGTCCAGGTATTTCCCAATTCTTTAGCAACCCTAGATGCTAATCCTGCATAATAAACATGGAATATTAAGAGATACAGCCAATTTTTTAAAAATTAATCCTCAAGTCAGTTTTTAACACCCATGGTATGCTATCATTTTCCTCCAGCATTTAATATCTGAAAAAGAGTCTGCACTTTTCCCTATGAGGTATTGCTCAACTGGCAACCACACATCAAAATGGAAAAACTATACCAAAGCACAACTCCTGAATGACTATAGCCCTCCACTGCTACTAGTGACCAACCCTATGGAAAAACCTTTTCCAATTCTTCTCCCCAAGAGTTAACCCCCCTTTCCAGAGGCAGTATACCTTGAAGGTACCAGCTAGCTCTCACAGCCACAGACTTAGCCACCATAGCAACATAAGTACATGGCTTCCCTCCCAAAAACTTCAGAGCATGCTCAAAGAATAGCCAAGGACAAACTCAAGCTAAGCAAAACTTTACAACAAGCTCCAAGCACTAAAACTAAACTCACCACAAACCCTGCTTGCCAAAACGCAATACAAAGCCAGCTAGCACCTCTATTGGCCTTATATACAATGGTGGGCCATATTTGATAGGTGACTCAGAAGACCTGTAAGAGACCACTGCGTCTTGCTTTACAGGGTGTGGAGCGACCAATAGGGAAGAGAATACAGCCACCATCCTGTGTATACTTACTGGGGAGGCCTCTTGAGGGACTTACTTCTGAGTAAACACAAAGTTGTGTTGTTCATTCTATAAGTGCTGTTTCTCCAGCCACACTGGCACCAAATGTAGATTGCTGTGGGCAAACAGGTCTCCAGCACTGCTGTCCGCATTTACACATACCCTTTGTCCCTCCAGAAGAAACCAGAGCAAAGCACCAAAAGGAAAAGAGTGTCCTTCATGATACTCTCTCTCATTCTACTTGATATGGCTCCAGCACAGTGGTTCCGTGAAGATCCATTGTTCATGATTGTATATAAATTGGTTTTTCCACCAGAGTTTCTAGGTTCAGTTCTGCCTCTTGTCCCATCATGCCGATCTCACTCTTTCCGCTGCTCCAGACAGGAGAATGCTATATCTCGCTCTATCCAGCAAGGCTGTTGTGTAGATGGCGCCCCCAGCCAAGCTGCATGCCCTGCCGCAACTCCTGTGAAAGGGACCTTCAACCCCCAAAGGGGTCCTGACCCCCAGGCTGAGAACCACTAGGGAGTAATTCTGGATGCCTTTTGGCCAGTAGGTGTAAAAACATTGATTCCCCTTGGTTCTGTCTGTCCTTTGAAGATAAAAGGCCTTCTGCCACGGGAATAGCAAACGGTGGGAAAGTGATGCATTGGTGGGGGGCAGGGCAGTGTCTGTATATACCCTAAGACTGGCCAAGCCAGATGTTCTTAGCAAAAGACTTTCTGTCATGATGTTCCAACTATACTCTCCTGGACACAATAAAACATCTCTGAACACTTTTCTATGATGAATGTCTCAGTTGCCTTGTCTCCTACCAGAGAGTAGCCTTGATTTATGACATAATGTCCAGTCGGGACCTTATCCTCTGGCTCTTCTGGACACTAGCGTAGATGATTGCCAACAAGCCAAGAGAAAAATGCTCAGCCTCTTTAAGAGAGGCTTACCATGTGGACAAGGGCAGGTGATGTTTTTCATGGTGTGGAGCTAAGACTAGGATAAGGAATACACTAAAGAAATGTGACTTTAAAAGATAGCACTCTATAAAAGTACAGTTTATTTTTTGGTAGTAGAGAGATGAGCAGAGGGATGTTGTGATGGCCCAACATGCTGCCTTTCTTGGAGGAGGAGGAGGAGGAGGAGGGGAGCGCTAAATGTTTTTAGAAAGTTGGGAGGGGGGATGGAGTGTTTGCCCATTAGGGCTTTTAATTGGCCATTGGAGATCTGATTTCAAAAGCTGATTTGGCAGCTTGCCCCTATAGTACAAGTCTCATGCACTGTTGTGTGTTTGAAGGCAGGCGGTGTGTATGCATTATATATATATATATAAATATAATTGTTTGCAAGCTGCTTCCACCACTTCCTTGAGACTTACAGTCCTTAGCGTGGCTTGGACTCTTTCCCAGCTTTCTCCTTTATACTTTAAAACCAGCAAAGAGCACCGTCTCTCTATGAATGCTGCTCCCTCCTTATGTGTCCCAGAGGAGCCAGTTCATGCAGACACGTGCGCCCACTTGAAAAGGCCTCTTCCAGCTGCTGTCTACAAGACTGTAAATCAGAGTAATTTCAGCATTACTGTTCTTTAAAAATTAAATGACAAACATGAACTCAAGAGGTGCTGGCCGTGACTTTCCCAGGCACCCTCCCACTTCCAACCAGCTGCTCAGTTGGAAGCTGCCAATATTATGAAGAACCCTTTGTGGCTTTTACGCAGCAGAGAGTTTTTCCTGATCTTTTGGACCTCCGTGGTGAGGCGCTGCTGCCTCAGGTCCATTTGGAAACAGATTTAACAGCTGCTGTCATTCAGCGAGGAAATGCCGAGGGTGAAGTTGCTGAAAGATGGAAACTGTACAGAAGGAAGGGTGGACCAATGGGTGGGTCAGCATCTGCAATTGTGAGAGCTCAACCTCTGTGCCTTCTCTGTTACAGTGAGGGCAACTGAGTACCCTCCTCTGTCCCCGTTAGCTGCCCAGTAGGTCCTCGCCCTATGCCCCTCGCAGGGCCTTGCGCTCTGTGGGTGAAAATCTGTTGGTCGTTCCCGGCCCTAGGGAAGCACGCCTGGCCTCGACCAGGGCCAGGGACTTTTCAGTCCTGGCCCCGACCTGGTGGAATGAGCTCCCGGGAGAGCTGCGGGCCCTGCAGGATCTTTCAACGTTCTGCAGAGCCTGCAAGACAGAGCTCTTCCGCCAGGTTTATGGTTGAGGCCGGGGCTGATAATAGATCTATGCCTCCCCTGGGGACTCGGGTTCTGGACCTGAAGCAAAACATCATCAGGACCTCCTCTCCACCCGCTAGTAGTGGGAGGGAGGGGGGGGGAAGTTGAGCTGCCGTTCTTGCCATGCCGACAATATTGGCAATGTTATTATTGTTTTTATGGGGTTTTAATGGGGATTTGTGATATTGTTACCCGCCACAAGCCGCAAGGGAGTGGTGGGATATAAATATAATAATAATAATAATAATAATAATAATAATAATAATAATAATAATAATAATAATAATAATTTGACACTCTCAGAGAGCTCAGGGTTGCTAACTGCCTGGATAAAAAGTGTCCTGTTCCTTCACTATGGGATGTCATTTGACTTAGATTGCTATATAATGCATGGAAAACTACAGCTGCCGTCTTCTGTGCATTAAGACTCCATTCAAGGGATAGGATATTCCCCCTCCTCCAGGCAATCCTGTTTCTGCTCTCCATAGTAGTGCAACAGGGGGAGCAATCTCATGCAGGTTTGCTTAGAAAGCCTATTTGATTCAGTGGAGCTTTCTTTGGAGTTTTATCCAATGGCATTTTAGTCAGTGGAACAAAAGTATTTTAAGACTGCAGAAAAAAAATACATACTCATGTAATATCTGATGTAAGGAGCTTTAACTCTTGGAAGCTCTTCCCTTGAAAATCTTGCTGCTCTAGGCTAGATGCTACTGGATTTGTACCTGTATGGAAGCTTTCGAGATCAAGAGGACTGCAGCCATAATCTATCAGATTAGCAGGCAGCCTTATTGTAGTGGTTAAGAGCATCTGACTCCAATTGATTCCCCACTCCTCCGCATGCAGCCAGCTTGGGCTAATCATAGCTCTTTTAGGGCTGTTCTCACCGAGCAGTTCTGTCAGAACTCTTCTCAGCCCTACCTACCACATAGAGTGTCTGTTGTGCGGAGAGGAGAGGAAGGGAAGGTGATTGTAAGCCACTTTGAGACCCCTTAAGGTAGTGAAAAGCGTGGTATAAAACCAACTCCTTTCTTCACTTTGTTATACCCTCATCCTAGTCCACAGAAGCTCGTTCTACATTACATTTGCTCATGCTGCAACACTTCTGCTTCTTTGGGCTACAACAGTCTTAACCTCTGCAGCTCTTCTTGGGCTTGTCAAGTAACTGGAGGGAAAAATAATCGTTTCCCTTTAAACAGGCTTAATGGATATTATTTATCAGGTGATGCTTTTCAGCTCCATGCCAAAGCCTCCCATTTCTGCACATTAAGCCTCTAAACTATTTCTTTCTTAGCAAATGAGCCCCACTGAACCTGCAGGATGCAAAGGGTAACCAACACTATCAAGGCGTTGGAAGCATTTTCCCTTTAAAGAAAGGCTATAGCCCAGGGTTCAGAGGCTTTTGAGATCAGAAGAAAGATGTCAAGGCATGGTAGAAAATCATTATGCCTGGGGCACAGAATTTGGATAGGGGAAACTTTATTCCTTCCTTTCCCATAATAATAGAACTTGAGTGTACCCAAGGAGGTTAATGGGCAGTAAATTCAGGCTGATAACAAGGAAATCCTTCTTTACACAGCATATAATTAACTAGGCACAAGATGTCATTGTGGGGACTGGTTAAGATGGCTTCAGAGGGTAAGGCAAGCTCATGGAACAAGAATCCCAGGGAAGTGGTCTTAGGACAACTGAGTCATGCTATCCCAAGGAAACACCCTAAGACTGTGGTCCCCAGCCTTTTTACCACCGGGGACCGGTCAACGGTTGACAATTTTACTGAGGCCCAGGGGGGGGGGAGGTAGTCTTTTGCAGAGGGACGTTGCCACCACCAGCTGAGCCCCTGCTCTACTTGCTTTCCTGCCGGTGTTCCTGACTTCCCACCACCCCCTGGGGGGCGCTGCCAGCAGCAGCTGTGCAGTGCCACGCCAAGGGGAAGCCCCAGCCATGGCGGCCACTGGAAAGCATCAAAGGTGAACCGGTGGCAGAGTGGCAGGGCAGCCCCTGAGGCAGCAGCCAGGGAGGAGGGTGAGGAGGAGTCACGGCCCGGTACCGACTGATCCCCGGACCGGTACCGGGGGTTGGGGACCACTGCCCTAAGAATCTTGCTCAGGTCTGTTCACCTCCTAAGCTTCCCTTCTAAGAGACTACGCCTCCCTCTCAACTCAAGGGGCCAATCACTGCTCCTGCAATCACCGATGCATGAGAAGACTCGTGGGGATTGGGTTGCCAGCTCTGGGTTGCGAAATACCTGGAGACTTTGGGGATGGAGCCAGGAGTGGGCGGGATTTGGGGCAGGGAGGGACCTCAGTGGAGCAGAAAAGTCCACCCTCCAAAGCAGCCATTTTCTCCAGGGGAACTGATCTGTCTATGAGCTATAATTCTAGGGGATCCCCAGGTCCCACCTGGAGACTGACATCCCTACTAGGGGAGAAGAGGCAGAAAGCAAGGCAAGAAGCAACCAGTTCTTGTAGAGGAAAGAAGAACGCTTTTGCCTGCAGCAACAAGCTCACCAGTCATGCTGGAAGCCGCTTGGAGCGGCCTTGACAGGCGGAGCCCTGGAAATGTTCAGTATGCAGATCCTTTTTTTCCTTAAAAAATACCAGCCCTTTTCCTGTCCTTCTCCTGCCACTTTCACAAGAGCCAGCCAGGCATTTCCTGAACTCATTTGCAAAGCTGCTTCATCTTCCCTGCACATGTATACAGCCTTCAACATGGAAATGCAAGGAGTTGGAGAGTGAAAAAACAGAGTGGTCCAGGTACCAGAGTCTTGCTGGCTACCCATGGCCTTAGAATGGTGAAACAGGACCAAGAGGAAGTTCCCAGAAAGAACCTTGGAGACCAGAGGGAACAATGCTGCTGCTGTGTTGTTGGGTTTTGTTTTGTTTTGGTTTTTTTGCCCAAGGAAGGAAGAACAACAGTAGGTGGTGTGGCGTGAGTTTGGAAGAATAGGGTGGGTCTGAGGGGAAATGACTCCAGGGTGATAGCAGCCAACAAGCAGGTTGGAGGGCTGTACAGAAAGAGCTTGGGGGCTGCATGTGACCCACAGGCTGTTGTAATGGAGCAGGGTCTCTTCTTTGCCATGGTCAAAATGAAAATCCCCAGCTAATGCCAGCTAGAGTGGGGTGGATTTGATAGGAAAGGGAAGAGCTAGGCCCCCAAAACTATACTTCTCATATTTTTACTTATTCAAGGATTATATTGAAACTCTGCAACTGCTGTGCTGCTAAAACTTCTTTTAAGAAGATCTCTGCAAAAGAAAGTGGTTTCAAAGGAACAAGCAATTTTAGATGGGCTCCTCGCCTTTCATGAAAAACGGACTACTGAGGACTTCTTCGTTTTGAACAAGGTTTGAGCACTTTGTCTTGAAACTGTTTCGGTGGTAAAGCAGTACAGTGTTAAGACACTTTGAATCCTGTCACAAGAGCCACTCAGCAAGGAAAGGAGGGGATAGAACCAGATAAAGTCTGTCAGAACAGAGAAGCACAAAAGTCAATGTTTTTCAGCAAAATGTTTTTAGAAAAGATGTTGAGGAGAACCTGTGTACCGGGAGGGCCTATTGTCATGCTGCTAAATGTATCACCGAGAGTGGTAGACCATTGACACATTATTAATTTAATGGAAGCATGCCTTGATAAGGTATCTTGTGTTGGGGGTGTCCAGAAGAGTTGCATATGTCACTGACTGAAAAGGCAAAAAATTGCATTCTATGGCAGCAATGAAATTATAGACACTGCTCAACTACTAATTTTTATTGGGGGATAGATTCCAGCTTCGGAATTACAGAAAAGTTGTGAAATTAAAAAAAAAAAAGAATTAGAACAAAAATTAAAATAAAAATTTTAAAAAGAGTTATGTTCATGGCAGAGTTTGAAAAGGACAATGACTCCTTGACAGGGTGTAAATCAGCAGAAAACTTTGGCTTGGGTTGGGATAAATTAAAAAGCATCACAACGGAGGGTGCAAGAAATACGGTGGGAAGTAAAATTGGTGTAGTCCCAAGAATCAATGAAGAGATACTGAGATTAAACGGTATTGTTTCTATGCAATTTTAGTGCATCATTCATCTGTAAGAGCTGGGTAGTAAGATGTTTCAGTGGAAAAGTGTGGGGTGTGTTGTTGTGTCCAGCATTAATGACACCAGGTGTTACCCAAAGTGCTCTTAAAATTGGCAATGCGAAAGAGGGGCAACTAGTGAAGATCTTTTGCCAATGTTTATGAGGTGATTGAACCCTTCTAGGAATCCGAGGTGGACGATGAATATTAAAAATATACAATGTCATGTTATCAAAGAAAAACACACCAGACCAATAATGGACTATATGCAATTACGCCAACACATGTATGCATAGAGGAATAAGGGAGGAAATGGCAGATGTTCTGGGGAAGGAGGGGCAGCAAGGGTGCATATAATTGCCAGTTTAGACGCAAGGTGCATAGAGGAAGAAACAGAGCATTGTGAACAAGCCACTATTTGAGTTGGGCGCCTGGTAGGATCCAAGATGAAAGAGAGGAGGACATTTTCGGAGCTCAAGGGAAGAGATTTTATACCCTTCTTCCTAGCCAGGTACGTGGTAAAAAGGCATATAGGTGGAGGTAGGCTTTAAACAAAAGGTGTGATTTCCCTCTGATCTGTATGATAAAAAGCTTTGATTGCTCCAGGATGGCAAAGATCAGGGTGATCAAAGAGTGGTATTTGGGGATGAATATGAAGCTACTGCAAGATTCCAGATCTGGGTTGAAATTCTACTATCTAGTTGATGAGAGTAATAAAAGTCTTAGCAGACTGGTGTGACAGTGAGGACAGGAAGCAGGTTTGGTGGTGAATAAAAATAGTTGTATTGGAGAGGGATGCCAGAAAGGAGGAATCTCTGTGTCTTGAATGAAGATACCTACATGCTGCCTAGTCAGTGCAGTGTGGCAGAGGTCACAAGCAAGGGCAAACGTGGCTACTTTGGCTCTCTTTAGGGTGCCTTGGCATTGCCTAGGCCAAAGTGGGGGTCTTGACTGTAGAGGCATGAGGAGTGCCATTTCAGGCCAGTGATGAGGTGTGTTGCTACTGGTAATACCTGTACATCACAGCCTTACTCATTGTCAGTTTCAAAAAAATTTCTCATAGCTAGATGCAGAATATGGAGATTTATTGTACCATGCAGGTCAGGTAGCTTAGCAGAGACAGTACTAAAACATTTTTTTCACTCTTCATCAAGGAGTTTATGTCATTCTCAAAGAGAAAGGGAAAGGTCAAGAAGTAGTTTCTGACCCAGGATGAATTTTTATTTTGCTTTCTCAGTATTACAGAGCATCTGAACACATTGAATCTACAGATGCATGGGAAACTAGTGTGTGACATGTATTCAGAACTGGAAGTTTTAAAGCAAAACAAAACATTCTTGTGAGGCAAGTTAGTGAAGTTAACTTTTCAGACTTCTTATGCTGCAGTGGACTAAAATTTGAGAAGGATAGGAATTTACATTGTTGAATGACACATCAAACTACTGAACCTATTGCAGGTGGAATTCCAGAACAGATTCACTGATTGCAGTAAGCATGGAAAGGCAATAAGCATGTTAGCACAAGAAGATGCAAGTAACTTTTTCCAGATGGAACTCATTATTTTACAAGCCAGTGATCATCTCAGACTTTTACAAAGAAAACTGCTAGATTTCCATTCTGGCCTACCTGACATGTTTATGAACCTAAAGAAATTTGTTGCAGACAGGTTTACATTTTGTGAACAAACTTTTTGCAAGATGAATATTGTGAAGCCCAAGGGGAGGTCAAGACTTACAGGTGAACATTTCCATGATATTTTAAGGGTATCTTTCACAAATCTTGACTTGGACATCAATGTCTTGGCTAATGGAAAACAGCCGCAATATTTGCACTTGTGTAGCTAAATAAAAAGATTCCACAGTAAAATATTGTTCCAAAGTGGATTGTGTTCCTGTTAACATTCCTTCACCTCTGAATGCTCACTTTTGTTCTAAATAGGGAGGTTAATTGTGTGGTTACATTATTATTCAAGATGTGGCCCTCTTTAGGCATGAGGCAGTCTAATGTGGCCCCCATGTGCCAGGAAGTTTGGAACTGCTGCTTTACTGTGAGATTTTCCTGGCAGGCAGTTATGGCATTTCCTTCATTTATACACACCTTTTCTTTCCACTGGGGATTCAGAATGGATGATAGCATTCTTCCGTTATCAGTTTTATCCACACAACAGCCACCTTAAGAGGTAAGTTGCGATGAGACTCTGGACTGACCCAAAGTTCCCATGGCCAAGTGGGGATTCTCACTATGCTACCAAAACCACTACACTACAGTGAATAGGTGGCCCCAGACTTTCAGATTCATTCCTCCTTGGCCAAGTTTTTCCTTCCCTTTTCCCTCCCTGCATCTGTTGGTTGCTTTTGTCCAAACGTTCCCCCCCCCCCCCCCTTCATCCTTTTGTGCTTCCTCCATCTACTCGGCACTCCTCATCTCCTGTGGCCTATACCCCACCTACCTGATCCATTCCTTTTCCTGCCACTGGCCAGAAATTCCTACCCCTCCTCCTGTCTTTCCCCACTGCAAAACTAGTTGTGATTTAGGTGGGCTGCAATCCAATACAGGGAGATTTTAGGTGTATTTACTTGGGAGTGGTTATTACTTGGAAAAAGGTGACGTTTCTTTTGGGAAAACATGCCCTGGCTTTGGGAGTATTTGAGTTTACAGAGGGCTTAAGCAGTCGTAGTTTTGCATTCCAGCCACACCCTGAAGTCATGTTTTGTACTGCAGGGAGCTGATAACTGTTCTTGGAAAGACAGTCTACACAGGGCGTCTGTCTTGCATTTGAGAAAATGAGCTCTGACTTGCAAAAGTAACCGGATTCCTTTTTAAAATTATTTTTTTTTCTTTGGATGTGCTGCATTGTTTTGTTACACATGTGGCCTTGATGGGAAAATCACACAATAACAAGTGATTCGCCCAAAATAAATAGCTGGAATGCCAGCATTTCCTTGTGTTCTGGAAATGACTTTTTTTTTCCTGATGATTTTGGAAGCTGCACAGGCTAAGGAGCAGCAAAACTGACTCGTACTCGACTCAATATTTGTTTTTAGGGAGGGTGTTCTCCTGCCTGAGAAAGGACTAAAATCAGGGGACCCCTACCAAATCCCCCTTCTAGAAAGGGGCTCATTACAAACCCTTGCATAGCCCGTGGCCTCCTACTTCTGCCCCCTCTGAGGAGAAAGAACAGCAACCATGGTTCACCTCACCCTCCCCTCTGACTGGGAGTGGAAACTTGGCAGAGGGCAGAAGAAAGGAAAGGAGGTGTACGTACTAAAAGGTACCATTGAGGGCCTTGCTAATCTAGTGTTGGCTGCCACTGGTTTTAGGACACAATCACATGGGGATGTGGTGTCTCTCGTGGGAAGGTCCTACTGGGATGCAGAAGGCCTGCTCTGCACTTCACTGAGGACTGCACAAGAAACTTTCCCACAAGAAACTTGCACAAGAAACTTACTGAGCTTTCAGTACTTGGCTGCTTTGCTGCCAGGTAGTGGGAATGTATCACAACACCCCCCTTAAGAGCTGCATTTCACATACCTCCCCCACCAAAGCTACACTTTGAGAGAGAAAGGAAGGGAGTTCTCATCCTCATAGACAAATACTGGACCCCATGTGGGGAATGGGCTAAATTTCGGCAGTACAGTACATTTTTTCACTTTCTTAAGTGCGGTAGGAGTGCGGAAGGGAAGTAATAAATTATCAAGGGGGTAGAGTCTGGGTAGGGTCTATGGACTGAAAAGTAGAGGATGAGAGTCTTCCCCATAACACTTCCCACCATGGCTGCCACAGAAATCAGCCTTTTGACCATGGAGGAACCCCTGAAATATTTTGCAGGCTTCAAGGAATCCCAGAAGTCTTGACAGGCCCCTCCAGAGAAGTGGCCATGAAAGTAAGATGCAGGAGCCAGCCAGACTATCAATGGATCATTTACCGTTTCCATTGTGGAGAAAGGGGCTAGCCTGGGGAAGTGGGCTCCAGTGGTATCAGTGGCCACCTGAACTTCTGGGAAAGGCTGCATAACCCCTGGGGAGCTCTCTCATCACCCCAGAGTTTCCTGGAACTCTGATTTTGAATCCTTGATAAGTGCTGCCAAATTGCAATTTTTGGCCAGCCCTTCCGGGATTTTCAAGGCAAGAGAAGAAAAGAGGTGTTTCTCCTTGTTTTCTTCTACACTTAGCATCCCTGGTCTCTTCAGGACAGTAGCCATGTTGATCTTCAGTAGAACAGCTACAGTCTAGTGGCACTTCAGAGACCAGTAAGAATTTTTGGCATCTGAACTTTTGAGTCAAAGTGCTCTTTCTCAGATATCTGGCATCCCTTGTCAGTCTTCTTCAACGGTCTCCCATCCAAGAAGTAACCATAAGCCATCCCTGCTTATTTTCTGAGTTTTGATGAACCCAGGATAGGCTGGGCTACTTAGCCAATTCTTTAATTAGTATGTACCTCAATATATTTATTAGATCCCAAGTTTCATGCACCTTAGTGTACTGGTTAAGAGCAGTAGCTTCTAATCTGGCAAGCTGGACTTGATTCCCCGCTCCTCCATGCAGCCCGCTGATGACCCTGGATCAGTCTCAGTTCTCCTAGGGCTGTTCTCACAGAGCAGTTCTGTCAGAGCTCTCTCAGCCCCATCTACCTCATAGGGCATCTGTTGTGGAAAGAGGAAAAGAAGGACTCTCCGGCAGTGAAAAGCAGGGTATAAAAACCAGCTCTTCTTCTTCTGCTTCTACATGCTGCACCAAGAACTGAAATCTGCATGGGGTGAGGCGATGTAAATACAGGCTGGGCCCGTTCAGCTCCAAGGCAAAGTAAACTGCCTTTTGCCTGCTGTTTGTGAGATCCTTTTATCTCTTGAGGTCTGTTGGGTTGTATTCCTGTACCTGTCTCCCAGGTGCTACCGCAGCGGATACATTATTTCACCACGCAAAATTACCTACTATGTCCAGCATTTGTAGTTGATATGTTGTCTGTATCTAAGGTGGCTCCATACGTCTCTCCACAGCTGTGGGCACTGATATTTATTCTTGGCTTCTGTAACTCTATCTGCCTCCTTTGAATGGAATGACATTTCACTGAGTTTGCACACAACTTTCCGTGCTTTGTTCTAGCCTGTGGTGGGGAGAGTAGTCATACTAGTTGTAGAATCATACTTCTAAAAGTCGCACTTCCTGGTTTCTATCTTTAAGCAAATATAATGTCAAGAGAAGTAAGATTCTTATTTATTCACTTTATTCCCCACCTTTCTCACCAATAGGGACCGGGAAGCTTACGTTGTTCTTGTCTCTGTTTTATCCTCACAACAATCCTGTGAGGTAGGTTAGGCGGAGTGAGAAAGACTGCCCTCAGGGTCACTTGACAAGTTTCCATGGCACAGTGGGGACCTCAGCATTCCATGTCCAAATTGAATACGCTAATTACTGCACCATACAGTATTTGTCTGGATTACAAGACCCAACTGCAGAATGAGCTAGGTAACTGGGGCAGACACTGAAGATGTACAAAGACAGTTTAGTAGTTAATCTCCATGATCTCAAACTGATTTCCCCCCTAAACAGTGCCTCCTTAAAAACTGGAGATTGTAGTGACATATAGTGGGCTGGCAGCAGGCAGCTGTGACTGGACATATCCAAATTAATTCAGATACAATTAATGAGTAAGATGGGGCTGTGACCCGGTAACTAACTGCACACACTGGATAATGTACTTTCAAAGGAGATTTTCCTGTTTCACACTGGAAAATCCAGCTGTAAAAGCACGTTGAAAGTGTATTATCCAACGTGTGCAGAAGGGCCCTGCTGCTGATTGGCTCTTTAGAAGCTGCTGTGCACCTTCCATAATAGTTCCCCCCCCCCATTAAGTTTATTGTTAATGACGTGTCAATCTAGCAGCAACTTCATGTGGTCCAATTGCCATCGGAAAACACTAGCATCACATCCTGTGTTTGCCACCGAAAATGCATGATGTCTGGGCATTTATAGGTATACACACATCTTTATCCGACACCATCTGGGAAACTGAAGCTCATGAAAGTTTCTCAAATGCCAGTGTTTAAAGAAGAACAAGAAGAGTTTGTTTTTATACCCTGTTTTTCACTATCAGGAGTCTCAAAGCAGCTTACAACTGCCTTCTCTTCTTCTCCCCACAACAAGACACCCTGTGAGGCAGGTAGGGGTTGAGAGAGCCCTGACAGGACTACTCTGTGAAAAGGGCTGTGACTAGCCCAAGATCACCCAGCTGGCTGCATGTGGAGGAGCGGGGAATAAAATCTGGCTTGCCAGATTAGAAGCTGCCACTCTTAACCATGGCATCACACTGGCTCTATAGTTGCCAACATCCAGGGGGTGGCTGGAGATCTCCAGGAGATCAGTTCACTGATAGGAAATATCTTTTAGAAGGTGGACTCTATGGTGTTCTACCCTACTGAAGTACCTCCCTTTCCCAAACCTACTGCCTTCCTCAGGCACCCCTCCCCCAATCTCCAGGTATTCCCCAACCTGGAGCTGGAAACCCAAACCATCATCTTCTGGTTGGCAGAGAAGGGCCGTGAGGAGCTGACCAGCCCCTGAAGCCCTGGCAGGGCTACCAAGTCTTGGCTCTGCTGGTTTGGGGGTTGCCGCCTCTAGGTTGAGAAACCACTGGAGACTTTGGGGGTGCTCTGGCTTTGGGTCAGGTAGGGACCTCGGTGGAGTATAATACTAGGGAGGCCACCCTCCCAATGCTGCCATTTTCTCTGTCGCCTGGAGATGAGCTCTAATTCCAGGGGACCCCCAAGAGGGCTGCCGGTCGCTTAAACTGCTGTGAGGTTTGTGGCGCGGAGATGCGCCGCCGTGTCTTGGCGACCCTCGCTTGCGCGGCGCAGCTGCCCTTCTTTGGGCCTCCGCCGGAGACCTGTTTCCAATTTTAACTCGCCCAGGGTGCCCTCCGGCCGCTGCCCGCCCTCCTTCCCGCCTTCTCTCTCGCCCCGGCCCAAGGCCTCTTCGCCCCCTCCCCACGAGGGCCTCGGCCAGGCCCGGGAACCCCGAGCGCGCCTCACCGCCCGGCGGAGGAGGAGGCCGAGAGGAAGCGGCGGCTGCCCAGGATGCCAACGCCCGCCCCTTGACTCCGGCCCCCTCGCAGCTGCTGCCGCTGCCGCCCCCGCCCCCAACCCCGGGGGAGTCCCTGCCCGCGCCGGGGAGGGGCCGCGGAGAGATGCTGCTGGCGGCGGCGTCCGAGTAGGAGAAGCAGCCGCGCCCAGTCGCCCGGCGGGACGCGCCGCGGAAGCCCCTCTGCGCCCGCCGCTGCGCGCCCCCCAGCCCAGCAGCAATGGAGGACGTCGAGAACGACACGGGGTGAGTTGGGGGCGCGCCTCGGAGCCGTCGGCGCAGCAAGAGGCCAGAGGCCGCCACTTGGCGCCTGAGATTGGAGCCGGCGGCGGCGGGCTGCCTTGCTGGGCGCGGGCACTCGCGGTGGGGGGAGAGCAGCGCCCCAGAGGCCGCCCCTTCCCCCGCAAAGTTAGCGGCTGCTCTCCGACTCAAGTGCATGTGGATCGCCGCGCGAACGGGCGCGGGACGGCAGCCAGCCCAGACAGGAGTCTCCGCTTGGGTTTTTGGAGCGTTCTTGTACGGCTGTGGGGGGAGGCTGCCAATGGGACCCGAGCGGCTGGGGGAGAGACGCTCTGCCTCGCCTTGCAAACGATCTCTCGCTCCAGATCGCCCGTCCGAAACGGTTTTCTTTAGGCACAGAGACCGGCGGTGCAATTCGAAGCGGTGCAATTCGAAGCGGATTGACTCCATTTCGGATCGCACTGTCCATGTAGACGTTAGTTTTCGTGCTCTGCGCGCGGGAATCGTGTGAGGGCGGACGTTTCCATGATCCTGCCTTCCAGTAAGCGATGCCCGCTGGCCTTTTAGATACAGCGCGGCATGTTACATCGGATTATACTCCAGATCCCCGATGCCAAACAAACTGGGCGCGACTCCAGTCCTGTAGTTTCGGTTCTCGCGGCAGCTTCCTTTCTATAGCTGACAAATCATCGCCGGAACATCTTTTGTCCAGCCCTGCAAGCTCTATTGTGAATTTCTTTTCTGTGCAACTTGCCCCTACTTCCTTGTGTTTTCTCAGTGCACTAGGGAACAATCGGACTAAACTCCTTTAACCTCTCGAAGTTCATGCAGGAGCGCTGACCTTGAAAATCAAAGGTGGAGGATTCGCCTAAGCATGTTAAGGAGATTTAGCCCTTGAAAATCAAAGGTGGAGGATTCGCCTAAGCATGTTAAGGAGATTTAGCCCTTGAAAATCAAAGGTGGAGGATTCGCCTAAGCATGTTAAGGAGATTTAGTATTCTGTGCTAGCCCTCCAAACCGGTGCTATTAAGCCAAATAGCTCGTTGACGAATCCCTCTTATTACCTTTTCTGGCACAAGGGCGGTATTAGTGAATAGATTCAGATGGGTAGCCGTGTTGGTCTGAAGTAGCACAATAAAATCAGAGTCCAGTAGCACCTTTAAGACCTAACTCTAACCCTAGTCTGAGGAAGAGTGCTTGCACTCGAAAGCTCACACCTTGAATATATCTTTGTTGGTCTTAAAGGTGCTACTGGACTCTGATTTTATTTGTTTGTTTGTTTGTTTATTTATATTTATAGCTGGATTTATATACCGCCGATCTCCAAAAGGTCTCACGGCGGTTCACAGTAAAATATAAAATCACAGTAAAATCACATAAAACCCTATAAATACCCCATTATTACAATAAAAAGATGGCATTCTATTCTATAACTCTCCCCACTTTCCCCGCTTGTTCAGAGAGAGGTCGGACGTTAATTCTGTAAGAGAGAGAGGAGAGAAAGACTGGCCAATGGATTAGAGATCTTGGATGGAACCCGGGCTCTGCCCTGGCCTCAACCATACGCCTGGCGGAAGAGCTCCGTCTTACAGGCCCTGTGGAAAGATGGTAATTCAGACAGGGCACTTAGCTCCTCCAGGAGATCATTCCACCAGGTTGGGGCCAGGACCAAAAAGGCCCTGGCCCTGGCCCTGGTCGAGGCCAGGTGAATGTCCTGGGGGCCCGGGAATGTCAGATTCATACCTGCAGAGCGGAGAGCCCTGCAGGGGGCATAATATGGTATTAGTGAATGTTTGTGAGAGGCACTTATTTATGCAAAACACTAATTATTCCCTATTCAGATTCAGAAAACTGCACCTAAAATGCATCCTTTACAAGTTGGGATGCCAGCCTCCAGGTGGGCCCTGGGGAATCCCTAGAATAGCAGCTCCTCTCCAGGCTACAGGGATCAGTTCCCCTGGAGACAATGGATGCTTTGGAGGGTGGATACTTTGGTATTATGCCCTACTGAGATCTCTGGCTTCCCTAGGCTTCATCCCCAAATCTCAAGGAGTTTCCTAACCAGTATCCACTAATGCTACACTCCAGTCCCCTGCTGGTGGCAGGTATGGGGGAGGGGGCTAGCAGCCCTACTCACGAGCTCAAATTCAGAGTTAGCAAACACCGCAGAATGAATATTAACACACATTTTGGACTGTTTATTTCATAAAGCCTGCACTCCGGAATACTTTCCCTGGGCATAATGTCCATTAAATAATATAGAACTTCTTTTGAACAGAACTCCTTAGGATTGCTCTCAAAAACAACCAAATCTGCAGTTTTAAAATGTATTTTTTCTCAAATTCACTTAACAATAAAAACATACAATTTTCTCTCAAAAACCAACACAGCCCTCTCTCACCAGTACTTTGATACAACAATGCACATGCTGGGGCTCACAGATAGCCACATCTGCAATGTTGTGTTTTGCTGTCAAGTCACAGCTGACTTATGGGGACCCTGTAGGGCAGGGGTAGTCAAACTGTGGCCCTCCAGATGTCCATGGACTACAATTCCCATGAGCCCCTGCCAGCATTCCCAATCATGGGAATTGTAGTCCATGGACATCTGGAGGGCCGCAGTTTGATTACCCCTGCTGTAGGGGTTGAAAGGCAAGAGATGTCTGGAGGTGGTTTTGCATTGCTTCCCTCTGCATTGTGATCAGGCATGGACTTCCTTGGTGATCTTCCATTCAAGTACTAACCATGGTGGATCCTGCTTAGCTTTCAAGATTAGGCTATCCTAGACCAGGGGTAGTCAAACTGTGACCCTCCAGATGTCCATGGACTACAATTCCCATGAGCCCCTGCCAGCGAATGCTGGCAGGGGCTCCTGGGAATTGTAGTCCATGGACATCTGGAGGGCCGCAGTTTGACGACCCCTGATCCTAGAGTCAGGGCCATTTGCAATTACCATCAACGAAAGGAAGCAAATTGACTTCCATCCTTGGCAGGAGCCTATATCTTAGGAGCCTGGCTACTTTCCCTCAGTCAGTAGCTGTTTCATGGTAGGGAAGTATTGGGTTACATGTAAAAATTTAAAAAATCAATTTGGAAGCACAGAAGCTTTTCTCCCCCCCCCCTTTTTTTTTTTTTTGCAGTATCCCCAGTCTTCCATGTTCACAGTTAAGGGGGAAATGCTGTTCAGACAAATTACAAAGATGATTGGAGTCCAGTGGTAATAAGAGAAAGAATTTTTTTACTTACAAAAACACAGGCAGATCCTACATGGCATATCCATGTAGGTACATTTAAATAAACAGATTAACTTCAACAGATTAATAGATTAGCTTCAAAAAGGTTAACTTGCTACAGCTCCAAGCCCAGGTAAGAGAGGTCCTGTATAAGCAAAACAGAAGGCAAACAAGGGCTAAAGCAACTCAGTGACCCATGAGAGGGTGGGGCCAACTGCTGAGTGTAACCCCCCAGAGAATTCTCTTAACCCTTTCTCTCCCAGATCCTCTTGCGTGCAGTTACAATATCCAACAGGAAACATCTGCAAACCACAAGCCCCAACTGAGCAAGGGCCTTACCCCCTTTCCTGAACCATAAGGTTGATGCCACACTGCGGAACAGTGCTCCGAAGAGCCACAAGTGAAACGTCAAAGAGCCACACACAGCTTCCAAGCCATTTAAAGCATATCACTGGTTTAGCTGTGTAGATTTCTTGGCAAACTTCTAAACCTGGATTTGACTAGACTGACAATTGAAGAACCCAAGCAGAGTTTGAGGAGTTATGCAAAACAAAAGGTTCCCAGTCATACAGAGAGAAGTTTATACTTGAATGTTCATGAGTTCCTCAGATATCTGCCTGAATGCATTGAATTTAGGAGTGGTGATCCCATGTGAGATCCCTATGTAGTGTAATGGTTACAGCATTGAAGTCCAAATGGGATCATGACCTGGCGTGCCTTACCTCCATGGAAGAGGCAGCAGGGAGATTCAATGTAAGCAGTGACGCTTTTATTGCAGTGAGAGGTAACCCCAGCCAGAGTGCCAAGAACTTTTATATCAATATGCTAATTACTTTCTCAAGTATGTGTAAATCATCTTCAGCTTGTACAATCTCTACACAAGGTCTTCTGCGTAAATTTCATCATCGCACTACAGTCAGGATGCAACATATTGGTCACTGGGCAGGATTGGCCTGCCCATTTCTCATACAATAGCCTCTTTATAAGTTAGCCAGTTCCCACATTCTGGTTCATGTTTCCCAATATGCAGTCTGCAATCTGTGTATTGTTCTTCCATGATAGTTACAATTTTGGCTGGTGCCAAGCAGATGTTGCAGCCTTTGTCATGTTCTACAGAATAACGGTTTAACTTTATAGCATGGGGAACAAAGTGCGGCTCTCCAGATGTCCATGGACTACAATTACCATGAGCCCCTGCCAGAACCTTGCAGTTAATTCCACTGCTTACTACTCTGACCATGGAAATATTTTTCCTGCTATCTGGTATCATTCTACACGTAGTTTAAACCCATTACTGCCGGTCCTCTGCTGCCAATAGGAATCATTCCCTGCCCTTCTCCAAGTGACAACCTTTCAGATACTTCAAAAGAGCAATCATGTCCCCTCTTAACCTCCTCTTCTCCAAGTTGAACATTCCCAAGTCCCTCAGCCTTTCCTCACAGGGCTTGGTCCCCAGGCCCTGGATCATCCTTGTCACTCTCCTCTGCCCTCCCTCAATTTAGTTCAGTTCCTTTTTGGAGTGAGGCCTCCAGGTGCAGTCTGACCAATGCGGTATACAGTGGGACTATGACATCTTGTGATTTTGATGTGATGCCTCTGTTAATGCAGCCCAACACTGCATTCACCTGTTTTTACTGCCGCATCACACTGCTCATATTTTGCTTACAGTCCACTACCCCAAGATCTCATTCACACACACTGCCTCTCCCATCCAGTCTGCGTGCTTCTCATTTTTGTGGCCCAGATCTAGAACTCTGTATTTCTCCTTGTTGAATTGCATCTTGTTCTCATTTACCCACTTTTTCAGCCTGTTCAGATCTCGTTGAACTCTGTCTCTGCATTCTGGGGTGTACACTATTCCTCCAGTTTTGGTGTCACCTGCAAATTTAATAAGTAGTCCCTCCACCCTCTGATCCAGATCATTGATAAAAATGTTGAAACGTACCGGACCCAGTATTGATCCCCGTGGCACCCCACTGCTCACCTCCCTCCGATCCAGTGAAGAGAGAGAACCCGATAAGCCACTTGCTTTCTGTCTCTGGAGAAATCCTTTCATGATGTGCCCAGTGAAATTATGAAGCTGATTACTTCTGAGTCTCTTTGTAGAGTAATGAAATCTTTTGACTGAATTAACACATCTAATTGAATGATGGTGGATATTCATTAAGCTTCAGCAAATGCATCTACCCACGCCGTTGTGTTAATCTTCATTCCGTGTATCTGCTAAGGTCCACTATATCATGGGTAGTCAACGTGTGGTCCTCCAGATGTTCATGGGCTACAATTCCCATGAGCCCCTGCCAGCGTTTGCTGGTAGGGTCTCATGGGAATTGTAGTCCATGAACATCTGGAGGACCACAGGTTGACCACCTCTGCACTATATGACTGTTCAAAAAAAATTTAACCAGTTGGCTGGGCAAATATTGTTCGAGTAGAATCATAGAATTGGAAGTAGCCATAGAGGCCATCTAGTCCATCCCCCTGTTCAATGCAGGATCAGCCTAAAGCATCCGGGATAAGTATCTGTGGTTAAAAATGTGTATTATGGTAATTTATTATGAAGAGGCTCAAGACACATCTTTTATCTCACAATAACCCTGTGAGGTAGGATAGGTTGGAGGTGCGGGACTGGCCCAAGGTTACTCAGCATGCTTTCATGGCACAATGGTGGGATTTGAACCTGGATCTCCTGGACTTTAGTCTGATATGCTAACCACTACACTGTGCTGGCCTCATTAGAAAAATAACTCCCTCTTCCAAAAGTACCGTAGTAATCAGCAGGGTTGATATTTACAATAGAATTAACTGTTAAAAACAATAATCTGTTCCACTTAATTTTTCTGGTAAGGCCTTGGAGGAGGAGTGTGTCTCATGGCTTAATTGCCACTCAGCGCTTAACACCCACTCAGGGCGGGTGTCCCGCCCCTAAGTGTCTCCTCCTCCAACCGTCTGGCCTGTCTGTCCAGTGGCCAGCCCCCATCCCTGACCACCCCCTCCTCCTTCTACTTCCCCCCGAGGCTTGCAGGCTGCAGATCCCTGCTGCATGAGAGCTGCCCCTGCCGGAGAGTTCCCAAACAGCTGCCTGCAGCCTTTCCAGGTCCTGGGGGGAGGCCATCCACAGAGTTTTTCCACTCCCCCCCCCCATCTAGCGCCCATTGTATTCCTGAATGCAACAGGCTTGGCCCCTGATGGAGCATAAGTTGTTACCATGTTAGATATTGTTTCTTTAAATGCGAACAATTCACTAAGGAAGTCTCCCCTCTTGGCTTATATCCTAGAATGCCAGGGTCAGCATACAGTTGCAAAATGAAGCGCAACATGAAAAAAAATATCCAAAAGTCAGTTTTTAAATGCCAGTAGTGCTAAGTGAGAAACCTGCCCGTTCTTTCTATCTGGACTTGTCCGTGTGTGTTAGATAAGAGAAGACTCACAGGAAAATGTTTAGCACAATTTGAGCTTCTGGCAATTTTGTAGTTTTGACTGGAGGGAAAACAAATCAAGGCAGATCATTTTTTCCCCTAGTTTTCAGAGGGTGGTCCTGGGGGACTGCTGCTCTAACTCTTGGTTTCTGCCCAGTAAGGTTCAGCACAATTCTATCTTGTCCTGTGTGTTTTTCAAAACAATAACTTTCCAGGACGTTCAGAGTTCTTTAATATCATGATTAAAGATCAGCTTATCATAGTACAAGCTGAGAAAGTAAAATATGCACATCATTCAACATTACTGATCAGGTCGAAATTAGACTAAAATGTTACCAAAGCAACAATAAATAACATTATAAAATTCATGTTAGGGCACATTTCTGTCTTATTAGGCACGCAAGTCGGCCAGTTACTACTTTAGCAATACAATGGCTGACAGGGGGCGGAACGTCAGGCCTTTGTCTTGATTGAAGATGCAAAAGTGCTTCTTAGTGCAGCGATGCAAAGTTCATGAGCAAGGTCAGCTGGGGATAACATGGCCACTGTTGCTCTCTTTACAGCGCATTGCTATATTGACTTTGCCTAGGCCAAGCAAGTGTTCACAGAGTCATGATTGTAGGGGCACTAGGGTGCCATTCTAGCCCAGATATGAGGTTCATCGCTATGGGTAACAATTGGAGGTCTGTTGCCATGGGTAACACTCTAGAGGGGGCAGACCCCCTCCGCTGGCTTTGCGCTTGCCCAACAAGTCCAGGCTCCCTGGAATAGCCCCTGACAAGAAGTGGTTCTTTACTTCCCCAATGCTTCTTGGGTAGTCCAGGAGAGCAGATGTGAGCTTAGAAGGATGTAACTCTGGCTAGGTTCCAGCTTTTGACAGCCCAGGTGCACAGGCAAAGATGAAGAAAGCACAAAGCAGCAAGTGGCGTGGCCCTGTGGTGCTCAGAGACAACACTGCAAGGGCTACGCGCAGCTGGGATCTGACCAAAAGCACCAAGCATGGAAATCAGCTTACCCAGTCCAGTGGCACCGTTAAGACCTAGAATTAAACTTTATTGCTCTTAAAGGTGCCACTGGACACAAATTGAAGGTGCAATTTTTTTAAAAAAAGCTACTAAATTTCATACACAATAGATACTGTTTATTATACCCCGGAAGGAGAAATTCACTGGCCAGATTTACCCATCTGCCTTTTAAGAGTCACTGTAGATTATTGGGTTTTTAATATATTAATTCTTCTTTTTCTCCTTAATGTTCTTCTAACAGATATGTATATATTATTTCTTGTTCTCCGCGTATATGTAATTATAAGGAACAGTATTATTTTGAATTAAAGGCTGGTGAGACGATCCAGATAAATATATGTGGAATATTTGCTCCTCGTTGATAGATCCAAGCCCAACTCAAATGCTGGCTCATTCACATTCCTCTCCTCCTTCCATCTACACACCCCCATATCCAAATTGGTAAATATATACACCCTTTTCCCTGAAACTTGGGCATTTCCTACCTCATTTCTCCCTGCATATGTGTGTTAGTGTAGTTGCATATTGTTTATCCTGTGTGTTATTTTTTAATAAAGCTATATTCTTTATATTTAAATACTTGCTTTCTGCCTTGGGTTCCTCAAAGGGCGTAATCATCTCATAACATATTGGTAAAATGGTCTTCACTGTTTACCCCCCCTCTCGCTAAGCTAATCCCCCCACATTTTCTTGAGCAATTGGGGTAACTAGAGGCTGTTCCAGTCCACCTGGAGAAAGATATGGGAGGTGTGATAATCTCTCATGAGTTCAGCTGTGTCCTGTTATTTTATTTATCAGATGGCACGTATGTTCTGTAGCCATGAGATCCTAAGATTGTCCAGCAGCCAGGCAAGAGATGTCCAGAGGTGCTTTGCCACTGCCAACCCTGGTATTCCTTGGAGGTCATCTTTCCAAGCGCTAGCCGGGGCGACCCTGCTCAGCTTCTGAGGTCTGATAGGAACGGGCTTGCCTGGGCTCTCCAGGTCAGGTTACAGCTTTGTCCTGTTTCCCTGGGAAGAGGGGTAGGGATTTCCCCATTAGCAACAGCAGGTTCTCCTTCCCAGGAAGTTTTCTAGATGGTGTTGCTTGCTGTGAGGAGTTGGGGCTGGATCTGGGCCTCTGCCATTACATGGTGGGACTTGTGAATGGGAGCTGAGATTGCCAAGGAGAAGGAGAGGGGCTGGAGGCATCAGTCGGGAGGAGAGACGAAAAGAGGATAAATGAGAATGATCAGAACTCTTCCTCAAACTTGCTTTGCCTGCACTGGGTTTGCTTCTCCCAGGGAAGTGGAACTCTAGAGCAGGGGTAGTCAAACTGCAGCCCTCCAGATGTCCATGGACTACAATTCCCATGAGCCCCTGCCAGCAGTCCGTGGACATTTGGAGGGCCGCAGTTTGACTACCCCTGCTCTGAGGTTATTCAGCAGTTCCCCAGGGTGGTTTTCAGAAATTTGGGAGGCCTCAAACGTTACCTACCCCTACTGTTGCTCTATTTGTCTCTTTCTCCACAATGGAAACAGTAAATGATTGATTGGCAGGCTCCCAAAGCTTACTTCCTTGCCCACTTCTTTGGAGGGGTGCTTCACCACTTTTGGTTTTCCTCCAAGGTCAAAAGGTTGAAAATGGCTGCTCTAGGGTGCTCCAGTGCCAGGGGGAATCCCTGGCTCAACTCTTCCTCACAGCCCATCCACCTCAATGGATTCACAGGGGAATATTCATAAGAGTTTAAAACTCATTGATGTTCATGGAAATCTTTTGAGAAGCATCAAAATAGTTAGCTTGCTAATATCTAGGGGCACACAGATTCCCCTTAAAGATTAATCCAACACATTTAGGATAGTTTCCAGAGAGATTCCAACAACAAACCAGGAACAAAGCCACTTGTTCTGGGCCAATTTTAATACATTTTGCAGGCCTTCATATCAAGGAGCTCCCAATGGATTCTGAATTGGCAGCTTGCCATGGGAAGAAAAACAGCCTGGCTTCCAGTTAGTCATGCTGGAAGTCCAAATGTTGAGCAGAAGATCCTGCCTTGGCTGGAAATAAAGGAAGCTACACTAGCTGGAAGAAGCAAGCAACAATTCACAAATCCAGGCACAATCAAATCTTTCCCGCCAATTTTTTCCAGACTCTGTGCTGTTGTGTTGACGCTAAGTTGATTTTAGAGGCATCACCCACAGTTAGCAAACACTAATTGTGTGAATTCCTGCTTTGACATTTTCACCCAGGAGATGAGAACAAAAGTGCATGTCACTTGAACTTCTGCCAGTTCACGCATTATAGCATTCAAGAGAGGGTAAGTGGAGAGAAGGATATTTCAGTGCATTTAGTTTTTTAAGATACCGATTAGTGAAATGCCCATGAGCCCTGTTCTCCTTTGCTTCCTTCGACGCCCCTGCTGCCAGTTTATGGCATCAACGAGATCTAGTCAGGGTCTAGTCAGCAGGTTTCTGAGTCCATCTAAGACAGCCTTTCTCAACTTTTCTACCACTGAGAAACCCCTGAAACATTCTTCAAGCGTCGAGAATCCCCAGAAGTGGCGCGATCGTGCAGAATATGTTTGGGAAGCATGGCTGTGGACACGCCCACCCAGGGCCCCTCCCCTTCCCACCCCCTCCAGGCACATTATTAGCTACTTTGAGAGGGGGGGAGCAGGTTGATATGACCGTATATGGTCATATCCCCTGATAAGTGTTTAACCAATTTAAAAAACACATTAAAATCAATTCTATCCATTTGGGAAACCCTTCCAGGGCTATCATGAAACCCTGGTTGAGAAAGCCTGGTTTAGGTTAATTCCTAAGCCAGTGGCTGCCAAATTCTTGATGTCCACACACTATAATTCCCAAAAGCCCCTGCCAGTATCCATGGCCATTTTGGGAGAATGGGTCAACATGAGCATATATGGTCATATCACCTCAATACATTAACACATCTTTAAAATCTATAAAAAAATTAACTCCCTCCCATTTGGGAAACCCTTCCAGGGTCGTCAAGAAATCCCAGGGTTTCACAAAACTCTGGTTGAGAAAGCTTGACCTAAGGGCCAGCCTTGCAAGATGCTCCGTCTTGCCTTCAGCTCTTGTAGAGGGTCGCTGTAAGAACATTCCCCTTACACTGAGACAATGTTTTTGTGGGAGTGGCAAAATTGATACAAGAGAGCATATATTGTTCCACTGCCCTGCTTTTGTAGACATTTGTAGCAACTTGGTTGCCAGAACATCATGATGTAGATCGAGCAAAGAGGCTGCTAAGTGATGAGTCCCTCCAGGTGACAACTCAGCTGGCTAAGTTTTGTGCCGCCGCCATAAAAATCCTATGCTCCAAAGTAGCATAGTTTTAAGTCCTATTTTATGATCTGTTTTAAATTGTATTATATTAAATGACCATATTCTTTGGGTCTCTTATGTATCGACTTCATGTAACTTGGTCTGAACGACTGTAATAAAATTTGATCATCTCCCAAGAACCACTCATAAGGACCAATAACTTCAATGTGACAAACAGGGACATGTTAATGGTGCAATTACGTCTGAACTTGAGATAGATGTCCAAGGCCCTGCTCAGGGATTTGGTAGCCCGCCCAGCAGGATGTAATGCAGCATTTCAAGTGTGCATTATGATTTGGGTTGCCAGCTCTGGGTTGGGAAATTTTGGGGTAGAGCCAGAGGAGGGCAGGGTTTGGGCCAGGGAGGGACCTCAGTGGAGGATAATGCTATGTCCAGCCCTTTTCTGCAGGGGAACTGATTCTGTTTGTCTTGTGATTAGTTGTAATAGTGGGAGATTTCTGGGTCCCAGTTGGAGGCTGGAAACCCCATTTATCCCCGGGGGGAGGGAGAAATAAGACTTTAAATTCCAGAGTCCAAAGTTATCTAATGGCACTAGACATGTAAACTTCCTGAAAACTTGAAGCCTTGGGTGAAAGAAAACTTACACGATTTTCCCTCCTGGGTTTTATTTCCACGAAGAAATACCAGATATTTTTGGGGAAATATATGCAATACTTAGTTATTTCATTGCTTTATCAACATAAAAACTATAATGACTGAGTTAGCATGCAAACCTGAACCACTTGGCATGTGTATGGAGTTTAGAAGCCTAAAAGAGCCAGCTTGGTGTAGTGGTTAGAATGTGGACTTCTTATCTGGCAAGCCGGGTTTGATTCCCCACTTCTACACATGCAGCCAGCTGGGTGACCTTGGGCTCGCCACAGCACTGAGAAAGCTGTTTTGACAGTGCAGTCGTCGTCTTCTTCTGCTTCTTCTGCTTCCCTTCCTAAGAGCCGTCTTCGAGAGGCAGAAGAGCTGCTTAGGCAGGAGGAAGAATCTGACTCAGCTGAGTGGCACATGACCATAGATTACCCTGAGGGAACCAGTTTCATAATTCATAATATGATTAGCAGCATGTTGGGATATGATTACACTTTATAAGGAGAGAGGCCATGGCTCAGTGGGAGAGCGTCTGCTTGGTCTGCAGAAGGCCCCAGGTTCATGGACCAAGAGTCTGGTGCAGTACAAGCAAATAATTATAGGCAGCCACAGGAAATGGTTGCAACATCAGTGAGAGAAAAAACACTGTGGCATAGCTGGCAAAACCAACCCAAAAATGCAAAGATTGTCTTCTTTATTATTCCAATATGCGACAAGGTTCTGGTATTGAAGATCTTGTTTCACCTTTGCTTTGCCATAGCATATTTCATCTGAAAAGTCATGAAATGTGAGAAATACAGACAGTAAAATCTGAGCCAGTATAACACCTAGAAGGACAAGAGTTAAATGTCAACAGCTGAAGCCAATGTATTATCATACATGCCATAACCAACTAACTGAGCAAAACCTGTCATATTTAAGCAACAGCAATGTCCTTGGAAATGTACACTGGGCCTACCACGCTGTAATGGTAAACATTAAAATCTCCATACCAAACATTTTGATTGGGCAAAATTTTGTCTTAAAAAAAAGCATTTCATTTATTCCTGATCCTGAAAGGGGAAAAATATTGCATAAGAGTCCTCCCCCTGGATTTTCCCCTATTGCAAATTTATCCATAAGAAGGCTTTCTGGGAAATAACAAAAGGGGGAAGAAACCCAACCTGAAAATCAAGCCAGGAACCAAAAATGAACTGTTTCTGACCACCCTGAAATGTTCTTCGTATCTCTAGCTACCTAGCTGGAAACCTTAATTCTGCAGTTGATGAGGCATCGCTTAAGGGGTCTGTCATAACCTTTCACAACATTCTCACTGATGTGCCGGAACCCAGCTGACTTAGCAGTAGAAGAATGCCCGTATGCAGGAGCTTGTTCTATTTCTTTTAAGAGAGCTGATATTTCTTTCCTGTCTTGGATCTCTGCCAGATGCTTTGAGCTGTCACTAAACCACTGCCGAGAAAGCCTGGTGCCTGGTAGTCTGTAACTCCCTCCTTTTGTGAATCTTCCTTTGCTCGTTTAATTTTCCTTTTCCCACATAGCCTGTGGCAGGGATGGGCAAACTGTGGCTCTCTAGATGTCCATGGACTACAATTCCCATGAGCCACAGTTTGGCCATCCTTGGCCTGTAGCTTGCCTCCTCCTGCGGGAGCTTCTTGCCTCAGTACTGCCTGCCATTCTTGTAGGGGGATACAACAAACAAACTGGGGTATACAGTAAATGGAGAATACCAGGAAAAATAGGAGTGTGTGTGTGTGTTTAATCGTGACTCTAAAACTATAGTAAATAATGCTTTAGAAAGTGCAAACTAGTCATTTATAAAGCATTGTCAAGACAATAATTAGTAACAACCAAACAATACTATAAATGTGCGTACAATAATACAATACAAAAACATTTCAGGCAGCAGTTCAACAGGTTAGTTCCAACAAGTCCAAATAAGGATCCCGCAGTCCCCCGTTTTGCAGGGTCACTTACACAGTGGACCCAACAGAAGTAATAATATTTTTAAGTTCCTCGAGGGAATAAATTACAATTTGCCTTAAAAGAATTCTCCAAAAAGTGAACTAGTTTATTACTTGAATGGTACTTTTTCAAGCTGTACATACCCTGCTCAGTGATCCAGGGAAAGATGAAACAATAACATCATTGGCAACACACTGACATCATTTCCAGCATGACTAGGAGTGGCATCAGACTCTCAGGATGGCAGCTATGACCCTCCCCATATTTCCTGCTTCTCAGCTGAGCAGCTGTGGGAATGGCCAGAAACCCCAGAAGTGGTGTGGTCATGCAGAATACAGTCGGGAAGCATGCCTACCTGTAAGCCTAATTTTTCATACATTCAACCATGACCATTTTTTTGGTCCCTGTACAAGACCACCCTATGCGTATATAAGTCTGTGTTTGAAATCCTACAAAACCAACATACATCTTGTGGATTTTTATACATCTTGTGGATTTCCCCCCCCCCCCATTTATGTGGTGTCAGGTATCATTGATAAAGAATTTTCAGTAAATTTTCTCTAAATAAGAAAGAGACATGCTTCTACAGATATTGTGCAATCCAGGTCATCTACCCATTTAAGTTGAAAAAATACTTTTTGAACATTAGATTAGTATAGACCAGGGGGCATGCATGTGTGTGGGGAAAGGGCTAAACACACCCAACAAGAAGAGTTGTCTGCTTTGTGGCCAGGATCCAGGATTAAAGAGACAAAACAGAGGTTGTGGAGCAAGATGCAAATGGGGCAAGATTTGAGATCAGCCCTGCAGTACCTGGGACAGTTCTCAAGCCGCTGACAAGGGGCCACACTCTGTACCAGGGACTGTACCAGGTTTTTAATCCTCATCTCTACCCCAGAGACTGCGCCAGTGCTGAGGAGTGAAGAATTTTAGAGCAGTGATCCCCTTCCTTTGAACCTTCTATTCTATTTCCTTCATTCTGGATGAATTTGGTACTTATACATAAAGCTGTCTTATCTGTCCCACTATATATTTCTGGTAATGCCTTGGAGGAGGAGCGTGTCTCATGGCTTAAGTGCCACTCAGTGCTTAACACCCAATCAAGCAGCTGTCCCGCCTTAAGTGCTCCCTCCTCCAACTGGCTTGCCTATCTGTCCAGCAGCCAGCCAATCGCCTTCCGTTCCCCGCCTCTGACCACCCCCTCCTCCTTCCATTTCCTTCTGAGGCTTGGAGGCTGCAGATCCCTGCCACGTGAGAGCTGTCTCTGCCTGTGAGTTCCCTAAGAGCTGCCTGCAGCCTTTCCAGGTCCTGAAGGGAGGGGGAGGCTGTCCACAGAGTTCTTCAACTCCACCGCCCTAATCCCTAATGTTGGATTCCTGAATGCACTGGGCTTGGCTCCTAGTAGTAAATAAGACCCTAGGTCAAGGGTGGCCAAACCATGGCTCTCCAGATGTCCATGGGCTTTAATTACCATGAGCCCCTGCCAACACCATGCCACACTTTGGCTCCAATGTACCTAGGTCCATCAAGGTTAGCGTTGGCTACTTAGAAGGGGAGCCCCTCTCCAAGATCTTAAGCAGAGTTCTTTAACATCATCTACTGCCTGGTCTTTTTAACTGGAGACACTGGGGATTGAACTGGGAACTTTCTTCACGCCAAGCAGATGCTGTCCCACTGAGCCACATCCCCTTGAAGTGTTCCTTGAGACAAAAGCATGGTGATGAGAGGTTCTAATGGCAAGGCATGTCTCCGTGTGGGTTGATTCTAAATCTGTGTTTTTCCAACTCGGAGCACTAGCTGGTTGTGTTGGGCTTTGTGTTTGCAATCCATACCACCTGACACATAAGATTTCTAGTGCCTCTCCTCTGAGTTAGTGTCCTGGTCCCTGCTCCTTGGTTATGGTGTTCTAGGCTAATAATTCCTGAAGTATGTGAACACACATGAAGCTGCCTTGTACTGAATCAGACTGATGGTTCATCAAGGTCAGCATTGTCCTCTCAGATTGGCAGCCGTTCTCCAGGGTCCTTCACACCACCCACTGATTGGTTCTTTTAACTTAGGATTTCGCAACATGGGCGGTATGCCCCCCCAGGCAGTGGAATGATCCAGAGGGGCAGTGAGGAATTTTGGAGCAGTAGGGGGGGCAGCAGTCTCACTTCCTGCTGCACCTGGGTTTTCCTAGCAAGAGACGTTCCAAGGTGGCTTGCAGTTGCTTGCCTCTGGGTAGTAGTGACTCTGGATTTTCTTGGTGGTCTTCCATCACAGCGCTGACAAAGGTCAACCCTGCTTAGCTTCCTGAAGAAAACGACAACTTCAGAAGGTGGGCTGGATGGGACCATATTCCTTGCTGAGCTCCTTCCCCTCCTCACCCTCTGTCCATCCCACACTCTATCCCAGATCTCGAGGAATTTTTTAACCCAGCGTTAGCAACCCTTTCCCAGAAGTCTCCATCTTTGGGAGGCTGGAAAAGCCTTCTCCTAATTGCCCTTGGCCATGGGATTTTCCATTGCTTGCCTCCCCTCTCTTTCCCTGTCTGTCTTTCTTCACAATGAGGATCCAAAGTATGTTTACAAATGACTTTTATGTATACATGGCCGCTGCGCAACAATCAACAATATAGGCAACATAGTGTGTTTAGAATTTGCATTAGGCCTAATACCAGGAAAGAGGTGTGTGTTCATGTGTGTAGGGGTGTGTGTGGGTGGGTGCACTAGGGATGTGGGCTGGGAGCCAAGGGGGTGGCAGCCTGATCAAGTTTGGGAACCGTTCTGGAAATGCCAGTGATAGAACTTATGACCTTCTTCACCCCAAACAGAGATGCTTCCAATTGTCAGAATCCTGACGGTTCTTCCATGATTGAATGCCTACGTGGGCCTTGCTTTGCTCATATTATATCATACTGTAACCATTTTGCTTGTCTGCTGTAACTTTCTAGATTCTAGCCTCTGTCTGTTTCCCCAAGGTCAGTCTCCCATGCTGGCCTTATCTGTATGCTAGTTGGCTGAGTTCCCAGACTCGGCACTTGGGTTGCTTCTTGTCTTGATACCCTTGTTACCAACAGCTACCAATTAGGGGGGGTCATGTGGGTCTTATAATGCAGCAGTCCCCAACATTCTTGTAGTCGGGGACCGCCTCCGAGGGTGGGAGAGAGCCGGCGGCCCGGCCACTGCAGCTGCACGTAAACGCGCACGCATAGTTGCTGCGCATGAGCATTTTCGCCACTAGGTGGCGCTAACATGCATGCGCATAACTGCCGTACGTGCGCGTTTTCGCCAGCAGGGGCGCAAACACGCATGCACGGCGGCTCCGCGCATGCGCGTTTGCGTCGCTGCGCGGGGAGGGGAAGGCAGGCGCGGCCGCTGGCGGCCCGGTACCATGGCCTTAACAGCCTCTGTTATAATGTACTGCTTGGCCTGGCTTAGCCAGAACTGTCTTTGAGTTTTCAGTATTGACACAGCTTGAATAAAGATTCTAACTTGAAAACAGTGGAACTCTTATTTACAAGTCTGAGATCCTGACACCAATAAAGCACAGCAGGTTCCCAAGGGGTGCCCAAGTATTTTAGTGTGCTGCAAGAAGGGAAAGCATTAAATAATTAAAGATTTGTGTTAGATTATGATGAAATCAGCTGGAAAATGGGTGGGTCTAACCCCCCACTCTTTCGTTTTCCCCCCAGATCAGATTGGTAAATACATTGATGAGAAAATATGATGGGCTGAGAATGACATCATCCTTTGAATTATTGATCACGGCTCCAAAAATCTAGGAGCTGTATTGCTAAGATATTTATTATTAATATAGATGATAGCCCCTCAAGTTATATTTAAAAATGAGCAAGAGATTAATATTGGTATGGAAAAATGGAGTTGGATCTGGGAAAGCATTAGGCCTTGGGGTATTTCAACTGGTCTTAAATAATTTTTAAAGAGTAAAATGCTATTTCAGTGGTATCTGAATCCCCACACACTATAGCACTCATTTCTAATTCATTGTGGGATAAATGGCAGAGATATGGGTCATAATTTGCTGATACATTTAATGTTTTTTGACCGTGCTGTAAGATATACAAGTGTTTTGGAGAACGGGGGGCCTAGTAAAATGCTAGGTTATCAACATACCCCCCGAAGCTAATACTGCTAATATACTTTAAAGGCTATGTGGATCCCACATATCTGAAGCTAGTTTTACATTTGTTCATTACCACCAAAATGATTAGAACTGGAAAGTGGGAAAAAGGGCAGAATGAATGGTTTAATAAAATCTAGTGTGCTGCTTTTTTGACATGACAAACAGGTTATTAGAGGACCCAAAAGAGCAATTGTTTTTAAAACAATTTCCTTTATTGTAACCATATGCTTATGATTTTTAAAAATCTTCCCAATAACCCTGTTGCTATTATTGGTGTGTTCTACTGCATGTGTGAGTGTCCAAACCCGGTCTCAGTCAAACTATCAGAAGGGCGTTTGTTCCACAGTCCCAGGTCTGGGGACAGGGAAATCCAATATTTCTTTCCGAGGACTGGTAGGCTGGAAACTCGCATCTTTGACAGATTCCAGTCTGAGGTTCAGCATTCCAGAGGTCAGGCAGGCATGATAGTCTAGTCAAAGAAGTCAAAGCATTCAGAACTTAAGCAAAGAGGTATCAACATATAATGTACAATGCATCCATATACCCCACAGCAACAGCCCTCTAGAGGTTTTATAGTTAAACAGCAGCTGCTCAGTCCTGCAACAACTCATCGTCACTTTCAGCAGGTAGCCATGAGGCAGGTGCTTCTCCTCTTAGCCTATAGCTGGGCTTTCAACCTGCATCATCACCTCTCTGATGGTGCAAGTGATCCTGAAGGGCTGGAGACAGGCAGCTGGCTTTCATCTGCTGAATCAGAGCTAGGTGTGTGTGTGTGGAAGTGACTCTGTGCAAACTCTTGGCTGTAAGTCTTGCATGTTTGCAGCTCCTCTTGTTTGTTGACTTCTGCTGCCTCTGGCCTGGCCCCTTCATCCTCTGAGGAGTCCTCAACATTGCTGAGACCTGGCTGACCCATGTCAATTAGCTTCTGAAAGCCCATGGATACCAGTCAGAAAGTGGCAAGGGTGCTGCAGAGACAGAACTCAGGATGCATTGGTACAACATACATTGTAATCAGCTTGCTTAGAGCAGAGAAGAAATGCTTAAGGACAGAAAATTAGTATCTATGGAGGGATAAAAATCTTCTCTCCCTGTTATTCAGAAAAATGAACCCCTCAGGCTCGAGAGCGCATACCCCAAAAATATGATTGGTCTCCAAGGTGTTCAAATCTAGGTGTTCTATATTTAGAAGCAGTCAGCTTCTTCATCCCAATGTGAGAAGGCAACATCAGAGGAAAGGTCCTGTGCCTTGTCTGTTTGCCCTCCTCTGGTTGACCATTATAGAAAACAGGATGCAGGACTAGATGAGTCACTGGTCTGATCCAGTGGTACACCCCTTGTTGTAAAAAGAGGGCAGGGGAGAGGCTTAAACCTCCTTTCGCTAGTGCTGTTGCTTTACGACAGGGGTAGTCAAACTGCGGCCTTCCAGACGTCCATGGACTACAATTCCCATGAGCCCCTGCCAGAGAACGCTGGCAGGTGATCATGGGAATTGTAGTCCATGGATATCTGGAGGGCTGCAGTTTGACTACCCCTGCTTTACAGCATGGGGTGGTCCAGTCACAAATATCCCTATTGCATCTGCACTGGTCTTCAGCGATGTTGGGTTATAAGAAGATACGTTTTTTGGGGGTATTGAAATCTGTATATACTTCTAACTCTGTTTATCTTTGTTTTATAAGCAGTGAGGATGACAACTTGGCCAACTTCACCTGCCACAGTTTAATAGACATGGAGCAGTACCTGCATTACTCGCTTGTCCCATCTGTAAGTAGATCGAAAACCCCTGGCCATTGTTGACTGCTTGGTCTTCTCTGATTGGTGGTTTTTACCCAGCCTTCTGCAGATTTTGTGGTGTGGTCTTCCTCTTCTGCTGAAGCCTGTGCGTTCTCCTTCCCAGATTTTTGTTTTTAAGGGTCCCTGGAGCCTCAGGAAAGGCATGGGAGCAAAGTTTGTAGGGAATCTGAAGTGGGGAGTGAGAAGGAAATTGCCATCTTGTTCCTATAAGCCAGTGGTTCTCAACCTTCTTAATGCCACGATCCTTTAATACAGTTCTCCCCCCCTCAATCTAGCACCCATTGTGTTCCTGAATACAATGGGCTATGACCCTAGTAGAATCATAGAGTTGGAAGAGATCTTCAGGGTCATCTGGAGAGCCAGCATGGTGTTGTGGTTAGGAGTGCGGACTTCTAATCTGGAGAGCCGGGTTTGATTCCCCGCTCCTCCCCCACGTGCAGCCAGCTGGGTGACCTTGGGCTCACCACAGTACTGATAAAGCTGTTCTGACTGGCTCAGTCTCAGATTTTGGAAGGGTGGCCCTGGCTAGTATTTGGATGGGAGACCACCAAGGAAGTTGCTACACAGAGACAGACAAGGGCAAACCAAAACAGCCAGTTAAGATTTCTAAAAAGTAGCCCTTGTAGAGCTATTAGAGATTACACTCACTAAGGAAACTCAAGTCTCTGTTTAAGCCAGGGCGGCCTCTAGTATTTAATCTTTTTGAAGAGTTCTAGTTTAGCATTTCATTTGAAATAGATGGACAATCTGGTATACATATATTCTGCCGGATATACCTTTGAGAGAAAGAATCTGTCCAGTGGCTTAATTAAAGATCAAAAGTTTAAGAGTCTCCATTATCCAAGTCCACTTGGACTCTGCCAGAGTGGCAAAACGAGTCTGTTCTTGTTAATCATTTGAAAATATAAGTAGGCTAACACTCTTCTGTTATGGAGAGTCAAGGCCGTACCTTTGAGAGCACTTTCTAGCTTCTTGATTCCTCGTGGGCTAGTAGAGCTTTTGCAGATCTGATGCCCATTATCCTGCATTAGTTTCTGAAGATTCATCACTGCCCGCACTAACCTCCGTGGCTTTTCTCCCGATTTGTAGGTCATCATCATTATAGTGCTGTCCTGCCTTGAAAGGCGATTAAGAAGATGGAGCATCGATGGAAAACTGAACAAACTCTATGGACGTTGTGGGGTCGTAATGTGAGTTGAGAAGTCTGTATGGTTCCTTTAATCCTTTTGCCCAAAAGACTGGTCCAGCAAGGGGGATTTAATGTGTGAAAAAGGCAGCTTTTCTTTCTAAGGCTTGCCAGTTTCAGGTTGGGAAGTACCTGGAGATTTTGGGTGTGGATCCTGAGGAGGGCAGAGCTTAGAGAGGAGAGGGACTTCATTGCTGTAAAATCCATCTTCCAAAGCAGGTGTTTTCTCCATGGGAACTGATCTCTGTTACCTGGAGATCAGTTGTAATCCCAGGAGATCTCTAGCCACTGCTTGGAGGTTGAGAAAATCCTGTGAGGAGCAAAAGATAGGAAAGAATGTTGATTATAATGTAATTTATTTGGACACAAAAGTCCTTACAAAATCAACTTAAAGTGTGTTCTTCAGACTGGTGAAACCTTTATTATTATTGTTGTTGTTGTTGTTGTTGTTGTTATCGCAACGGAAGAAATCACAACCAAACTCCACCCCCCCCAACCATCACCCCCAAGAGTGGTCAGGGGATTGATCTCAGTCCACCATGATTAACCCAGGGGCGGGGGGGATCTTGATTTCCAGAATAGGCTTGAATAGCTACCGTTTAAAGCTATTTTCTGGAAATATAACCCTTTCTTCAGAAAACATTTAATCTCTGTTAAAAACGAAAGACAGTAAACAAGATCAGAACAACAACCTATGTCTGTGTACAATTAACTGTTGTATATCACATAAAAAGTATCTCTTACTGCGCCAATAGAGTTGAACAAGAGACTGGGTTTCTCTTCCCCCTAGGCATTGAGTCCCTGCAGTGCAGCCCACTTAAATGCTGATCTACAACTGGAAACATTTACAAGGGCTGTGAGCAATATCTGCTGGGTGTTTTTCTTGAAACAAAGGGTCCTTACAGTTAAAAGAGAATTCAGTTCTGTTATTCAAACCTGAAGGCATGAGGGTATTGAAAATCAAAATGTATTCCATTTCCTTCTTGAGTAGAAGCTTATCTATATCTATTTTTTAAAATGTGGCTTAGACTATGTGGAGGTTGTCAACTATTTTGCCAAAAATTCTGGCCAGGTTCTTTATTGGATCTGGCTACAACTAGGCACTCAATGGAAAAGGGGGAATCTTCTCCTGTATTAGGCAGGCAAGAATAGCACAGGAGCATAAATTCACCTCAATTAGCAGGGCCCATTTTGCACACGCTAGATAATGTGCTTTCAATGCACTTTCAAAGTAGATTTTCCTGTTCTGCACAGGAAAATTCAGCTGCAAAAGCACACTGAAAGTGCATTATCCAGTGTGTGCGGGATGGTGAACAAAGATATCCTGGACTTTCAGTTAGCTCCAGTTGGTGGGTGGATTACAAGTATTAGCATAGCATAAATACCGTAACCCGTATCAAGCAAGGGGTTGCTGTCTTCCTGTGCAGCCTGTCAGGAGCCCCTTTACTCCCTAAAGCAGAGGAGGCTAAGTCCTTGCCTGTCTTCTCTGCAGCTGGAGGGCTTCTGCAGCTCTCCTTCTTGGCAGGATTCTCCGATGTGGTGGCGTGCCCAGACACTCGACTCCTTGACCAAACCAGCTCCCTCAGCCAGCTGGCTTTATACTGGCATCCTGCCACACCCAATTATTATTGTCTACTCTGCATCTAGATCACGCTTTCTCAGCCAGGGTTTCTTGGTGGCTCTTGAAGGGTTTCCTGAATGAGTGGAAGTTAATTCATTTTTTATGTATTTTTAAAATTTGTAAAGAAAAATTATTAGGTAGTATGACTATATATCGTCATGTCAACTCTTGCCCCCTCCCCAAGTGGCCAATGGTGGGCCTGGGGGTGGTGGTGCATCATTGCACAACTTCTGGGGGCTTTACGCACCGGGATCTTTGTTGCAAATTGGTCACTGAATGAAAAATCGCCATTTAAAGTAGTGGAATTCGTCGTTATGCATACCTGCCTTTGTAGTGGAATCCAGTTGCGTTTTGTAGCGTTTCCCACAGGCTTCCGGTCTCGGCAGAAATCGCTAGAAAGGAAGCGCTATTGCCAAGCTCGTCCTGCCCCTGGCCGTCAAGCAGCCAATGGGCAGCCGTTAGCATGCTCCCAAACAGCCCCTTTCCCTTTAAGAAAGGTTTTTTTAAAAAAAAAAAAACAGACCCATAGCAACGAATCTGGGTAGATTCGTTGCAACGGAGAGACCCATCCAGCTGCCTGGTGTGTTTGAGCTGTCGTTTGATCGTTTGATCGTTGCCATGCTTCCTCCGAGTGAAACCCCCCCCCTCTCACGGGCCCGATTTTCTGCTGAATGAATGTGTAAAAAATAAAGGGACTTTATTTCAGCAAACGTGCTTTTCTGTGGTTTGTGCTTAGTGACTAAAGGGGAGGGACTGAAGCCGGGGAAGCCTCTAAACTGAAAGAGGCTCGCTGGTGCGTTTATCCCCGCTCACTCGGAGAAAAAAAAAATGGCGATCGCTTCGCTGGAAGATCAGAGAAGAGAGCCAGGGGGAGGGACTTTGTAGAAACCGCAACAATGTTAACGCACAGGTCTTTTTCGCTAGTGTTGCAGATTGGTTGCAGGACTGTATCGCTTTCCGGAGGGTGAATCCACTTTTGGGGATTTCCCTGAAAGCGCTACAAGGAAGCGCTTTTTGCAGATTGGTTTCAGGTGTGTGGCAGATTGTCGACGACGTTGTGCAAAACAGCAAATCAGTAGCGTTTTCAATTGGCAACCATTGTGCTATTTTGAAGGCGTGCAAAAAGCCCCCTGGTGTTTCTTGAAGCCTGAAGAATGTTTCAGGGCTTCCTCAATGGTAATACCATTGAGAAAGGCTGATCTAGATTCTTATCAGGCCTAATGATCTCTGCTCAATCAGACCCATCCAGATTAGATTTTAAGGATTATCATGCTTGGTCCTTGCCCCTCTGAGGGTTGGGTTTTAAAACTGGGTGTGATTTTTAGCATCTAAATGAGGCAGGGTGAACTCAGGTTCCTGACTGGCAGTTAGCACTGGCATTCTGCCATTATCTACCCTACATCTCTCTCCCCCGCCAGTTCTCTAGCTGCAGGTGGGTTGGCCATCCTCCAACGGCATTGTCATGAACAGCTGACAAGTCCTCTGCTTGAGGTAGACACCTGCAAATATCTTTAATCTGAGGCAAATTTCATTTCTCTAAACAGGCAAAAAAAGGCACTTTACAGAGAGAGACCCAATGGTCGCTCCTGAATTTTGTACAGTTGTATGACAAGGAATTTTATCATTGTGGAAGGAAAGACATGTCACGGACTCCTTGAATAACAATTGATCTTCCAGAATGCCAATACCTCAACCCTCTCCTTTCTATAGGTCTTCTCTAGGCCAACCTAGGTCATAGAGTTGGAGGGGGCCATAGAGGCCGTCTAGGCCAACCCTCTGCTCAATGCAGGATCAGTCTGGTGGCTGCATCCTGTTGATCATCTTGGGCAGAAAGATCCAAGTCGCTGCTCTCCCTGCCTTGCTTGATCAACCTGTTGCTGCAGCTGCAGGAAAAGAGGAACCTCTAAGCTCGAGGTGAATGTGGGTGTTGCATGTGAGAGCACTCAAGCAGAGTACAGCAGCTTCTTGGGCAAGATGGCGCCATTCTAGAATGCTCTGTTGTAGCTGATCTGCCTAGACCTCCAGGCCTGTTGCCTTGGAGACACTCTTTTTGGGAACAGTGCCGGTGCAAGACGCTGGAGGTAGTGAAGTTGGGGGTCAGGGACAGCATAGAAAGGACAGCTCTTTTGGCTGCTGGTGTTGCATTGGCATTGTGCTGAGGGTGGGGGAACTGTTTGAATGGCTCTCCCCTTACATCCGCTGCACCCTACTTCCCCAAGTTGTTTCACAAGACTGAGATTATTAGCCTTTGCTGCTTGAAATCCCCAGGGCCGCTGCTTGTGCATATTACGTACTTCAGTGCACCTGAGTCAGCTTGCTTTGGAACAATTCTGTGTGCATGACTGCTGCTGGGAATTTGAAGAAAGGGAGTGGGTTTTTATAGCCTGCTTTCCTCTACTTTAAAAGGTCTCCAAGCGGCTTACGCTCTCCTTCTCTAAGACCACCTACTGAGTTGGTGGCAGGATCAAAATATGAACTGGGTGGTTCTCCGTTCATAGCTCAGCCTCTTCTGCTGTCAGCTCTGACGAGGCTCTTCTTGGCTTTCCTCTCTAAAGTCAGTTCTTGTGCTCGGGTGGGGAATGTTTTTGTAGATGCGGGCCTCATCTCAGTCTCCGTGTTTGTAGGAAGAACAGAACAAGATTAGGCAGTACATGGATACAGACTGACCGCAGCTGCTTCTCTGATCTGCGCCGGTCCAGGGATGTGCACAAAAGCTCATGGGAACTGTCGGAGGTGCAAACTTCTTCACATAATGCAAACTAAAATGATGGAATGGTTTATTAATGTTATTATTAATTATTATTATTTATTCTACTTATAGGCCAGCCTTCCTCAAAGGCTTAGGGCAGCTTTCAGGGTTAAAAACAACAAGGGACAAATCATCGTTGATAAAATTATTACAATACAATTCATATTTACATTAAAATCATTATAATACAGTACAGCAACATGTGATATGTTTTTTTTAAAGAATTAGACAAATTCAGGACTAGAGCTGTCAGTGGAGCTACCATGATTATTTATTTACTTTCATGCTTCATTTATAGACCATGGGTACTTCTGGAATTCTGATGTAGTATGATGGGTGCAGACACAAAATGGTTACAACAAAATGGCCGCCACAGATGGCCTCCAGTCGCACAGTAGATATCCTTGTGCTGTGGTGGCATCCTCTGCCAAAGCAACATTTTAGAAAAACTGCACAGCCAATCACATCTCCACTGACAGAAGCCCCACCTGACCCTGGCTGCCTTCTAACGCCAGTTGGCAGGTGCTAACTTTATGTTATTAAGGTATTTCAGGACAGGATGATCCCTCATCTCTTGTAAGGACTTCTGTCTCTTGGAAACACAATTTTATTCTAAATCTCTAGTTATAACCTTGCTACATTTCCAGTGCCTTTCCTGAAATAGAATCAGGGTTGGGGGCTCTTGAGGCACGCAATTAGCACCAAGTGGCACACTTCTGTCTTCAATTGAACTTTAATCCTCTTGCATTAACCCTTTAATTCTTTTAGATAATTAAAAATGTTGATGAGTGGAAGCCATTGAGAAATTACAATTCTATGGGTTTACTCCAGGAGCTTCATGCCATCTTGGGCTTTTGAGAGCTCAAGAAACCGTCCAACAATGCATCTGAGATAGAGCCCTGCAAGCTGAGAGAGCCACTCTTATTCGGCCATAACTTTGTTCCAGCAAATTATCGCCATGCCATAGAATTTTCTAAATTCCACAGTGTCTTTGCTTTGGCCTATCTCTTCACCATCATTTCTGCTGCAAGGGAAATACTTAGGTATTCCCTATTGTCGGTGCTTGTGGTTTTAGCCTGCTGAACACAGCTGGGACACTTGCCTGCATGTTATTCCCCAGGTCGTTGTATAAGGATGTTTGTTCACTGCACATAATTTGACCGAAATTTGACAATTTTGTTACATCTCATCTCTGCAGAGATCGCCTTAAAGAATCCACCCTTAAGGTGGTTTGCAATTTGTTTGCAATTTGGCTTGGTTAGTAAAAAAGCAGAAGCTTCAATTCTTTAATTGAACCTCCTTGTGTTCCTGGAACTAACCTTTAATGAGGTTATGCATTATGAAATGTTTTTGCATGTTTTCATCTGTGTTTAGCGTGTGCTTTTACATCTGTGTTGGCTGACCTTTGAGTGGAATAAATGAATGAAGATACGTGGAGTGTAAGTGAAGGAAAACGAGTCTTGAGGCAGATTGCAAAACGGGAGGACCGTGCAATAAAGATGGGGATAAGACACACAGCAAACAGAGCAGTAACACTGAATTACAAAATTAGAGACTACTAAGTGTAGGGGATCTATGCACATGTCTATGCTCTGTGCCATCTGGAACTAGCACCAGGGGTGGGAACCAGTGATATTGGCATTCATGTCTCCATGGTCGCATTCTACATGTGCAAAATCACTTTGTGCCTCCTTAAGTTTTCAGAGCATTCTTACTGATTTTGTAGCCAAATTAATACAGATCAAGAGCCCCCTGGAAGATATTGCCACCTTATTTGCAGACTATCACACTTGTGGCTGTCGGCTAATGCAGGCCTTCTGGCGTGCCGTGATGCAGTCATTCCATTCGGGGAGGGAGGGTCTTAGATTTTCACCACCATGTTTGTTGTAATGTAAGGGGTTTTTAATGGGATATTGTATTTTTTATGTTTTATGTGGGTTTTAACTATGTGACTCGCCAGGAGACGGCTTGCCTTGGGTGGTGGGATATAAATTTAATAAATAAAATAAAAGAAAGAATAGTTTCTATCTTCGTGGTCTCTGCTTCAACAAGTGTCTACATAGGTTCCCTTCTGTTGCCTTGGGGCTGATTAATGATATGGGTTTTTTTTTTTACCAAGTTTGTTTGTTGGACCACTGTTGTGAGCTGAGCTGTGAAAAACCTAAATCGTCTCATCACCACAATTCATGTTTCAGCCTCTTTTGATCAGAGAGAAGCAGAACTCCCTTCAGCCTTTCTTACTGCTCTGGCAGCGCAGGAAAAGTTTCAAGATATATGTGCAAAACTGCAAAAACAAAACACAGGAATGAAACAAAAGAGAAAATAATCTTTTTTTCTTTTCTTTTTAGCTTAATCTTGCTTTTCTACAAGTATTCAAACAGGAATAAAAATATTGAAACAAGTATTCAAGAAGTATTCAAAAGTATTCAAAAATAGTGAAAAAGTATTTTTCCTGCTTGAAAAAGTATTCAAGCAGGAATAAAAATGCTTTTTGTTTCTCAGAAAGGCTCCACGTTTCAGAAAGGGGAAAAAAACGCAAACCTATCTATTTTTCTGAGCCGTTTAAATGGAGAGCTCAAAGGCAGGAGAATATTTCTTCCAGGGAAAGGGGAGACTCTCTGAAAAAACACAAACACACTTTTAAATTAAAACCACATTTTCCAGCTCCGTACCAGACCGCTGATTCACTCACGGAGGAAGGCAACTTGAAGGTCTCCAAGGACTAAACTTTGTTTCCTTCAAGGGAAGCAGGAGATGTTTTATAAAGGCCACATAATAGTGAGATCTCAGTGCTGGGGAAACAAGCATCTAACTATCTAAATATAAACAGCAAGGGGGAGTGGGGGTGGGAGTCAGTGACAATGTCTCCCTTCAACTCTGGAAATCCAAAGGGCACATGTCTTCATTCCCTTTCATCTCTTGTAGATCCCGCAGGCAGGTCAAATCTGATAGTTCAGTAGATGTGGGGGTAGGAGAGTGAATGATGTCCCTTCTAGGAAACTGAATTGACTCTTTCACTGTGTCTTTCTGCCTTTGTTCTCAGAGTGTTTGCGTGTTGTCAGAATCCTCTGGTTTCTGCCATGATTGTAACAGCTTGCTCTGACCTTCTCTGTAACCATTTTGTTCTCTAACCATTTTGTTCTCTGTAACCATTTTGTTCTTTCTCAGTAATCATGTTGCTTTTTAGATTTAGGCATGCACCTCAAGGTTATTGCCCGCTGCCCAGTTATCTCCCTTGGCGCTGTTCTTGGACTCTACAACTAGACCCATAGATAGTATGGCTTGCTTGTGGGAAACTAACGGTTTTGGAAGGGCGGGAAAACTGAGGGAATAAGCGTATCGGTTTGACTTGTGGGCGCTAGATTCGTCTATGAACGTCCTTAGAGAACAGCTTGAATAAAACAGCCTTCTTGCAACACAGAGGTGCTTTTATTTACAAGTCTGAAATCTTGACAGGTGTCGCTGCTGGTGGGGTTCAATGGGGAATCGCTCCCTCCAGTATCAGAGAAGTGGAAAAAATTCACGTGACTTCATCTTCATTTATCTTTTTAGTTATTCCACAGCAAAACAAAATTAGATATTTACTTCATTTATACCCTCTGTTCCTTCCTAATGGGGATCCAAAGTAGCTTATATCATACTTGTTATTGTTATGTGCGAAGTCGTGTCCGACCCATCGCGACCCCATGGACAATGATCCTCCAGGCCTTCCTGTCCTCTACCATTCCCCGGAGTCCATTTAGGTTTGCACCGACTGCTTCAGTGACTCCATCCAACCACCTCATTCTCTGTCGTCCCCTTCTTCTTTTGCCCTCAATCGCTCCCAGCATTAGGCTCTTCTCCAGGGAGTCCTTCCTTCTCATAAGGTGGCCAAAGTATTTGAGTTTCATCTTCAGGATCTGGCCTTCTAAAGAGCAGTCAGGGCTGATCTCCTCTAGGACTGACCGGTTTGTTCGCCTTGCAGTCCAAGGGACTCGCAAGAGTCTTCTCCAGCACCAGAGTTCAAAAGCCTCAATTCTTTGACGCTCGGCCTTCCTTATGGTCCAACTTTCGCAGCCATACATTGCAACTGGGAAGACCATAGCCTTGACTAAACGCACTTTTGTTGGCAGGGTGATGTCTCTGCTTTTTATGATGCTGTCTAGATTTGCCATAGCTTTCCTCCCCAGGAGCAAGCGTCTTTTAATTTCTTTGCTGCAGTCCCCATCTGCAGTGATCTTGGAGCCCAGGAAAATAAAATCTGTCACTATCTCCATTTCTTCTCCATCTATTTGCCATGAATTGAGAGGGCCGGATGCCATGATCTTTGTTTTCCTGATGTTGAGTTTCAAGCCAACTTTTGCACTCTCCTCCTTCACCCGCATCAACAGGCTCTTTAGTTCCTCTTCACTTTCTGCCATTAGAGTGGTATCGTCTGCATATCTGAGGTTGTTGATGTTTCTCCCTGCAATCTTGATCCCAATTTGTGACTCCTCTAATCCCGCATTTCTCATGATGTGCTCTGCATACAAGTTAAATAGGCAAGGCGACAGTATACAGCCTTGCCGAACTCCTTTCTCAATTTTGAACCAGTTAGTGATTCCATGTTCAGTTCTCACTGTTGCTTCTTGACCTGCATATAAATTTCTCAAGAGACAAATAAGATGCTCTGGTATTCCCATCTCTTTAAGAACTTGTCACAATTTGTTGTGCTCCACACAATCAAAGGCTTTAGCATAGTCAATAAAGCAGAAGTAGACGTTCTTCTGGTACTCCCTAGCTTTCTCCATGATCCAGCGTATGTTGGCAGTTTGATCTCTAGTTCCTCTGCCTCTTCGAAATCCTGCCTGTACTTCTGGAAGTTCTCGGTCCACATATTGCTGGAGCCTAGCTTGTAGGATTTTGAGCATAACTTTGCTAGCATGAGAAATTAGTGCAATGGTGCGGTAGTTTGAACATTCTTTGGCATTGCCCTTCTTTGGGATTGGAATGTAAACTGACCTTTTCCAATCCTGTGGCCATTGTTGAGTTTTCCAAATTTGCTGGCATATTGAGTGTAGCATTTTTACTGCATCGTCCTTTAAGCTTTTGAATAGTTCAACTGGAATGCTGTCACCACCACTAGCTTTATTGTTGCTCAGACTTCCTAAGGCCCATTTGACTTCACATTCCAGGATGTCTGGCTCCAGGTCAGTAACTACCCCATTGTGGTCATCAGGGATGTTAAGCTCGCTCTTGTATAGTTCTTCTGTATAGTTTTGCCACCTTTGTTTAATCTCTTCTGCTTCTGTGAGGTCCCTACCATTTTGGTCCCTTATCATACCCATCTTTGCATGAAACGTTCTCTTCATATCTCCAATTTTCTTGAAAAGATCTCTGGTTTTCCCCATTCTATTGTTTTCTTCTATTTGTTTGCACTGTTCATTTAAGAAGGCATTCTTATCTATTCTAGCTTTTCTCTGGAATTCTGCATTCAATTGGGTGTATCTTTCTCTTTCTCCCTTGCCTTTCACTTCCCTTCTCTCCTTAGCTATTTGTAAAGCTTCCTCAGACAGCCATTTTGATTTCTTGCATTTCTTTTTCTTTGGGATGGTTTTAGTTGCTACCTCTTGTACAATGTCGCGAACCTCCGTCCATAGTTCTTCAGGCACTCTGTCTATCAGATCTAATTCCTTAAATCTATTTGTCACCTCTACTGTGTATTCGTTGGGGATATGATTTAGTTCATACCTGAGTGGCCTAGTGGTTTTCCCTACTTTCTTCAATTTAAGCCTAAATTTTGCAACAAGAAGCTCATGATCTGAACCACAATCAGCTCCTGGTCTTGTTTTTATTGACTGGATAGAACTTTTCCATCTTTGGCTGCAGAGCACATAGTCAATCTGATTTCTGTGTTGACCGTCTGGTGATGTCCATGTGTAGAGTCGTCTCTTGGGTTGTTGGAAAAGAGTGTTTGCTATGACCATTGTATTCTCTTGACAAAATTCTACCAGCCTGTGCCCTGCTCCATTTTGTACTCCAAGGCCAAACTTGCCTGTTATCCCGGTTATCTTTTGGCTTCCTACTTTAGCATTCCAATCCCCCATGATGATAAGCACATCATTTTTTGGTGTCGCTTCTATAAGGTGTTGTAAGGCTTCATAGAACTGATCAACTTCATCCTCTTCAGCAGCAGTGGTTGGGGCATAGACCTGGATCACTGTGATGTTGAATGGTTTGCCTTGGATTCGAACTGAGATCATTCTGTCATTTTGGGGATTGTATCCCAAGACTGCTTTTCCTACTCTCTTATTGATTATGAAGGCTACTCCATTTCTTCTGCGAGATTCTTGTCCACAGTAGTATACCTGATGGTCATCTGAATTAAATTCACCCATTCCTGTCCATTTTAGTTCACTGATTCCTAAAATGTCGATTTTCAGTCTTGTCATTTCTTGTTTAACCACGTCCAGTATATCATACTATTCCCATTTTATTCCCACAATAAGTGTGAAGCTGGTGTGAAGGATGACCTTTGAAGCTCCACTCACACTTGCCCTGGAACCTGGGAAAGTTCCCTACCTCTACCTGGTGAGGTTCCCCTTCCCCTTAATCCTATGAGTAACAACACCCATTAAGGTAGTTTAGGCCTTGTAAAAATATTTGTTTTTAAAAGTTTGTGACATGTTTTCATCAGTCTAGTCTGATCAAGCCTTGGTCTGGAAACACGGCCCTCTATGAGGGGGGATTTTTACAGAAAGGCAGAGTGGCCTGGTTGCCTGGCAATGGACCAAGAGAAGAAGGTGGGTGGGGGGATGCCAAGATGGAGAAGCAAGGAGAGAAGAACCTGAGGCATTTTCTTCCTGAGGGTGTAGAAAATGTCGAAAAGAAGAAACTCATGAGGAGAAAAGATCCTGGTGATGGAGAAAGGCATTTGGCAGGAAACTGTCCATGTCTTGGCATGGGTGTTTGACTCTAAAGAATTTCCCTTCTGTTTTCACCCTGACTGTGGGAGTGCTCAGTATGATGTAGTATTCACACTATTTTGTATTAAAGTCCCAGTTCTCAACCCCACCTTTAAATAGAAGTAATTTTACGTGCTATTCACTTTTTGAATGGGGCATCCACAACACCATGACCAGCTAAAAGGGTTACAATGGATCTGTACTTCCAGAAAGAGATACTCTTTCACAAGATGTCATAGTCCCATTGTATACAGTACGGGTCAGACCACACCTGGAGTACTGTGTGCAGTTCTGGAGGCCTCACTTCAAGAAGGACGTAGATAAAATTGAAAGGGTTCAGAGGAGAGCGATGAGGATGATCTGGGGCCAAGGGACCAAGTCCTATGAAGATAGGTTGAGGGACTTGGGAATGTTCAGCCTGGAGAAAAGGAGGTTGAGAGGGGACATGATAGCCCTCTTTAAGTATTTAAAAGGTTGTCACTTGGAGGAGGGCAGGAGGCTGTTTCTGTTGGCTGCAGATTGGGAAACTGCTCACAATTTGGAGGTGGAGCCTGGGAGACAGGGACCTCAGTGAGGTAACATGCCTTAGAACCCACCCTCCAAAGCAGCCATGTTCTCCTGGTGATCTGATCTTTGTAAGCTGAAGATTATCTGTAATTCCAGGGGTTCCCCAGATCCCACCTAGAGGCTAGGATCTCTACTCCTCAAACAACAGAAACACACCAACAAGGAAAATAAGAATACAGAAAAGCCCTTTGTTGGATTACTTTGTTAGGTTCCAGTAATTGTTCCCATCATTCCAGAGTAAAAGGAACAAATTTCCATAATGAATCCCTGGTGCTTTTCAGATTCTTAATGTTCCTTCTTCTTTTTTCCCTCTTTGCAGACCATTTGATTTTGTTTCGATGTTCCACAATCGATGGTCGTACGGTTTTGCATTTGGAGCAACAGCTGATAAACTCATGTTCCTGTTTGGACAAGACTTCCCCCAACCGGAAATGCCTCGCGTGGCCAGAGGTAAAAAACATGGCTCAAGAAGCCAATGGGGACAAGGGCGTTTTAGTAGGCCATACACGAAACCTGAGTCAGCAGTGTGACTTGGTAGCTAAGAAGACAAACTGGATTTTGGGCTGTATTAAAAGAAGTATAGTGTCCAGATCTCTGCTCTGGTAAGATCTCACTTGGAGTACTGTGTTCAGTTTTGGGCACCACAACTGAAGAAAGATGTAGAGAAATTCGAGCATGTCCAGAGGAGGGCAACAAGGATGGTGAGGGGCTTGGAGGCCAAGTTGCATGAGAAAAGGTTGAGGGAACTTGGTCTGTTTAGTCCAGAGAGAAGATGACTAAGAGGTGATATGATAACCATCTTCAAATTCTTGAAGGTCTGTCATAGAGAAGATGGAGCAGAGTTGTTTTCTGTTGCCCCAGAGGGTCAGACCAGAACCAATGGGTTGAAATTAATTCAAAAGAATTTTTGACTAAATATCCAGAAGAAGTTCCTTACAGTTAGAGCAGCTCCTCAGTGGAATAGGCTTCCTTGGGAGGTGGTGATTCTCCTTTGGAAGTTTTTAAGCAGAGGCTAGATGGTAATCTGACAGAAATGCTGATTTTATGAACTTCAGCAGATTGTGAGTGGGTGGGCAGGAAGGAGGGGATGTGCCAGTGTTTGTCTCTTGTGGCTCTTCCTTGCATACTCAGGGAATTGCTGATCGCCACTGTGGGATGGTAGGTGAATTTCATCCAGGCCAGGCTGGATTCTGGAGAGGTGGTGGGAGGATCATTTGGGCATGAAATTGGGGTCACTGTGGGTAGGCAGGTAGTTGTGAGTTCCTACATTGTGCAGGGATTGGACTGGATGACCCTGGAGGTCCCTTCCAACTCTATGATTCGAGAACACAGAACAGGCTCTCCTTCTCTGATTAATCTGTGAATCCACCTGTTCCCAACTGGGTTCTACACTAGTGTGCCTGTGGAGGGCTGCTTTGGAAAGTATGAAAACTTTAAGCAAGATGCTCTGTAAGCACCAAGTCCCACAAGTTAGGGCTTTCAGCTTTGTGCTCAGTCTCCATGGCGTCATGATCTGTTCCAGGGGTGGCCAGACTGTGGCTCTCCAGATGTCCATGGATTACAATTCCCACAAGCCCCTGCTGGCAGGGCCAAGGTTTGCAGCGGCTCCATTTTGCATATACTTCAATATTTAAAAATGACCAGGAGCCCTGGATGCAGCCCTGGATTCCCTCCTTTCATGAGATCAAATCTCCAGACAGACACTCAGACAGAGACATTGGATGATGTACATAAAAAGACTTTCTCCGGAGAACAGAAAAGAGCTTGCATCTGGTACATATACAGCAGACTTGCTCTGCTCAGTCTGTTTCATGGGTAACAACCGTCTTTTGAGCCACCAGTCACTCAAAATGGGCAGCAACACCTTTTGACCTGTGATAATTTTTCCAATTTGTACAAAACAGGTATCTCCAGTTCTTAAATTCTAGACTAAGGATCCCTATTTCCAAGATGGTTTTCTCTAACCTAATGTCAACGACAGGCTGTGTCAGTCCAAAAGTATGTGTACGATAGATTGGCCTTACATACAGTAATGACAGGAGAGGACAGAAACTCAGATTAATGTACAACCCCAGTGAGCTACAGTAGCTGTCCAATCTAAGATGGTAGGCCCCAGTTGGGGAATCACAGAGGTATCTGCAGGTGTTGAAGAAAAGAGTCGAACAATGTTCCCTTCCCATTCTTTTTTCTTTTTTATAGTCTTTTGGGTTATGCTCATCGCCATCGAAGTGGGCCTCTCCTCCTATCCTTTCTTTGCCTGCCTTTCGACAAATTACCAGAAAACAGGAGCTGTGTTAGGATTCCTTTATACGTCGAGCTGGTGAGCTACTGGCATGAGTGCCACTGTGGAGACGATGGGGTGTGTGAAGTGTATCTCTACGAGTCTCTGGAAAGCTCGTGGTAGTCTCTGCTGAATCACCCAGGATGTTACAGAATTTCCCGTTGCATTGAACTGTGTTTGCCACTTCTCAGCAAGATTACAGCAGGGTTCTCAACCTTTGCCCTGCCGCGATAGGGGCGGCATGCACTTGTGTGGGGCGGTGTGTGGGGGTACACAACAATCAAGAAGCCGCGTGGAAGCGGCCAGTGCCATGGCTCCGGCTGCCTCCGCTCAGCTCCGGCAGCCTCCACTTACCTCCACATGCCTCCGCTTGGCTCTGGCAGCCTCCACTTATCTTCACTTGGCTCTGGCAGCCTCCACTTATCTTCACTTGCCTCTGCTCTGCTCCAGCCGCCTCCACTCGCCTCTGCCTGCCTTCGGTCGTTCCCGCCCACTTTCGCTTTGTTCTGGACGCCTCTGGCCAGCCACACTCACCTCCGCTCGGCTCTGGCTGTCCCTGTTCACCTCCGCCTGCCTCCAGCCACTCCCGCCCACTTCTGCCGCCTCTGGCCACTCACGCCAACCTCCGCTCTGCTCTTGCCACCTCCGCTCTGCTCCGCCTGCCTCTGCCCACCCCGCCTACCTCTGCTTGCCTCCGCCCGCTGCTACCGCCAGCCGCCACCACCGCCTGCTACCACTGTGGGCCGCTGCTGCCACCCCCTGCCACTGCCACTGTGTGGGACCCCAAGGTTGAGAACCACTGGCATGCAGACTTCATTGGGATCGAGGCAGCCAGACACAGACCTGTAAGATCCCAGTCGAAGTTGTGGGTCATACAGTGATGGAGGCCTCGTTTACAGCTTAGTTTTCTCCTTACTGCTGGCAACAGACAGGGCTTGCCATTTGCTAACTTAGTTTGGTCTCCAGTGTCAGGCTTTTAAAAGGAAAATAGTTCTTCCCTCACTCTAAGACAGGAGTGGTTAACCTGTGGTCCTCCAGATGTTCATGGACCACAATTCCCATGAGTCCCGGACAGCAAACACTGGCAGGGGTTCGTGGGAATTGTGGTCCATGAACATCTGGAGGACCACAGGTTGACTACCCCTGCTCTAAGAGGCATTACATTTGTGCAAAGGAAGGATGCTGTCAGAATAACCAATGGCCCATTTCATGTGCTCTTCTAAGAACGGAGGGTGTGCTTGGGTGAGTGCTTGGGTGCAGTGATGGTTTCATTTAGGGCTGCGGTTGACTCAAAAGGTCCTAAATTGCGATTTGGGGTTTATGTTTTTTAAGAATGTGATCTTTGTGTATATTGTAAGCCGCCTCGAGCTCCGCAAGGAAGAAAGGTGGCCAAAAATATTTTAAATAGATAAAATCTTCCCCTGCTCTGTGGGTGCAAGCAGTGAATTAGTAGACTGAAGGAGTGATTTAGTCTTAGGGCTTCTGTCCATTGAAGACACGGTTGGAAACCTCTGCTGTGTGGGTGGTTTTGGGCTCCATGTGATGGGTCAGGGGTGTGTGTGTGTGTGTTGGGAGGGGGGGTGTTGGAATGTACAAATCAGAATTGAGTGTTCTTGGGAAGAAGTCTTTGAGAAGAGATTCCAGAAAGTTGGACGAACCATCCCCAGTCTAATAATTGTATTGCTGCTGATGGCATTTCCCTGCAAAGTGTTGATGGGAGTCTGCATGGGTGGGCAGGAGATGTGCATGTGGCTGCATTTGACAAGCTCTGTTGTAGAGACTCAGCCACGGAAGTCTTGCTTAAGGAAGATGCAAATGCATATTCAGTGATTCAGGCAATTTCAAGGGTTCTCAGCTACTCCATTGTTTTGTCTTGTTTCTTTGCAGGCTAATAGTCATGCTCATAGATGTCGTGCAGTGCCCTCATGGAGCCTTAAGTGTATGTATGTAATTATGACCGTTGTATCCTAATGAATGCTGCATGGGCTGAAAGCATGTTGATACAGCTGTCTTGGGAAAACTATAGAGGTCTAGGTCTAATCAAGGTTTATGTCAGTGGTTCTCAACCTTCCTAATGCTGCGACCCTTTAATACAGTTCCTCATGTTGTGGTGACCCCCAGCCATAAAATTATGCAAATGTTCCTTCAAAGATACTAAACCAAAACTGACCAATGGTATAAAGATCCATTGTTCATGATTGTATATAAATATTCCCCCCCCCCGGCATTTCAGTTCAGTTCTGCCTCTTGCCCCACCATGCCGATCTTGCTCTTTTCCTCTGCTCCAGGCAGATGAACACTCTATCTTGATCTACCCCGCAAGGTTGTTGTCTGTCTGTCTGTCTATCTCTCTGTCTCTCCATCTCTCCATCCATCCAGAGGCGAGTTATCAGCATTCAGATGGGAATAAAATAAAGGTTAGCCCTTTCTCCTGAAGCTCCTCCAGGAGGGCTGTGGCAAGAGAGCTGTGCACTAATTCCAGGCTTCTGTAAGGTCAGGCTTCCCATTCTTGAATGAGGGGATTTGCCCTACAGCAGTGGTTCTCAATCGGGGGGTCAAGACCCCTTTGGGGGTCAAACGACCTTTTCACAAGAGTCATGGCAGGGCAAGCAGCTTGGTCAGGGGGGTGCCATCCATACAACAGCCTTGCAGGGTAGATCAAGACAGAGCGTTCGTCAGCCTGGAGCAGTGGAAAAGAGTGAGATCGGCATGGTGGGACAAGAGGCAGAACTGAACTGAGAAACCCTGGAGAAAAAACCAATTTATATACAATCCGGAACAATGGATCTTCACGCCATTGGTCAGTTCCGGTTCAGTTTCTGGGAAAGAACACTTGCATAATTTCATGGTTGGGGGTCACCACAACTTGAGAAACTATATTAGGAAGGTTGAGAACCACTGGCCTACAGAAATCCAGACTGATCCAGTACTTGAGTGAGATGAGAGTAGATGAAGCAGCAAACTATATCCTCCCCCAGGCATTTTATTTTGCCTGTATATTTTATTTTCCCATGCCTGTCCTCTTCAAGAGAGAGGCCTGCGGAAGAAAGGTTGCCTTGTATGTGTGGTTTGAGGTGTCTTTAGATAGTTGTTCAAGGGTCAGAAATACAGCAGGTACATATGCAGTGTCAGGACCATGGACAGGGCCCAAGGGAACTAGAGGGAGGTTAGGCCAAACTAGATGTTGCAATGAAGGCTTACATAAAACTTCCTGAAGGATGTTCCTAAAACATGTTTGTTTTAACGGAATCAGAGGTTGCTTGTTTAAGGCAAAAAAACATCCTTTCTTTAACCTTTTCCTTGTTGGCAGAGTTTCAGGATGCAGGAAGAGCGGAGCACCAGGAAGCTTAAAGATTAAAGTAGTTTTTATTCAGAAGAGAAACAACTATGTAGGGGAGAGGAAAGGACAGAGCTAACTTAACTGTCAGCTGTTGTGTTTCTTCTGTTGCCCAATTGCTGCTCTTGAGGGAAGCAGGGGGGACTGTGCTCAAGCGAGCAGGAAGTCCCCTGTTGAGCCAATCAGGGTACTGGAGGAGATAATTTTAAAATCATCAGGAAGTTCCTATCCTAACTATGCTAAATATATATCTCATCTGATGCCCCCTGCAGGACACCCTTTATATTCTTCTCAGTTATGCACACAAGATCTTGCAGACTCCAATGATCCTGAACAATTTCCCCCCACTCAGCATCAATTCCCCCACTCCTTTCACCTATAGGGGGAAATGTATGCCTGTGTATTGAAATAGGAGCAGGTTTCACTGTAAAGCTGGCCAGTGGGGGAAAGGGTTAATTTCTCCTTTCCCTGCCCCTGACTGTCCTTCTGCCCAAACTGGCAACCACCTATGTCCCTTTCTCATTTTTCAAGTATGTTATTTGTGTATTTCTTGAAAGCCAGAGTGGTGTAGTGGTTCAACTGGGAAAATGATGGTATAAAAACTTTAAAAAGTGGAATAGTTTTATTTGGAGAGGGATGTCTTAAAAATAGACTTTCCATTATCCACACTATCAACATTCGTTTGTCAACAAGGAGAACCTTCCTAGATAAGGTCAAACCTTTTTATGTGCATGTCAACCTTCTGGCTCCTCAGAGAAACAAAGATTGACTTAGTATGACAAGAAATCCTGCACTGCATGGAACAAACAAATTGAATTTTGAAACTTAAATATTTGTCCTCTATTATATGGTACTAGAGCCTCTTGTGGTGCAGAGTGGTAAGGCAGCGACATGCTGCCTGAAGCTGTCTGCCCATGTGGCTGGGAGTTCGATCCCAGCAGCCGGCTCAAGGTTGACTCAGCCTTCCATCCTTCCGAGGTTGGTAAAATGACTACCCAGCTTGCTGGGGGGTAAACGATAATGACTGGGGAAGGCACTGGCAAACCACCCCATATTGAGTCTGCCATGAAAATGCTAGAGGGCGCCATCTCAAGGGTCAGACATGAACCAGTGCTTGCACAGGGGATACCTTTACCTTTATACGGTACTAAGACTTATTTTCACTAGGTTCTGTGTGACTTGATTTAATCTCCCTTTTTAATTACACTTGCTTGACTATGATGTCTTTTTTGCAGTTAAAATCCCAGAATGTACATTATATACAATATACAACTTAATATATCCAAGGCAGACCATCCAGATATCTGGGAAATGGTGGTGCTCCTTAACAAATACACTGTACCTTGGCCTGGATAGCCCAGGGTGGCTTGATCTCAGAAGCTAAGCAAGGTCAACCTTGGTGAAAAGTTGGATGCGAAATCCAGGGTGAGACAACAGCAATGGCTCATTGCCTCTTGCCTATGGGGTCATGGCTGTGACTTGACAGCACCATGGAGAATAGATAGGTGACATGAACAACATAATGCAACAGGGCAGTATCGCAGAACTGGAAATCAGTCTTCAAACAATAAGTATAGCCTTACTGAAATCGCTTGCTCAACTGACTTGCCTTCTGCCTCACTGTGATGAGCTATTTTGCTCCTCTTCATAGCATTATTTTGATTTTGTAAGGAAACTTTGTGAAGAAGTGTGAAAAATCTCTCTGGGCAGAATGGAAAAAACATTCAACAAGCAGAGGCATTTATGTGCTCTGCTGATCCGCCATTTTTCTCCTCAAGAGGGAACCAAAGCTCTCAGCATTACTGCTTAATTGAGAAATCTGTGAATTGAGCTTTTAGTTTTGGGCAATAGCCTTGGTTGTAATTATAGAGGTTGGCTGCTCATGAATAGGGCTGCTGAGAGCCACTGTAGGCTCCCAACCAACAATACCACACAGGTCCCACTCCCTAGACACAACTCAAATACCATGTGAAAACAAATTCTGTGACTTACCGGATTTTGTGGGCTCCTGGAGGTATTCTGCACGGAGCCAAATAAAACAGTTTAAAAAACAACCAGTTTAGACTGCTTTATTATATTACAATCGTTGTTAAGCATTGAATATAGTCTGTTGAAAAATTACGTTGCAATGCTTTCTGCATGAAACAATTCATAGCCCTGCCCCCTGTAGTTTTGCCAACTCCGCTTTGTTCTCTAATGCAGTCACTTATCTGCATAACTAAGGAGCTTCTCTGCATGACTAATAGAGCGTCTCAGGCAGGCAGGCAGGAGAGAAATGAATCGGTGAAAAGCGTCTTTCAGAAACAACACTTAAAAGACGCTTAAAGCACCGAAGAGGGAGTTTACCATGCAGAGCAAAATCAGTTTTATGGAGTAAATTCACTGTTCTGTGCAGAGATCAGAAAAACAACAATATATTTAGTGAGTTTTCATCAGCTTTTCCATCATGCAGAAGAGGCCCTGGAGTAGCCAGGATCCCTGGAATTTTGTCCCTCTGGTTTCTGTCCATGGTACTACTTTGACCTTTGAATCTTACTAGCAGTTGTATACTTGTCTACAGGGAACAGGAGGTTTGATTTCTAGGATGAGGAACAGCTGTTTTTCCTATGTATAAATTAAGCAGAAACATAAAAGAGGGTGGGAGAAGGTGTACCGGTAACACTGTTAATATTCTTTTGTGTTCAGATTTTACAACAGTATGAAAGTGTCATTCTGTACTGGCCTTCATTCCTGTGCCAGTTTTTCCTGATAGCCCAATTTATTCGCATCTTTGTGAAATCATTAAAAATCTTCAATGGGGAGGCTGTTCTACATGTAAGTATTTTTAAAGAAACCGTGTTTCCCTATTACTTCTTTCTTCCTGTCTTCTTGAGATTCTTTCCTTAGGTTTTCATATTCTTTACTGTTCACAGAAGATGTTTTTTTATTTCAGAAATGGACCCCAATGGATATGGAATCAAACAGACTATCCCCCCTAAAGACAGCAAGAGTCTGAGAATTAATGAACTGTCCACCGAAATCGGTGGGCTTAGAGAGGGGTAACTCTGTTTAGGATTGAAGAGTCAGGGTTCTAGGAAATCTGCCAAGTTCCTTTCCTTTTTTCTTTTGGTTCAAGTTAGCTACTCTAATGACAAATCTGGGGCGAAATAAAAGGACAGTCTTTGCTCCTTCATCTCCCACTCTTCCAACTTTCAAAATGTCACGTGAGTGCCTTCCCACTTTTTAACGATTTGTAGGGACCCCCTGGGAGCTCTCTTGACAGTCTGAGCTTGACGACTGTAGTCCTCCCTGTCTCTTTCCAAACGTGTTCATGTATTTGATAACTACATAGCTGCCTCAGCAGACTGTCAAAAAAGTGACTCTTAATTGGATCCACAGGCATTTCCTGCAAGAATCCACATCCAGCAGTGATGCTTAAATATTTCTAGGACCTTGGAAACCTTGGTTGTTTTTGGATGTGCCTTGGACTTTGATCTACTTTCCCACCCAAGCTATATAAAGTCATGAAAGCCCTATATAAAATATCCCTGTGCTTATAAAGAGCCCACACACGTTCAGGGTATGATATCTCTGTCCATTGCCTGCTGAGTTCCCTGGCCCCTTTTGGGGGTGGGGGGGCATATCCCCAACAATGGCTGCTTGGGGTTTCTGGATGTCAAGGTACAGGGTGTCCCAACTCTGAACTGTGTTCAAGGCAGGGGACCGGCCAAGCTCCTAATGGTTCATGGACCAGCGTGAGCTGTCAACATCTTCTGCATTTGTTCTGTGATACATTCAATTTCTGCTTTTTTAAAAAGGTAAAATACATCAAAATGATGCTTCTGATTTCTTGAATCAGGGGGAAGTCAGTGTGGCCATAGAGAAGGCTTTCTCAACCAGGGTTTGTGAACCCTTAGGGTTTCTTGATGGCCCTGGAAGGGTTTCCTGAATGGATGGGCATTAAATAATTTTTAGATTTTTAAAAATTTGTTAAACATTTATCGGTTGATAGGGTCATGTCGACCCCCCCCCTCCCAAAATGGTCAATGATGGGCCTGGAGGGTCAATGACGTGCCTGAAAAATGTTTCAGGGGTTCCTCAGTGGCAAAAAAGTCCAGGAAGGTCTCATAAGACCATGTATCATTCCTTCCATTCTCCCCACAGGAGGAGTCTACATTTCTGGAGCGTCATCAAATTCTGCATGTCCAACAACTGATGAGGAAACCACCACTGCAGTGAGGGTCATTCTGTTCCTTGGGGGCCTTGGGGTGGAAAGTGCATCGCCAAATGTCTTCATAACAGATCTCCAACTGACCAAACTCTTTCTAGAGTGCTCTACATGTCACGAAAGCTTTAGGCTGATCCAGTCTTGAGAAGGAGGTTGGCCTGCATAGCCCCTTCCAGCTCTGTCATTCTAGAGCAGGGAGGAGGGATCCAAGTCGTTCACCTTAGAGGGAAGAGAGTGGGAGAGGATGTGAGGACTGCTGATGAATGATGGGTGTGGGGGTGATCGTTGCTGGTTAAGGACAGGCCAGCCCCCTGCCTCAAGATGAAGGGCTGAAGCAGAGCACTGAAGGGCAAAGCTGAACATGGGACCCTGTTAAAATGCTTTTCTATAGGCAATTTAGGAATCATGAAGAGACACACATGATGCATGAAACTTCCTTATGCTGAACCAGACCCTTGGGCCTTCAAAGTCAGCATTGTCCATTCCGATAAGCAGAGGCTCCCCAGGGTCTCAGGCAGAGATCTTTCCCACCTCCAATGAAGTAATACCATTTCTAGACCAACCAAAAGTGTTCAAAATGCCTCATAAATATTATCAGTAATCCTACATCAGGTCCTTTTATCAAGAGAGGCCTGGGATTGAACCTGGGACCTTCTGCATGCCAAGCAGAGGCTTTACCGCTGAGCCACAGCCCCCTCCCCAAGAAGTGGGTAAAGCTTCCTTTTATTGTCCCTGAGCTTGCTATTCAATAGGTTCATCCCTACTCACAGGCCGCCTGAGAAATCCTGGATTCAGCGGAAGTTGTACGAATGGGATCCTTACTTTCGGTTCCCAAGCCGAATGATCAGCACATCGGTGGTTGTCCTCATCTGCCTTTACATGGTATGTGAAGGGCCTGCGTGGCACATCCCTCCCCCCCCCGCCCAGCAGTTAAATGGCTGCTACTTCTTGTATAGGGACTGCAGAGCCTGCTGCGGAATCTAGAGGATTCTCATTCGTCACTGCCTTGCCTGGGCTGTCGGGCACTGCCCTCTTCTGCCAGGCTTTTGGATAAGACCAGTGACGAGGACCCCCATCAGCAACCTAGGCTCCAGGAAACAGTAACACCAACGCCCAATACGTCCACACATCTGTTAGGCTGTTCTTTGTTATCTGATATATGTTACATATTCGTTAGCCATTGCTGTTATATTTCTTTGTTTCAGGTGGTTGCAAATGTTTAATGTATTTTCTTGTTTCTCTGTTCTATGTACACTGCCCAGAGATAGCATAGCGAGGGGTGGTATATAAGCTGAACAAACAAACAAACCTCAGAAAACCATGTGTGTGTACATGCAGTCACATGCTTCCTTTCAGATATTCAGACCCACCTTTTCTGTCCTTTTTCCGTTTGCCTTCCAGTTTATTATGGTTGAGATCATTGTTTACAAGTACATCTCAGCACTTGCCAGAAACCTGGCAAATGAATTTGAGGGAGCTGCTGCTGCTTTCAACTTCTCAGAAGAAATGCGCTCGGTGCAAGAATTTATAGAAGTTGCTTCAGGTACAGATGTGATGGGGTGTGTGATTCTGAATCAAGGTAGCTTCTGCCTCTGATGCTTCTCATGAAGTCTGCTGGAGTTTGGAAAGGGGAGAAATGTTTAGCAGTGTAGTCCCGAGCACCATGGGCAATGATATCCCTATAGTACAAATAGTGGGGAGGCCTGTGAATTTGAGGGCGTTGGAGAGCAAAATCCCATGGAATTGAAGCACGTCTGGAGCAGGGGACAGTTCCTGATAAGGGCACCCTGTTGAGGTACCCGAGCTCTTGTTTGGGCCAGATTCTGACCTCTAGTTGCAAAGGCCACAAGAGACAGTTTACTGCTTATTTTGCTTTGTTGGTCAAAACTATATTTTTTGTGCTCCTTTGCCAGGGTGCCTAGTGGACCGTTTATGCACTGGAGGTTTCATACAGGGCTGCAGGTTGGAGTTTTAGTTGTGGCAGGTTGCCCCACCTCTTCCTGCACCCACATGGGGGAGCATTTGGCCCAGTGCACCTCATCCACCCCCATTCTGTGCTCCTGACAGGGGAGTGGGGCAGTGAAGGTCCCAGTGCATAAACGGTCGTGGAGAGAAAAGTGAAGGAAATACTTCAATGGCTAAGGTCCCACAGAGCCCTGATCTTGTTTAGCAGAGCATCCCACCAGTTAGGACCAAGGCCAAAATGGCCATGGTCAAGGCCAATCTCACCTCTTTTGGCCCAGGGATCCCATGCAAGGTTTGGTCTGATGACCTCAACCCTCTTTGGGGTCATGGGGGGGGGGAAATGTAGCTGTTTATATTTTTACCCAGTTGATTATATTTTTACTCCATGTTTCCTCCAAGGAGCTCAGGGAAGCCTAAGTGATTTTCCTCCTCCATCTTTACAACAACCCCTTGAGAAAAGCTTGGGTCAAGGAAGAATGACTGATCCAGGATCAGCCAGCCAGCTCCTCAGTTAGAGAGAATCTTAGCCTGAGCTTCCACGGTCCTTGTTCAACAGTAACCTCTGCAACTTACTGGCTGTCAGGGCCCAAATACAGAAGTGGTAGAAGAGTGCAACCACAGGGCCAACCCACTCCTTCTAGATGGGCATGAGAATTTTGCCATTTAATAATGTCCACAAGGGTCTTGATCCTGATCAGGCCTGTGTCGTGGGTGCCCCATGCAATTCTGACACCCCACAGTGCCTTTTCAGCTACTGAAATAGTTTGTGTGTCTGTGTGTGGGGGGGTCCTGTTTCAGCACTTGAGAAGGCTAGGGGGGGGGGAGAAGAGTGTGTGAGGCTGATGTGCTGCTGGTCCTTGCAGGAATTAAAAATTGCGTAATTTTTGTTTTAAATAGTGCTGGTGGCCCCAGGTTCTCTCATGTCTGCCCATAACATGCAATTTGGCTCTTAAAGACTCCATAATTTTTTATTTTATAATTATATATGTACTAGCTTCAAAGCCCGTTCCTAAGAACGGGCCTTGAAAGGGTCCACTCCCTTCGCCCCCAGCCAGGCAGCTTAAGGTGGCTTTGGGGCACAACTCACAGCCAGATCAAGTGGGGCAGGCGGGGGCTGGGCAGCTCGTTAGCAGGGCCAGGACAGAGCTCAGCAGGCAGTCAGTAGGCTGGGAGGCCTTCGTCAGCAGGCCCAGCCTAGCAGGCCAAGAAGCCCTCATCAGCAGGCCCAGCCTAGCAGGCTAAGAGGCCCTCATTAGCAAGCCCTCCACCATGTCCCTTTGCCCATGACCCTCTCCCTTTACCTGCTGCTGGCTCCAGGCACTGATGCGCATCTGAGAGCAAAGAGGCTAGAGTACAGGCACTGTGGGTGGGAGCTGCAGGGGCAGGGCCAATTGAGTCAAAGCTGGCTGCAACCTGATTGGCCCTATTCCAACTTGGACAGCCGGACACGTTCCACCCCCCAGGCTGTTTCACAAATATATAGCAGAACCATGGATAAGGATACCACCTCTCCTGGCATGTATCTGCTTGTGGCAGTTGACATCATTAAAATCAGTAATACATATTAAATATTTAACAATTTGAAAGCAAGTTAAGAATAAATCAACCCGCATCAGCTAAAAACCATTCGTTTTTGTATCCCCCCCCCCCGTCTCCAGGGATGGATTAGTCTTGGGGAGGGACCATTTGATGTTATCTCTAGTCATTTACCAACCAAAAGCCTTGTGGAAGAACTCTGTTTTGCAGGCCCATCAGAATGGAGAAAGTTCCCACAGCTCTTCCAGGAACCTGTTCAACCAGGTAGGGGCCAGGACCAAAAAGGCCCTGGCCCTGTTTGAAGTTAGATGTAGTTCTCTAGGACGGGGGATGACCAATTAGTTCAAATTGGCTGAATGAGGCGCTTCTGGGGGGGTGTAGTCAGTTCACCAGTCCCTCAGGTATGATGGGCCCAGACTGCGTATGGCCTTAACGGTCAATACCAGAACCTTGAACTTGACCCAGAATTCAATGGGGATCCAATGCAGTTGCCTAATATGGAGCCTATATACATATAAAAATATACATGTGCTGCTGCATTCTGGACCAGTTGCAGTTTCTGGGTCTTTGCCCTGGTTCTATTTCAATGTGACGCACTGAACTTTGATTCCAGTTGTCCATTCCCTCTAATATGTGTGCAGTTAAAATGCTGCCAGGATGGTGGTGGGTGGGGCTACAAGGGAATGTCTTAAGATGATGGTTCCTTCTCTTGCAGGTGCCTGGCTAGCCACCACCGCTAGTTCCTCTCTGACGTGCATCATTTACGTGTTCCATATCTTAGTCTGCTATAGGTATGAATACCTTTTGGGGTACAGGGGCCTGGCCAGACATAACGCTGCTCAACTGCGTAAACTTAACCAGGCCATGAATAATGCCGTCAGTGCAGAGTTACTGCAGTGGGCTTAGATTGAAGTAACTTTACATAGGCTTGCATGGTGGGAATGTTGCTTGGGATCACACACCCTACCTGCTTCCTCTGTCTAGTGTGAGCATTCCCCCCCTCCCATTCATTTTCAGAGGTTTCTCCAGCTAACAGTACGCCTGCATGGAAATTTCTGCAAACCAGGTCTTGTGCTGAACCATGGTTTGCTGCCATAGTCATAAACAGATTCACAAACCGAAGTTTGAGCTCCTCGCTTAGCAACAAAGGCCCGTGCAGACATAATGTTAAATGTAGTTAGTTGTAGCACCTACCTCTGCGAGATTGGGGAATGGGATGATTTAGTGACTGAGCCTACAGGATTCCCCCCTGTTTAGCTATGCACCCGGGTATAAATACTGGGCAACATTATGTATTGGATTTCTTTTCAGTGTGTGTGGGAATTTGTTTTGCCTGGCCAAACCTGTGGGGGCTCCCATTCCTTCCCTCAGGTTCCTGGGCTGAGCAGACAGCCAAGATATTATCTTGTGACAGGGTGGGAGAGCCAGAATTCTTCAGAAAAGGAGAAAGCAGACAACTAGGGTGGCTCAGTCCCTGAAGGGGGGAAAAAACGGAGGGCAAATGTTGCCTCCATGACCGTTTATGCACTTGAGGTTTCATGCCGGGCTGCAGGCTGAAGTTTTAGTAGTGGCAGGTTGCCCCACCTCTTCCTGCACCCACATGGGAGAGCATTTGGCCCGGCGTGCCTCATCCGCCCCCGATTTGTGTTCTTGCATGGAAGCTGGGGCACAGAAGTTCCCAGTGCATAAACAGTCCATGAGAGGCAAGTGAATGGGGGCAGAGAGGGGTTTGATGTGCACCAGTCTCTAACAACCTTGCTTTCTTCCTAGGAAACACATGAAGCGGCTGCGGGTGGGCAAGAAGCAGTTCCTTTTGGCAGACTTTGCTAAAGTTTCACATTCTTTAAGCGTGGTGAGTTTCCGCTGTTTCCCCTTGGATGATCTCCCACTGCTGGCTTTGCCAACTTGGATTTTGTTCGAGTTGACTCCCAATCACTTCCCGATCTGGACTGTGCGTTACTCTTCCCATTGAATCATGCTGGGGTTTGCCAGCCTAACTGTGCAGGCTGTGTTAAAAAGTTGGAGGTGTAACAGGCGACACTACAGTTCCCCAAAAGCCCATCGGATAATCTGTACTGTGAATGTGGGAGGTATCCTAAAATGTAAACCAGAAGCTATAGTTTGGAGAGGGTGTCATTTTTAGGCTAACATTTGAGCCCTTCCAATATTCATCAGAGAAGAATATGCACATGGTGTATTTATGAGCCTTATCTAGACCACCCGCATGTTTATTCTGCACATACCACTTGTTGATATGTTCTGTATGAAACACAACAGATGTTCTTAATGAGCAAAGTAGTGTCATTTTGTAATGTAATGTGCTTTTGTTTGTCCGAGAGGTCTTTTGCATTTTGCTGTGGATCCTGCCCTCCTCACCCCCACACCAAAACCTGGCCCAGAGATGTGCTGATTCTATAACTAGTTTACTCTTTGGAAGTGCTACGAATATATTTCATTCCTGTATTATGGCTATCATATGTTTGCATAAATGACTGTTCTTTTTTTAATGCCAACAGGTAGCAATGGCAAAATATTCTTCTTGGCAAATTGCATACACAGTATGGGGTATGTGAACATGTGGCGGGTGTTTGGCCTAGATTATGGGGCGTCCCTGCTTTTGCTGACAACTTGACGTTCGTTTTGTTTGTTTTTTAGGATATTTTATCATGCATCTGGTTCAGTGGGTGGCTGTGATGGTTTTCATATATATTGTGATTATACCCATGATACATGGTCAGTGGCAGGAACTGCTGGACAAGTGGGGAATGGTGATGTAAGTGCACTTGCTAAGGTGAACATTATAAAAATAATTATACGGTTAATAAAGAGTCAATGTTTGAAGGAAAGGCCAGGTTCTTCTTCCTAGTGCAGTGGTTCTCCACCTTCCTAATGCCGCAACCCTTTAATACACTTCCTCGTGTTGTGGTGACCCCCAACCATAAATTATGCAAGGGTTCTTTCACAGAAATTAAACCGAAACTGACCATGGCATGAAGATCCATTGTTCATGATGGTATATAAATTGTTTTTTTTTCCTGGAGTTTCTCAGTTCAGTTCTGCCTCCTGTCCCACCATGCCGATCTCACTCTTTTCCACTGCTCCAGACAGACGAATGCTCTATCTCAATCTACCCTGCAAGGCTGTTGTGTGGATGGGGTCCCCAGCCAAGCTGCTTACCCTGCCACAACCCCTGTGAAAGGGTCATTCAACCCTGAAAGGGGTTCTGACCCCCAGGTTGAGAACCACCGTCCTAGGGGAATCCAGGAAGAAGAACCAGGAAAAGATGCCAGAAGATAGCTATTGGAATACTTTCAGTACTATGCCAACTACTACAATAGCAGTTTTTCTTTCCATGTCCTTAAAAACCTACCAAAGTGATAATCAGGTCTGTCCACGTCGCAGGTCCATGCAAATCACATAACTGCCATAATCTTCCAGGCAGGAAGTTGCTAATTTCTGTGGACTGGGGGCATCAGTGGAAGACAATTGTATATCTCACATCCCTTGAAAATGGTCATCAGCAGTGTATGAAACATGATTGCACGTCCTTCATATGCTATGAAATCTAGAAAAGCATTTCTAAGATAAGCTTGTAAGTCAAGATCCTGACAAGGATCCAGCAGAAAGTTATGCCAGTAAAAGTGCCTTGAGTCTTGATCCAGCAGAATATTGTGTGGGCATGGTTCATATTATCGAATATAGAAAAGAACTACAATGTTACCAGAATATAACTAGGTCTTCTGGTGGCAGCACCAGACTTTGTAAATGTGCAAAGGATGGCCACTTGAGTGGGTAACGGATGTCTCTTGCTTCTAGTGTGCATGCAGGGAAATGTCATGCGCATGAACACTAAGGCACCATGCAGTGAATAGTGTGCAAGTTCAAACACAGCTGGTGAAGAATAATTTGAGCCTGTTGTAGGGGAAGTGACCCTTAGCCCAAAGTTCATGCATCCCACCCAGACCTGGCGATTTCAGGGTAAACGAATGCGGCATACAGAAGCACAGTGGAGCCTTCTGTACTGTCAAGGGCTGGGGTTCAGGCAGGCGTCCTTGGCATGAGCACTGGAAGAGATGAAGCACATTGGAGAGATATGTGCTCAGTTCCCTCCTTTGTGCATATTTGTCCCTTTGTGAATTGGACTGTAGTCTTAACCAGTGAATGCATGAAGCTGCCTTATACTGAATCGGGCCCTTGCTCCATCATAGCCTTATCCACTCATTCTGCCAGTGGCTCTCCAGGGCTTCAGATAGAGGTCTTTTGTGTCACCCACTGCCTGGTCCTTTTAAGTGGAGATCCCAGAGTTTGAACCTGGGACTTCCTGCATATCGAGTAGCTGTGCTGCCGCTGAGCTCCACCCTCCCCTCCCTTTATTAGCGGACAGAAGCTACACAAGGAGCAGGATGTTGAGGGCCTGGGACAAGAGGCGGGCAGTCTCAGTTCTCCCTATGGAGGTTCCGATAACCTCCACTACAATCTGCCAAGACCCGTCTCTTTTCTGCCCCCTGTTCTTCAGCCTCACTTTTTTCCTCGTCCTGCTGATCAAGCGGCTGATGCTTCTGATGGCATCGAGGTTCTTTCTCCAGCCCAAGATTTCACCAGAAGACAAGCAGAAGCCACTGGCACTCGATAACAGGTCTGTACCTGCCAGAGGGGCTCTTTCCCTCTCTCTTCCTTTCCCTGGAATTATTCCACTGCACAGAGTTCACAGACGTGGTGACGTGGGGGAAATTCTGCTTGTTGAGGAAGACTAGCCACGCTTTGAAGAGTGGGTGCTAAAAGCCACTCTTGCTCCTTTGCATGTTTATTTCGGCGTGTTTGTTCTAACCTCAAAAGCAGGAACTCAAAAGTTGAGCTATAAAACAATTATCAAATTCTACAGTTATTTATTAACGCGCACCAATATTAGGTTAAAACAAAGTAAAAACTATATAAAGACTACAGATCTAACTGCTCATGAACAGATCAAGCGCCAGTGGGTCTTCCTCAGTGGTCAACTATATTAAATAATGCACTCTTATCTAAAACCAATTATGAAGTATAGCTGGGTGGTCAAGAGAAACCTGTTAGGTGTAGCCCCAACAAATACTGGTATAGAGTTTCTTCTTGGAGCCCCAACTTCTAAGATATGTAATAGCTAGGAACACCACCCTCAGCTATTGTTTTACTCTGCATAGAGAGTGCATCTCATGTGTGAAAGATTGCTCCCTTCTGATCAGTTCTCTGCCCTCTGCCCAGGTTCCGTGAGATTTTCTCAGGAATCCCCCCCCCCCCCATGGAGATAGATCAAGATGGGTAGCCATCTTAGTCTGTCTGTAGCAGTCGAAGAGAGCAAGAGTCCAGTCGCACCTAAAAGACTAACAGAATTTGTGAGAGGGGAGGGGATTTTGTGAGTCACTGAAGAACTGAGCAGTGACTCACGAAAGCTCATACCCTGCCAAAAATGTTGTTAGTCTTTAAAGCAGGTTTTATCAATCAGGGTTTCTTGAAACCCTGGTATTTCTTGATGGCTCTGGAAGGGTTTCATAGAATCATAGAATCATAGAGTTGGAAGGGGCCATACAGGCCATCTAGTCCAACCCCCTGCTCAACACAGGATCAGCCCAAAGCATCCTAAAGCATCCAAGAAAAGTGTGTATCCAATCTTTGCTTGAAGACTGCCAGTGAGGGGGAGCTCACCACCTCCTTAGGCAGCCTATTCCCTATTTCCTGAATGCGTGGGAGTTAATTAATTTTGTATATATTTTTACAAATGTTATTAAACATTTATTGGGTGATATGACCATATATGGTCATGTTGCCCCATACACCCTCCCAAATGGCCAGTGATGGGCTTGGAGAGGTGGGCAGAGGAGGAGCCCTGGGGGAGCATGTACACAACTAAGCTTCCCAACCGTATTCAACATGATCATGGGGTTTCTCGAAGCCTTAGGAACATTTCAGGGGGTTCTCAACGGTAAGAAGGTCGAGAAAGGCTGCTTTATTACCGGGCTCTTGCTCTTTTCTTCGGAGGAAACACTGTAGGCCTCTGAGGTTGGTTGATGTAGGGCTTTCTTAGGGCTGGTGCAATGGTTTTTTTAGGACATGGTGATTAGGACTCATGCCCGCACTCAGTGACACCTGCCCCAGCAGGAGGAGGATGGCTCAGCAGTGTGCAGACTGTGGGCAGCTCAGCATGAACACCTGCATCCTTCCGTCTGTCATGGGTGTCAGTGTGGGCAGCTCTCCGATGCCCTCCAGTCCTGTGCAGAACTTCCCCATTCACAACCCATTACAATGCAGGGCGTCAGCTGAAGTAACACTTCAGAGATGTCTCTGATTCCTTTGCAGAAAGGCATACCAAAACTTCACCTACTTCTTGTTCTTCTACACCGTGGTGGTGGGCCTGATTTCCTGTCTGATGAGGCTGTTGCGCAGCATCGTTTTGGGAACCTGGCTAATTGGACGCATAGACAGGCCAGTCATGCCCAAAGGTTACGAAGCCTGCGACATGGGTAAGTGATGGGGGGAAACCTGGAGGATCCCCAGATCTGTCATAAGGTGCCTATGTGTATATATTACACTTGTGCCGGCATGATGTAGAGGTTAAGAGTGGCAGCTTCTAATCTTGTGAGCCAGGTTTGATTCCCTGCTCCTCCACATGCAGCCAGCTTGTCATAGCCATGATAGAGCTGTTCTGACCGAGCAGTAATATCAGGGCTCTCTCAGCCCCACCTACCTCCCAGGATGTCTTTTGTAGGGAGAGGAAGGGAAAGGTAAGTCCTGGAGAGGACCCTAGCAGCCACATTTTGCACCAACTGCAATTTCTGGGTCAGAGACAAGGGAAGGCCTGCGAGTTACAGAAGTCCAGTCTGTAAGTGACCATTGCATGGATCACTGTGGCCAAGGGTACTGGGGACAGGTAAGTCACTAATAGCCCACTATTATTATTATTTCGATTTTTATTTCCCGCCACTCCCGAGACTGGCTCGTGGCGGGTTACAATCGTTCACAATTAACCCTCCCCCCAAAAAAAAACAAAATAAAAAGGGACATAAAATTACAACACATAGATCAAAGAAAATGGTGGTATAAATCCAATAGGGAAATGACAAGAGGGGAGCCATAACCCCCGCCGTAGGTGACCTTGGCGTACCACGGCTTAGCACCAAGGGGGGCCCGAAAAGGTCCTGGCCCTGGTTGAGGCCAAGTGAGCTTTCCTGGGGCCGGGAACAACCAGCAGGTTAGTAACTGCAGAGCTCTGTGGGGACATAGGGTGACAGATGGTCCCGCAGATATTTCTTCTTTGTCTTCTCCCTGATGAGCAGAAAAAGTGCTGTTGGTACGCCTCAGAGACTAACTATGGTCTCCCCGCAGGGTTCAAGACGTGGGTTGGCATGCTGCTCATGGATCACTACCACACGAATCCCAGCCTCCTTTACTTCTGCCACATCCTTGTCACCAGACACAGAGAAAAAGAACTTCAGAAGGCTATTCCCGTTGCCGGGACTGAACTGACGGGAACAGGTAAACAGTGTCACAGGATGTAGGCAGTCAAGTTATCACATGTTTGTGACTTTGATGTGTGTGTGTGTGTGTGTTTCTGGAAGGATAAGAGAGGGACTCTGCTGCCAGGAAAGAAATGAACCCGCCATAAATCTTCTCTCACCCTAATCCCAACCCAAGAAGGCAAAGGGGATGGAGCTCCTCCAGTTGACCATTCTGTTGACTTGTATAGTTTGGCTTATTCAAATGGGAGGCATTGGTCTGCATTACAAACTTTGTTGTTAGTTGCGAAGTCATGTCCAACCCATCGCAAGCCCATGGACAATGATCCTCCAGGCCTTCCTGTCCTCTACCATTCCCCGGAGTCCATTTAAGCTTGCACCAACTGCTTCAGTGACTCCATCCAGCCACCTCATTCTCTGTCATCCCCTTCTTCTTTTGCCCTCAATTGCTCCCAACATTAGGCTCTTCTCCAGGGAGTCCTTCCTTCTCAAGAGGTGGCCAAAGTATTTGAGTTTCATCTTCAGGATCTGGCCTTCTAAGGAGCAGTCAGGGCTGATCTCCTCTAGGACTGACCAGTTTGTTCGCCTTGCAGTCCAAGGGACTCGCAAGAGTCTTCTCCAGCACCAGAGTTCAAAAGCCTCAATTCTTTGACGCTCGGCCTTCCTTATGGTCCAACTTTCACAGCCATACATTGCAACTGGGAAGACCATAGCCTTGACTAGACGCACTTTTGTTGGCAGGGTGATGTCTCTGCTTTTTAGGATGCTGTCTAGATTTGCCATAGCTTTGCATTACAAACTAAATGTTCACAATTACACCCCACATTTTAGAAACTATCCTGTGTTCTCTTTTACTGTCCAAAATATGAAGCAGAAAGAGATAAATTCCTGAGAAAATGATTTTGAAATATTCATCCTTTCCTAAGATTGTTTTTGAGGAGTTTGTATCAGAATTGTGTTATTGATGAAGCAAACGTCAGTTTTACTGTTTTTTTTTTAATTCTTGCATTTATAGGTGTGTGGTTATGGATGATTAAAATTTAATTTTAGAAATTATGCTATGGTCTCGGGCCACTAATCATCAACCAAGGGCTACACTCATGCCGTGGGTGTATCAAACTTCAGGACTCAGTGTGGCAGGCAATGTTTTGAGGCGTACCTCATGCCCCTGTCTTGACCCCTCTCTCCTTTGGAAACTTGAAATTTAGTGCAAACAGCGTGGCTGATGGTGGACAGCATTTTTTAAGAAAGGAAAAGAGTGTGTGTGAGAGAGAGGCATTGTTATCTCCCATTGCCTCTGTTCACACATCATTGTGTGCTTCAACTTCTAATGTTTTTTTGGGGCGGAAGTGAACAAAAAGTGAAAAAAGTGAACAAATCGTATTACTACCAGGGGAAGGGAAGGGTATATTGTGGAGATACCACTTTAGGAGCTGTCCATAATGGCAGGAAGAGGATGTATGGGATGTATGTCTCAAACAGGCTTTGAAATGATGTCCTGTTCCCTTCTTTTAGATTGTAGGGTGTCAGCCAGAGCCAGGACAAGATGGCTGCTGCTGTACACGCTGCTGAACAATCCCAGTCTTACGAAACTCAGGAAGCCAAAATCAGTTCCTCAGCCTGCGGAATTCCCTGTAAAGTGTTCTGTCTGATGCGGTCTGCTGCTGAAGTGGGGCCACAGAGAAGACCACGAAACCGTCTGAGGGGCAGACTATGAATTGTGATTGAAACAAGACCTGCAGGGAACCTGACCTCTCTACCACTGAGAGTGGGAAGTCTCCAACCTAATGCGCCTGTGATCGCTTTTGGAATTTTGAGAGCAGCAGTTGAGCACCATGACAAAATGGCTACCACTGGGTGGTACAGTGAACCACAAAATGGCTACCATGGAAGCCCTTTTGAAGAAGAAGAGTTGGTTCTTATACCCTGCATTTTCACTACCTGAAGGAGTCTCAAAGTGGCCTACAATAACCTTTCCTTCCTCTCCCCACAACAGATACCTTGGGAGGTAGGAGAGGCTGAGAGATCTCTGACTGCTGTGTGAGAACAGCTCTATCAGGGCTGCGACTGGCCCAAGGTCAAACCCAGCTTGCCAGGTTAGACGCCGTCGCTCTTGAAGCCGTGCCATGACACCTTTGCTTACCTGAGCAAGGTCTTCTGGTTGTGCCACCTTGCTATTGGCAAGACGAGCAACTGTCTGGTATATGTATGTTCTCTGCTGTGCCCCCCCTCCTTTGTGGAACACACATGAAACTTGCCTTATACTGAATCAGACCAACAGTCCATTAAGGTCAGTATCGTCCGTTCTGGCTGACAGTGGCTCTCCAGGGCCCTAAGTAGCGGCCTTTCGCATCACCTAGTGCCTGATCCTTTTAACTAGAAATGCCAGGGATTGAACCGGGGACTTTCTGCTTGCCAAGCACTGCAGGCCAAGCACTCTTCCATTGAGCCACAGACACTCCCACGCTGCTGGCATTCCGCAAACTGTTAGATAGAATTGTTGAGAAGGGCATGTCAGTTAATAGGGTTATAGTCATAACAGAATGGTTCAGAAAGGTGCTTTAATTAATTTAAAAACATTTTTAAACCACCTTCCCACATGGTCAGGGTGTTGTGGACTAGCCGGGGACTACCGACAGTGAAGACCCCTTGCAGGAGGAGAGACCCAGTGTGGCTGATTGGCAGCAAACAGCAGTGAGCAACAGGGGAATGAGATTCAGGAGTTCTGTGAACTGCAGCAAAGAGTGGATGCGGAATCGCCTCAGCCCTCCAGCTTTAACCCAGGAGCCAAAGGGCAGCCAGCTGTTCCCGCCTCTCCAGGGTTGCCAGAGCCCTTGGAGCTCTGCAGAAGGAGACTCAGGCTGGTGCGCATGCCTTGCAGCCCAACGCCAGCTGCCAGAGGACACCGAGGAGGAGCCGGCTACATGCGAGGCTATCAGCTATGAAGACTCAGTGTTTTTTGTTTTTTTTTACATGGAGTTCTCTACATCCCCCGTCCCTGGCCTTGCCCAGTTGGTCTGTTGCAGATGCCGAAAGAGGACACTGGAGACCTGCGGCCTCACTCAGGTCCCCATTTGAACAGTTCAAAGCAAGATTTAAAATGATAAAATGATTCAATAAAAGCACATAAACAACACCAGGGCAAGGCAGGAGGGCTCTTCACTGTTATTGGGAGTGTGCCAAAGGAAAGAAGAAAAATCTTCACCTGCTGGCGGAATTCACCGCTAGAAGGAGACAGACGAATCTCCTCGGGGAGGGAGTTCCGAAGTTTTGGTGCTAGGATCAAGAAAGTCCTTTCTCATGTTGCCATCTATCTATCTAGCCTCAAACCAAAGCAGGGCCTCTGAAGAAGACCAGTGTGTGTGCGTAGGTTCATACGGGGGAGGGAAGGGATGTTGTTTCCAGGCCAAAGAAGAACTTGCAGGGGTGGCCAAACTGTAGCTCTTCAGATGTCCATGGGCTACAATTCCCATGAGCCTGTGAGCATTATGCTAGCAGGGGCTCATGGGAATTGTAGTCCATGGATATCTAGAGAGCCACAGTTTGGCCACCCCTGCAAGCATGGCTTGTAGACTATATTACCATGCCAAGTAGGCATGGTTTGCTGTATGTATTACCCAACTCTCCCTGCATTGTTTTCTACTTGCGTAGTAGCATTGTCTGTGTTATTGAATACACCATGTGTGATTCTTATGATTTATTTCATATTTCTGTAATCCTAGTCCTATTACATTGTGTATTAGGTGTTTCATCCTCTTGAGTGTGTTGGTTTACATTGTGTAGTCTGCCTGGAGCCTTGGCGAGAAAGGGAGACAGACTATAAAGTAAATAATCCTAGCAGGATACCAGCATAGTCATAAAATGGTTATTTTGTTTTTTTGTAAATTTTATTTGATTTTTTAAAAAGGGAAGAGAGAAATAAATCTGATGCAAACAAAGCACTGAAATACAGGATACATATTACAGAGCTCGTATAAGTATCAATTATAAAAACTCAACGTTATCTTTATTTCAGATTTTTTTAAAAAAACATTCAGTTTTCCTGACTTATCAGACACCTGGCCATGTAATAAACAGTTTACATAAGCAAATACACTCTGCTAATTTTTCTAGCCAATTCTCCTTCCTTGGAATTATATTCTGCCAATTTTGAGTGAATGTTAACCTTGCAGATGTTATAGCACTAAGAACAAATTCATGGACATCCTTAATAAGGAAATCCACATAATTCAACAAAAGAATCCTACGGGGATAATGGTAATTCTTTATACCTTTAGGGGAAAACTGTAGGGATCATATTCCAGAATTCTGCTGTTCTTCTATTCCACCAAATATGTATAAAATTGGCATTGTGAGCTCCACATACCTAACAATCCTCATTGGGTAAAGTAAAGATATCCCCTGTGCAAGCACCAAGTCATGTCTGACCCTTGGGGTGACGCCCTCCAGCATTTTCATGGCAGACTCAATACGGGGCGGTTTGCTAGTACCTTCCCCAGTCATTACCATTTTACCCCCCAGCAAGCTGGGTACTCATTTTACCAACCTTGGAAGGATGGAAGGCTGAGTCAACCTTGAGCCGGCTGCTGGGATTGAACTCCCAACCTCATGGGCAGACAGCTTCAGACAACATTTTTGCCGCTTACCACTCTGTGCCACAAGAGGCTCATTATTTTCACCAGTTTCTCGGAAGACGGGTGCCACTGGTACAGCATTTTATTATGTTTTCTAATCAGAGATGTTTACTGGTACATTTAAACTACTTAAGATTGATGACCAATGCTCTGAGTTTATTGTGGCTTTCAGACCTTTCATCCAGAGTTTCCACAAAAAGAGTTTTTGATGAATAAGCCTTAGATACAAATCTAGCATAGCTGATTTAATCAACGTCCTGCCATTGGGTTAAGTCACGGAAGGAATAGAATATTATAAACAGCTGTGGAGTCACTTAAACAAAAGGAGCAGAAGGGAAAGAAGAAATCATTCCACTCAAGACCTTGAGGGTTTTGAGAATCCTGGAGAGGTAGATGGTTTTCTTTTTTGGGGTGGTGGTGGCATTTCCACATTGCTTCTTCCTTTGTTGACCTGTCACCCCCTACACACACTTGTATCCTCTAATTGCAAAATTAATCTCTGTTTTTTCCCTTTTCAACACCTATAAAATTCAATGTGTCAAGGACCACATACTATTACATCCTCTAAACCAGGGGTAGTCAAACTGCAGCCCTCCAGATGTCCATGGACTACAATTCCCAGGAGCCCCTGCCAGCGAATGCATCTGGAGGGCTGCAGTTTGACTACCCCTGCTCTAAACAGAGACCCCCATCTGTTTTGAGCCTGTTGATGCCTTCAGAATTCTGATGGGGTGGTATGCATGGCTGCAAGATGGCTGCCACAGGAGGTGAAGCCAACCACAAAATGGCTGCCGCAGCATATCTTCCATCACTCACTGAAGATCCTTGGGCAGTGGTGGAAGCTGCCACCAAAGCATCATTTAAAATATCCTGTACAGCCAATCCAACCTCTGGTCCACTAGAAGGCTTGCTAGTCAAAAACTACACCTGGCCTCTCCCACTTTCTAAAAACACTGGGCAGGCACAGCTCACATCCAGGAAATCTCTTGCTGGAGACCTGGTTTCACACACAGGCCACTTTTGGCTTATTTCTGGCATGCAAAGCATTATGGGTAACCTCGCCTTGGCCTGACCTGTCTTGCTTTTGGTAAACCAGGAATAAAAATGCAAGGATTGCAGCCGCTTCCCTTTTTGCAAAGGGCATAGCTGGGGTGCATCCCTTGGGGAGGGGAGAGATCTCTGCAGGTTATAAGGCCATAGAATCAACCCTCCAATGCAGCCATGTTCTGCAGGGGAACTGATTGCCGTTGCTTGTAGATCAACTGCGATAGCAGATCTCCAGGTGCCACCTGGAAGTTGGCAATCCTGCCTCCAGCCAATGCCAGTCACGGTTAAATGACCATGTGTGCACTAGCAACAGCTTTGTACCTTATGAGCCTTCACACTTTTCCATCTTATCTTTGATTCTGTTGTTGGTATTGTCACTGTTGGCTGGAGCTTGGTACTGATCGCTCTGGAGGGTTACAGCATCTGTCACTAACAAGGAAACCTCTCAGAGTATTTCGCAAAAGAACTGCAGAATCCGCTTTTTACGCCAGCACAAAGTCAATGTTTAACTAAATGTTTGCTTTGTGCCCACGGGGACTGTTGCGGAAAGCTGAGAATCGCTGCAAGCGATAGACCCACATGCTCAAAGGTAGAAGCAAAAGCTGCATTGTACAAGGCTCAGGGTGCACAGCAGGACCCCAAAATCCTTGGCGGAGGTGTAATTGCTTACTTACGAATCTAAAATTGAACACATCTTTCTGGCACGGATCTTCCCAGCAATGGCCACAATCATCTCCACAGACACATGGTGAGTTTGGGCCTTGAAGTCCTGATCGTGAGGCTCCCTTTGGGTGGGCTATCCATATTTTGCGGTTCTAGATTCTCAGCAGCTCGTGTGTTATATTGAATCGGCAGCAGGGCATGGAAAAAAGGGAAAGGGAAAGGGAATGGTTATGGGGCATTTGAGTTGGGTAGGGAAATGATTAGGAGCTTTTGCAGGGGGGATTGGTGGAGTGGGGAGGCACCCATGTTATGTTATGGGGCTGGGATGGAGGGCCAATTATGTTCGGGGCTGGGATGGAGGGCCACCAAGGAAGAAACCGCCCTGAGCCTCCGGGGAGGGAAGGAAGGAAGGAAGGAAGGAAGGAAGGAAGGAAGGAAGGAAGGAAGGAAGGAAGGAAGGAAGGAAGGAAGGAAATGGCAAACCACTCTGGCTTCTCACTTGCCTTGAAAGTTATGGCCTTGATAGTTACGGCAAGAAATGGAAGGGGAGGCCTAGTTCTAGAGAAGGAGGCGTGGCCCTGATTAGCATGATATAAAACTGCTTTCTATCATATTCATTGCAGACAAAATGCATGATAATTTGTGTTCCTGAAACCAAATTTTCATAAAAATGAACCCACTGCTCCAAAAATGGCCCGGTTATTTGGCTGGGCATTCATGTTTCACTGGGACCCATAATATTGTTCAGCAACATTACCCCCTCTCCCCCAAACACACACTGTTTTCCCAACTCTCCCAGGAAGTAAAACCTGGAGGTGGTGACTCCGTTGTGCAAAGCATTCAATCCAGATGCCTAACCAAGTGCAACACGCCAGGCTCCACGAGCACTGTTAATAAGATCGGTGTTCTGCCAGCGTGACCTTTGGCTGTCTTTCAATTGCACTTTGCAGATAGTTGTGCTCATGTTGCTTGTTGTCATTTAACCTGGCAGAGGTACATAAAACCATGGGAGATTAGATCAAGAGAATTAGGAATCTGCTGTAATTAAGGGAAAGGCATTGAAAAGGGCAGTGGGCGTTGGATTTTGTGGCAGAGGGGAGAGGAACAACACTGAATTCAGTTAAAGATTGAATGCTGAGGGCCAGAGAGTCTTGTGATCAAATCCTTCTCAGTTGTGATGCTCATCAGCAGGCTGTGGTGGGTATGGAGTATGCATACCCAGTTTATCTTTCTCACCTGTGACCTACTGCTTTGAATCCATCTCTGTATCCCAGTGGGGTCCAAACTAATTGGAACTTTAGCACAAATCTGTGATTTAAAAAAATCAAAGAACCTTAATACTGTCTGAAGAACAGCTTGGTATACTTTGCTCAAAGCTTGGTGTAGTGGTTAGGAATGCGGATTTCTAATCTGGCGAGCAGCTGGGTGACCTTGGGCTCTCCACAGCACTGATAAAGCTGTTCTGACCGAGTAGTGATATCAAGGCTCTCTCAGCCTCACCTCCCTCACAGGGTGTCTGTTGTAGGGAGAGGAAAGGGAATGCGACTGGAAGCCGCTTTGAGACTCCTTTGGGTAGAGAAAAGCGGCATATCAGAACCAACTCTTCTTCTCCAGTAATATCAGGGCTCTCTCAGCCTCAACTCCCTCACAGGGTGTCTGTTGTGGGGAGAAGAAAGAGAAGGTGATTGGAAGCCACTTTGAGACTCCTTTGGGTAGAGAAAGTGACATATAAGGATCAATTCTTCTAATGTACAGCTGTCAGTTTCCAGGTGGTGGTTGGAGATCTCTTGGTGGCTGTCCTCTATGTCAGTGGTCCCCAACCTTTTTGAGGCTGGGGACCAGCGGCAGCAGGGAGGGCAAAGTGCCCGCATTCGCGATTTTGGCCGCGCATGGCGCATACGTGCATGCGCAGCCCTGCTTCCCGGGAAGTTTTTTACTGTGGGGGGGGGGGGCGGGGAGAGGGAGCCGCAGCCCGGTGCCAGGGCCTTTGCAGACCGGCACTGGGCCACGGACCGGTGGTTGGGGACCACTAGGTTACAGAAAAGGGACTGTTGGGGGGAAGAAGAAGAAGAGTTGGTTTTTATATGCCGCTTTTCCCTACCTGAAGGAGGCTCAAAGCGGCTTACAGTCACCTTCCCATTCCTCTCCCCACAACAGAAGGTGGACTTGATGACATTATACTTCCCTGAGGACCCTGCCCTTACCACACTCCCCCCTCCCGCTGAAGGCTTTCCTCCCCCCAAATCTCCAGGCATTTCCCAATCCAGAGCTGGCAACCTTATGTAAGTGCAGGTGGGCAGAGTGTGAAAGATTCTGCCCCTCCAGCAAAGAGATGTCATTAAAAAAAATAAAACTGAAATAAAGGAAGCTGGAATGTAATTGGCATTTAAAAGGAGAAGGTGGGGGGAGGTGGCAGCTCTTTGACAGATGATAAAAGCTGTTGGATGGGGGAGGGATGGCCAGATCCAGGCGTGGAAACTCTGAAGATTTGGGGAGAGAGCCTGGGAGGGCAAGGAGTTCAGTGGGGCACAAGGCCATAGAGTCCAGCCTCCCAAATATCCATTATTCCTCAGGGGAACTATTCTCGGTAGTCTGGAGAAGCACTGTAATCCCAGGGGATCCCCATTTCCAACCTGGAGGTTGGCATCCCTAAGCAAAGCTCATTTGACAAAAGCCTTTTTTTTTAGAACAACCGTTTGGGAACAACAGCCCTTGAGTTGATGAGATAGGTTGGCATCCCCTTGTTGAGATTTGTTTATTTTCTCTTTCTTTTTTGGTAATTTGACCTTCACCCCCTTTTGTAAGATCTTTTGGATCCTTTGGGGAGAAAAGTAACCTAAAAATGCTTTTTTTAAAAACACGGTAGGCTCTCTTTCTCTCATTCACTTTCTATTAATCTTAGATGAGGGCCAAACTATGTTACGGTGGTCATGGGTTCAACCTGTAGCCTTGTATACCATTTTAAAAGAAAATTTAGCCAGATGAAAACAGCCCCCACAGCTGTTTCAGCACACGGAAAGGCACCAGGGGGGAAGACAACAAGAGAGAAGGGACATGATTGCCCTGAAAGGTTGTCGCTTGAAGGAGGGAAGAGAATAGTTCCTGTTCGCTGCAGAGGAGAGTACCCACAGGAATGGCTTTTAAACTACATGTAGAATGGTACTGGCTAGATAATAGGGGGCGGGCGGGACCATCACAGTCAGAGTAGTTCAGCCATGGCCCTTTTGGGAGCACTTCTCGGGTTCCAGGGCCCCCTATCAAACAAGGATGCAACACAACACAAACTGTGAAAGAACACCAAGGAAATGTGAACATTCCGACAAACTGGAAAAAAAACCTTTTAAAGGACTGTCAGGCCTAATGCGATCCTTGCACTTGGGGCTTTTTTTGCAAGTTTCATCATATCAAGGTCCAAGTTAGACAATGTCTGTTGGAGGTCACCTCTTGTTGCGGAATCAATTCTCTTCCTGGATTTTGTCAAGGAAACGACCTGACTGAATCCGCATTCAGCCAAATATGTCGAGGGAAAGGCAATAGGAAAATTGGGGGGGCTTTTCCCCACAGTATATTTGGCAGATCCCTCTCGATGACCGAAAAAACTTTTTGAAACTGACCAAAATGACAAGGTGCAATTACATCGCTCTGAAGATCAATCAAACTCTCTTGAATTTCTGCCGCAGCTTTTGCGTGTGTGTGTGTGTGTTTGTGTATTTCAAAATCCAGTCTGGTATTCTGAGGTTTCACAGGTCATTAAATCTTTCTTGCATATCGTTGTATAAACATAAACAGTAAAGTTCTCATTTTTCAGTGCCTCTGTGATCAATTTCACACTTGGAAATCCCCCATGTCCTCTGTTATGCCAATAGATATTGAGTTTCTTACATGACAATAAGGCTATTTTATTGGTTCAGTTACCATGCCCCCCCCTAAACCCTTTGGTCTCTCCTGCTCACATTTTCCAATCTGTGGCCCCCTTCAAATGTGCCAGGGCTTTCCAGGCGAGCCAGCATAGACTCATATTTATGTTGCTTTCCGAAGGGCTCAGAAAGGATTTGGAGAAATTGATACAAGAGTTTGAATATGCTGAAGTTTCTGTTTTAGTGAGGGGCTCTTTCTCCCCTGTGTTCTCTTCATGTTCCCAGCAGAAGCTGAGCTTCATATAGAGAACTGGTTAGAACAGATTTAAGGGAGCTGGAAACTTTCATAGAATCATAGAGTTGGAAGGGGCCTCTGGGGGTCATCTAGTTCAACCTCCTGCAGAATGCAGGAAATTCATAACTACCTGCCCACCCATGGTGACCCTAATTCCATGCCCAGATGATGCCCCCACAATTAGAATCCCTGGCCAGTCTGGTCTGGATGAAATATGCCTTTGAAATTTGAGAAATGTGAGGTGGAAGAAGATGGCAAAGACAGCTCCTTGATTCGGAGAATGCCTCTCCATTGATCAGTTTAGGGCCTCCTTGAGCTCAGAAAGTCCCTAGGGGGAGATAATAGGTGAGGCTGGCACACCTCACCTGTTTCTGCTGATCGACAATGCGTTCAGCCCCCACCTGGATTGGGAGCTTGCTGAGTAGCAGCTTACTGAGCTGCCATCTTCTTCCAGCTCAAAAAATTTGCCTTTTGATCCCAAAGAGGCAATCCCAAAGAGGCATGCAAGAAAGGACCACAAGAGACAAGCACCAACACAATCCCTTCTGCCCACCCGCTTACAATCTGCCTCAGTTCACAGTGTCTGTAGCTTTCAAATAACGTCTGTTTATCTACTTTTGTGTTCCCTGATCAGGGTGCTGAAAAATGAAACCTGCAAAAGTTCAATTGACCTGCAACACCTTCTACACTATTCGCTTGTTCCATCAGTAAGTAGACCAGCTTCCCTCTGCCTCAACAAGGCTCTGGATTGACACATTCCCATTGATGGACTTTGTCCCCTTCTTGCAGGTTGCCATCATGATAGTGCTATCCTGCCTCGAGAGAAGGCCTGGGAAAAGACCCATCGACGAACAAGGGCCCCTTCTCCAGAGACAGTGTGGGATTGTGATGTGAGTCTAGAGCAACTCTTGCTGCTGCTCCCTTTGACTTTATAGGTACTGGTGACCCCTCCAAATAGGAGCCACATAACCCATGAACAAATAGTTCAGATCCACAAAATAGTGTGATCCACAAAATGAACATGATTGGAACATAAGCAAAAACCAAATTTTTCCCAACCATGGTCAAGTGGGTGCTTCTGAGAAGGCTAAGGAGATAAGTGAGCTTTTAAAAATATCCAGTCTCCCTTCCACCCTGATTCAAAATTCCACTTTGATTGTTGCGTCCACTGAGTCTGAATAAAGAACGGCTCCAGAGATTAGTCTTGCCTGTAGGGCCTGGAGACCTCCTGGTGTTGCTACAACCGATCTCCCGATGACAGAGATCAGCTCTCCAGGAGGAAATGGCTACTTAGGAAGGTTGGCGCTATGGCATTATAGCCCACTGCATCCCTCCTTTTCTCAAACCCCTCCATCTTCATGCTTCATACCCCAATTCAATAGGGATTTCCCAAACCAAAGTTGGCAACCTTACTTGAGCTTTCTCAGTCATCAGACCCAACTTTTGCCTGTAGGCTATGCTCGTAACTTTCCATCATGTATATCTGCTAATCATAGGCTTGTACCCTGGTTCCCAAGGCTGGGTTGTTAGGGCTACCAGTAGGAGATGGGGTGTTGGGTTGGCCAGATCCAGGTTGAGAAGCTTCTAGAGATTTGAGGATGGACCCCAGAGAGGACATGGACCTTAATGGAGTGCAATGCCAAAGAGTTCCCCCTCCAAACGATCCATTGTCTCCAGGAAAACTGATTTCTGGAGTCTGGAGCTGTAATTCCAGGAGATCCCCAGTTCCTACCTGGAGGTTGGCACCCCTAGAAGGTTACTTATGTTGTTTGCTGAGAGGGTGCATTTCTACCAACTTGATCTCCTAATGCAGACCCCCCCCCTTTCCTATTTGCTATCCATAAGGCTCTGTAGACCTCAGAAATTAAATTCCTAGTTACTTTCTCTGAAAATGCAGACAAACTGAACAATGAATGCCTGAATCAAAGCATAAACTCCCGGTTCCCAGTTTGCTTTGCTTATTACCTAGAATATTTGATTCTCCCCTTTTCTATGGTTGGCTGCTACAGCATTTCTTCTGTATTCTTCTATGTTCTGTATTCTTCTATAGTCCTTTTGTAATCTTCTGTGTTTCTTCTGTATTCACCTGTGTTGAGTTAAAACATGGCAGCCATCCCCAGCCAGACAACATGTACCTGCACATCAGATGTTGACTTAGTAAAGTTCCAACCCTTCTTGTTCACAGACCCTTGGATTTTCTAGGGGCATTCCACAATCGGTGGTCTCTAGCCTTCGCCTTTGGGGCTACAGCTAGCAAGGTCATGATCCTGTTCTCAGAAGGATACATCCCTGTGCAAGTGCCCCAATGGGCTCGAGGTAAATGGCTCCCATCCAGAAATTCCACCCTGGTGCATGAATCAGTTTTGCAATGACTGAATCCTCTGTTCCCTGAGTTATTTGTGTAAAGAATTTGAAAATTAGAGAAATGCGTCGCACTGAAGGTTGCAGTTCACAATGTTTGTCTCTCCCCTATGGACAGCACCACTCCCTGCAGTGATTGGGGTTTCTCCAGATTTTGTTTTAAAGTGGAGACAATGCTGAAGGGAAGTGCTCCTGTTGACAGTAGTTGAATTCCAGGAGTCCAGGGTGAACCACCACTTTAGAAGGCTGAGCTGAAATCAAGAGAGTCTTATAAAACATCCTCCAGGGAGCCAGCTTGGTGTTGTGGCTAAGACGGGCAGCCTCTGATCTGGAGAACTGGGTTTGATTCCCTGCTTCTCCACCTGCAGCCAGCTGGGTGACCTTGGACCAGTCCCAGTTCTCTCAGAGCTCTCTCAGCCTCGCCTACCTCACAGGGTGTCTGTTGTGGGGAGAGGAAGGGAAGACAATTGGAAGCTGGTTTGAGACTCCTTCAGGCAGTGAAAAGCGGAGTATAAAAGAGCTTTCTTCTCCCTCCTTTTCAGTGATTTTACTTGTGCCTTGGCATATTAGTGGGGGGGGAAAGCTATCTGGAGTATCCCCACTTTGACCATGGAAGCCTGCTAGGTGACTTTGGGTCAGTCACATTCTCTCAGCTTAACCTACCTCACAAGATTGTTGTGGGAAAATGAGGGGGGGGGGGAATGATGATCTAAGCCACTGAGATCCTGGTAGTGGGGAAAAAGAGGGCTTTGCGGGAACCAACTTGTTGGTGGTTCCTGGGCTCCGGGAAGCTCACCTTTTCGGACCTGGCCCCAACCTGGTGGAATGAGTTCCTGGAAGAGCTGAGGGTCCTGCAGGAGCTGCCTGTATTCTGCAGAGCCTGCAAAACGGAGCTCTTCCTCCAGGTATATGGTTGAGATCAGGGTATGGAAGATCAGGGGCCCCTCCAGGAGAGATTGCCACAATTTCTATCTTTTTGCAGCTCTTGTGATTCTAGTCTGTGCCATGGAGGTTGGCCTTTCTTCCTATCCATTCTTCGCCTGCCTTTCAACACATTTCCGGATTACAGGAGCCATCCTTGGACTCCTTTATACGGGGTCTTGGTAAGTAGCCCGAGATATATTGCCCTGAATGCCACTCAGAGAGATGGTGGGCTTTAAGGAAATAAGGGAGGGGTGCAGAGGGACTAACCGCCCTTGTGTTTGTGGGCAATAGCATAAATTAAAATGGTTTCCATTACCACCAAGACTAGAGTTCCTAGAGTTGCTGAGCCTTTTACCTCAGGTTTTGCTGAGCCTTTTAACAGTGTGCTCTTCATACTGTAAGTGGCAACTGTGCCACCAGGTTCTAATAACAGGAAAAGATGGCTCAGAGAATGCTGTTATTCTCTGAGCCATTGTTATGACATGAGCTTGGTTTCAGAGATGGTTGTTATCCAGGAAAGGAGATAAAAACTCTTACACGAGGTGTTTGATCCTGTGGAAAATGTTCACTAAGTTCAAGGGAAGTAATGGGCTGCCTAAGGAGGTGGTGAGCTCCCTCTCACTGGTGGTCTTCAAGCAGCAGCTGGACAGCTACTTATCCTGGATGCTTTAGGCTGAGCCTGCATTGAGCAGGGGGTTGGACTAGATGGCCTGTATGACCCCTTCCAACTCTAGGATTCTATGATAATATAAGAACCCCAAATCCTGGTTAAGTTTTTTTGGGAGATGGCCTCAGGCTTCCTGATGCATTCTCCCTTTGCAATTTTTTTGTTGGAGAATGGTGACTTCTGGATCAGCAGATGTGGATGCAATTTTGTCTCCAATGTAAAAGGTGTCAATCTTTTGTTTGTTTGTTTTTCAGGTTTATAGTCATACTGCTGAACACTGTACAGTGCCCACATGGACAAGTAAGAACGGCTCATGCAGTGATCCTGAAATGTTTATTTATTATTTATTTATTAGATTTCTTACCCGCCGTGAGCCAGCTTGCTGGCTCGCAACAGGTTACAAAGAATAAAGCCCCATAATGCAGCAGTAAAATAATTCCCGTCTTAAAATCCTAACCCTCCCAGGTGGTGAAGCCCAAAACCTCAACTAAACCCCTCCCGTGCAACAACCTCCAACCTATCAGGTGCCTCAGAGGGATATTGATAAAGGAACGGCCTGCTGTCCCAGCGAAGCTGAGGAAGAGCCCTTGGTCTTAACTGCCCTTGATCTTAATGGCCCCGGCCTCAACTGAATGCCTGGTAGAAGAGCTCCATCTTGGAACTGTGATATCTCCCTCAGGGCCTGCAGCTCTTCTGGGAGCTCATTCCACCAGGTCGGGGCCATGACCAAAAAGGCCCTGGCCCTGGTTGAGGCCAGGTGTGCTTCTTGTGGGCCAGAGACCACCCACAGTTTTGCACCCACAGAGCATAAAGCCCTGTGGGGAGCATAAGGCAATAGGTGGTCCCTCAGATATGTGTGGCCCAGACCACAGATGGCCTTAAAGGTTGACACCAGAACCTTGAACTTGATCTGGGACGCAAGTTGCAACCAGTGCAGCTGCTTCAGCATGGGCTGGATGTGGGTCCTTCAAGGTGTTCCCGTGAGGACCCTGGCAGTTGCCTTCTGCACCAGCTGCAGTTTCCGGGGCAAAGGCAAAGGTAGGCCCATGTGGAGTGAGTTACAGTAGTCAGTCCTAGAGGTGACTGTCTCATGGATCACTGTGGCCAGGTGCCCTGGGGACAGATAGGGCACTAGTAGCCTTGCCTGGTATAGGTGGAAGAATGGCAGATGGGCTACTCTCATGACCTATGCCTCCATCAATAAAGAGGCATCCAGGATTACCCCCAAATTCCTGGCAGAAGGCAAGATGATAATCTACACCCTGGCCAGGCTGGGTAAGCACGCTTCCTGATCTGGCTCCCTCCCACCTAGCCCCAGGACCTCCTTCTTGTAGGGGTTGAGTTTGATTTCCTTTATTTTTTTAATAGCAGCCTGTAGGGTTAAGAGGAAAGGAAGGCATGGATTACAGAAACAGGCAGTCCAACAAGTTCATTGTTTAACCGGAAAAAAATTGGATTTACGTGGATTAGTGCCGGTGAAATGAAATCCAAACAACTTGTGTTAACATCTCCTCCTCCTCTCTCTCTCCTCCTCTGAACTCAAAGTGCTTCACAGAACTGATCTCTGTACTCTTTATAACCACCTTGAAAATCAGGCCAGAATTGTTGCTACCATGTTCCCTAGGAGGGGCTGAGGCTGAGACAAAACAATTTGTCCCAAGACCCCCTAGTTAGAATTTAAGACTGGAAATGAAACCCAAACTGGGTGATAACAGGTCATTCTCTGAGCCATGGTTGTGACACCAACTTGGTTTCAGAGATGGCTGTTATCCAGCAAAGGAGATTGAAGCTCTCACACAAGGTGTTGGATCCCCTGGAAAATTTCCAAGGGAAGGTCGATGTTTGCAAATTCCCCACCCCCACCCCACTGCAGGCTTTTGAATCCCTCCTCATTTAGTGCCTAGAACAGGGGTAGTCAAACTGCGGCCCTCCAGATGTCCATGGACTACAATTCCCAGAAGCCCCTGCCAGCATTCGCTGGCAGGGGCTTCTGCGAATTGTAGTCCATGGACATCTGGAGAGCCGCAGTTTGACTACCCCTGGCCTAGAAGGTCCCCTTAAAACAATATTTTGGAGATCACTTTTGGCTGCAGAAGGAGGCAGGGGAGGCACCACCCTGCAGAGGGAAATCCTTTCTGTCAACAGAGGTTTATGATGGGATCTGAGCCCAGATGTTCAAGTCACCATGCCAGAACAGGAAACAGATACACAATGACCCGGCATAGCGTGCAGTGGTTAAGAAAGGTGTAGGCAGCCTGGCGTTTATTCCCATCCGTCTTGCATAGAGGAGAAAGATGGCGTGGCATAGCGGCCATAGCCTGATCTCATCAGATCTTGGAAGCACAGTAGGGTTGGTAATTGGATGGGAGACTCCCAAGGAAAGCTCTGCAGAGGAAAGCCCTGGCAAAGCACTCGCTTTGAAAGCCATCTGCTTTCACACACACAATCACTGCTGTGTGTCTCTTGCACAGTTAATCTTTCCTGGTCAACTGCAAGGAGCAACTAGATGAATAAGATCTCTCGTGGCCAGTATTATTTCCTTCCCTCTCAGAGCAGCAAAGCAAGCATCCGTCTTTTCTAGACTGCTGTCCTGGATTCTCAGTAATGTGGTGTAGTGGTTAAGAGAGGCAGCCTCTAGTCTGGCGAGCCAAGTTTGATTCCCCCAGTCCTCTTCCACATGCAGCCAGTTGGGTGACCTTGGCCTAGTCACAGCTCTGTTGGAGCTGTTTTTGCACAGCAGTTCTGTCAGAGCTCTCTCAGCCTCCTCTACCTCACAGGGTGTCCATGGTGGGGAGAGGAAGGGAAAGCCATTGTAAGCCACTTTGAGACTCCTTAAGATAGTGAAAAGTGGGGTATAAAAACCAACTCTTCTTCAGCTAGCTTGGATGCTTTGCATACTGTAAACGAGCAACTGTGCAACCAGGTTCTAATAACAAGAAAAGATGTAAGACAGTTAAAAAAAAAACACATATAGTTACCCTTCTGTTTCTATTCCTGGGATTACTTCAGTACAGTATAACAAAATTTGACTTCAATAGCACCTTTAAGACCAACAAAGATTTATTCAAGGCGTGAGCTTTCGAGTGGAGGCTCTCTTCCTCAGACTGAATGGAACAAGAATCATAAGCAAAGAATTATCATACGGCATAATATGGCTTATTTGGATATTATGATACAGTTTACAAATTTGCCATTATTTTTCTATTGCCTTATATCTGGACGCTTATGATCCTTGTTCCATTTAGTTTGAGGAAGAGAGCCTGCACTTGAAAGCTCACGCCTTGAATAAATCTTTTTTAAAGATCCTATTGGGCTCAATTTTTGTTGTGTTACTTCAGACCAACGCGTCTACCCACTTGAATCTTTGAGTCCAGTATAATATAGAACAGTATTTGCTATCCAAGTGTCCTTCCAGTTGCAATGCATTCCATCCTCTCACTGGCTTGTCCTGCCTTCCAGCTGACAAAGCTGCCACGGTCCCCCTCTGTGCAGAACGGAGGGACATTACCTGCAGATGCCAATAGCATAACTTGGGATGGACAATATAGCCGCATCTGGCCTTGGCACAGCTTGGGCAGGGAAGGCGATTGATAAATTCACACATACTGCAACTAATGTTGCCAAATTTTCCTTTATTTTTTCCAGTTTGGCATATCTAGGCATGTTTTCAGGGTGGCACAGACCAACACGGTCGTCAGCTTCCTGGGAGACTTAGTGAGAGAAGCAGGCTGGGGATAGCAGGGCCTTTGCAATATATAAGCTATTGAATATTGTTGGAGCTGAAAACAGGTAGCTTTGGATCAAGTTCTGCCAATCAGGATGCACTGTGTTGCTTTGGTGTGGAGGAGCAATAGCTGCACATCTGTCCTGAGCATAGGAGTGACCGGTCACTATATTGGCAGGTACCTTTCTTAATTAAGCCTTTTTTGCACAGGTTGTGGGGGAATATGAAAAAATCTTATTTTACTGGCCTTCCTTGCTCTGCCTGAGTTTCCTGCTGGGCAGATTTATCCATATATTGGTGAAAGCGTTATGGGTTCGTCTCCGGCTGGGTCTTCCAAGTGTGAGTATTGACTCATAGCATTCCTTTATGTGACAACTTTCTGAATAGCAGCCAGAATGGGTTATGTACCCTTCATTTGAATTCAGATGTATTATTTATCTTACCTATGTACAGGTGTGCAAGTTGAACGTGAAATCTGCTTTCAGTCTTGTCCCCCTTTTATCCTTCAGATGGACTGATTATCTGTCTGTCTGTCTGCATCATCATCCATCATCCAGTGAAATATATGGTTTTAGGCACAAACATACCCATCTTCCATCTTACATGTCCTTCAGCAAAAACATTTGCAACATTTTCAAAACAGTTATTAAATTGTGCTGGGCCATGGCTGAAGTATGTTGATGACACAAACACTAGCCAATAGGCACCTCCAACTGCCCATGTTCTCCATATTTAGAAACTTACAGAAGTTGCTCCAGGACCTTAAAATACAACCATAGTTCCTCAGCATAGAAGATGCATCCCTTTCCAACCACCAATAGCACACTTGCAGTGTTACACTTGGATTTAAAAAAATCCTTATCCAAAATTGCTGGGCACTTTCACAGCCCCCTGAACCCCATTCTCTTGAAAGGGAAATGAGTCTGATAATGTCGGAGATGGCTTTTGATGTGTTTGGAGTTTGCTCAAACAGAGCTGGTTCAGCAGTTTTGCATAAAGCAGGGATAGTCAAACTGTGGCCCCCCAGATGTCCATAGACTACAATGGTGGCAGGGGCTCATGGGAATTGTAGTCCATGGACATCTGGAAGGCCGCGGTTTGACTACCCCTGGTGTAAAGCTTCTGTCTTTTATATAGCTGCTGAACTCCCTGACGCTCTTATCAGGGTGTGTATTTTCTTTTGTTTTTATGTAATTTCTTTTTTATTTTAACAGGCTTACAGATGTTTATTTTAACAGGCTTACAGATTTTACAAAAAAACAGAACAGAAATTTCACAGACATTTTAAACCCTTGTCCCGGTGTTTTTGAAATTCTTCTGGCGGCCTAGGATTAAGCAAGTCTGTTAAATTTGGCCGTCACTGCTAGTTCTCTGAGTTTTTCACACCCCACGTCCGGGTGTGGCTCCTGTTGTTTCTTCCAGCCCAGAAGCATTACTTATACCGTTTATGCACTGGAGGTTTCATGCCAGGCTGCAGGCTGGAGTTTTAGTCATGGCAGGTTGCCCCACCTCTTCCTGCACCCACATGGAGGAGCATTTGGCCTGGTGCACGACATCCGCCTCTGATTTGTGCTCCTGCACAGGACCTGGGGCAGTGAAGTTCCCAGTGCATAAACGGTCCTTGTCTTGCTGCTGCTGTTGCATGAAGCAAGAATTCTGCCCCTCGCCTAGGAAGACCTGCAGGTAAAAAGCTCAACAACATATTTTTTTGATCCAATACAAATTTACATTGGAACACAGTTTGCAATTGATCATGGACTTTAATCCAAATTTTTAAAACCAAGTTACAATTCCACCACATATGAAAAAAGGATCCAATAGCATCATGCCATTCCCAACATTTACCGTCAGTTTTCTTGGACATTTTACCAATTCCTTTAGGTGTCATCTATTTAAAAAATCTTATACCAGTTTTCTTGCAATGTTTGACATACCGTGCATTTCCCCATTCTTCTAGCCTGTGTATTTTCAAGGAGTGCTTCCCCATTCTGTTATTCAGAGAACCAGTTCTGTCTGTATTTTGAATACTCTGACTGCTGAATCACATGGCTTGTTGGATCATAAGCAATTCTTTCCCTCCCCTTTGCAGGAGGAGAGGTCTTTCCTGGAGATGCATCAGGTTCATTATGTCCAGCGACTGATGAGGAAGCCTCCAAAGCAGTGAGCAGTCAGCCATTCAGTTCCAAAGACACTTGCCTTTTCAATCTGGAACAACCAATTCTCACTCTTTTCCCTAGCATTTCATACATCCCCACCCTCCCTGATGTAACGCTGCCCCTATTCTGCCATTGGGAATGGTTGGTTCAAAGTTTTTGCGCCTTCTGCTGGGTTTCTACTTGCTCAATATTTGGACAAGAGATGGATCCATCTTGAGTCTTTGTTATTTATTAAATGCTGCTAACTCACTTCCAATTTATGGTGACCCTATGAATTAGTGACCGTCATGAATTCCTATGATTGGCAACCTTGCTCAGGTCTTGCAAGCTGAAGGCTGTGACTTCCTGTCAAGGAACCCTATTTGGAAAGCCTGGTTTAAAGAATCTGACCTGCAGCTATGCTCTAATCAAGATCCGTTCTGAGATTAGTTGCTTTATCAAATGGTCTTAAACCTATCTCCCCGACACCTTCTGTTTTGTAAGACTGTACAGGATGGATGCTGCAGCAAAAATTAGCTCACAGTTTGGTGAAGTTTGGAAGGTCATGGGATTTGTTAAATATCCTCAAACTGATTTAGCCTGGGAGGGGAGACAAAACTGTGGGGAAACTGGTAAAGGTATGCTCACTTCTCCCCTATAACTACTTTATCCTGCTTGTAGAGATGAAGGGTAGAAGTTCAAGGGGATGTCAGGTTACAGTGTGAGAGTGATACGGCTGTGAGTGTCCTGCATAGTGCAGGGGGTTGGACTAGATGACCCAGGAGGTCCCTTCCAACCCTGTTATTCTATGATTCTATGATTCCAAGTAGGTGGCTAAAATGTAAATGGGAACAATAACTCTCCCCTCCATTGCTTTCCATCTAATTCTGTAAGAGCCAGGTCTGTGCACAGGATATTTTAAAAAAAGGAAGGTTATAATACATTCTAGATCCTCTGTGAAACTTCTTAATTCATTCTTTTTCACTTTTTCTTGCATTTTAAAACTCCCTATTATTTTTCTATCCCGTACCATTGTTAATAGGTTTTCATTGATTCAATGAGTCGCTTTTTGTATTATTTCTTGTATTTAACCTTTTTTTGGAGGGGGGGAGTTAAACCCCCAACTCCCCTTCTCCTTGTGCCCAGTTTTGCTAGGAGCTCTGCTTCCTGATTAACAGCTAACCTCCCTCAGTAGGGGGCAAAGATATTGTTGGCTGACAGTAAGCAAAATAAAAAGGCCCATTAAGAAGCAGTGCTAATCAAATCTTAAAAGGATGGATTGTAGCACAGAGCAGATGCCTGCTGGGAACTTCTCCTTCGCTGGGCCCATACTTTGTGAGAAAGAGGGATGAGAGAGAAGAGTGATCCTGAGGATGGAGGGGGAATTAGGAGACATTTCTTCCCCACAAACCAACTTTCCTTTTGCGATCACCCACCTTCTTGTTCCTACCTACCAACAGGCAGCCTCTGGAATCCTGGGTCCAGCGGAAAGTGTACAAATGGGACCCTTACTTTCGATTCCCCAGCCGGATGATCTGCCTGGCTGGGCTGGCCATAATCTGCCTCTACATGGTAAGGTCCCCAAGTATCCGAGATTTTGCATTTGGGAGCTCTAAGTGGAGAAAGGACATTCCGCCGTGCTACATTCTTTGTGGGCCATGTTTTACTGCCCAAGAACTTACGGAAGAGAGCTCAGGTCTTAGTGCTGAGTAGCCATGCTTCATGCTTTTCACGTTTATGTAAAAGAGACGGCTTCCCACTTTGTAGCCTCTGTTTGGGCGGATGTTCCAGTTGCAAAGTCCTTGGGGTTGCCGTGAGGTCTTTGGATTGCAGGTGTATTGGGCCAGAATGTTTATCCCAGTAGAGTAAATAGGCAGGTCAGGAAAACGGTGTGAAGCCCAGGTTTCATTTGCATTATGCAAATTAGTGCCCTGCCCACTGGTTGTTTTTGAAAATAAAAAAAATGACCCTGGGACCTCAAGTCACTCCTGTTCATTTTTAAAAGAGAGCTGAGCTCCTAATTATGCAATTTAATTTAATTTTTTGAACTCCACATTCATGCTCAAGACCTTTTCTGCATGCTGGAGCCAGTAGGTATAGTAATTCAGAGCAGCGGCTGACGAGCCGGGTTTGATTCTCTGCTCCTCCACATGCAGCTAGCTGGGTGACCTTGGTCTAGTCACTGTCCTGATAGTGCTCTTTCTGACCAAGCAGTCCTGTCAGAGCTCTCCCAGCCTCACCTACCTCACAGGGTGTCTGTTGTGGGGAGAGGAAGGGAAGGTGATTGTAAGCCACTTTGGGACTTCCTTGGGCAGGGAAAAGCAGCATATAAGAACCAATTCTTCTTGGGAGTTGACCCAGAAGTGCTGGAGTTGGTTTGGGCAAGGCTCTTCCACACATCTGCCCCTACCTGTGAATTTTTATAGTTGTTGAGCCAGTTAATTCCCCTTTTCCCCATGAGTGGCTTAAATCATGAGGACCTTCATGGTAGGGTTATCGGTAGCATCACAGCACTCCCTTCTGTGAGGAAAATGCTACACTTAAAAGAAAATTAAGGTGGGAATTTAGAGAACCTGTGTAACTATCATTACAACACTACAGTATTATAGTGATTGAAATCACTGCTGGGGGGAGGTAGCGAGTGGTATCATGATTGAAAATTGGGATAGAGAGGGGTGGGAATGACTGGGGCAAAGAAAACTGGTAGGAACATTATGCTGACACAAAATTGGCTTCCAGGAAAAAATTGGGGTAAAAATGTCCTTTAAAAAGCTGGGAAGAAAACTGGAGGGGAAACACCCTCCCACCACTAAAGTGAAATCTAAAGAGACAAAAATGTGTGCAGAAATCAAGGGATAAACCAAAGCAGTATGATGCCAGAATTGATTTAAAAAAACGACAACATCATACCGAAAAGCCCCAGGTCTGAAGTGGCTAAGAATGCTAAAAATGTAATAAAATATTTTAAAAGCTTCCATCACTCTGATAAACAGCAGTAATATAATCATTGCGCTACAGAAAATACCAGGCCCATAGCTATTGAGCCAATAGATCAGTGAAAATGCAGAATAGGAAGGCTACCCAGCTTAAGTTAAGGAAACTGGTTGGAACAAGACAGCATCGCATAGCAGTGGAAATCTAGGCAATGGAGCTCATGTGTTTTATTCATTCGGAACACTTTGAGCCTGCTTGTCCACCTTGACCACTGGTGTGATCCAACAAAGTTCTTCACACATTCTTGGTGTAGTGGTTAGGAGCATGGACTTCTAATCTGGTGAGCCGGATTGAATTCCCTGCTCCTCCCCCACATGCAGCTAGCTGGGTGACCTTGAGCTAGTCACAGTCCTGTTCTGACTGAGCAGTAATATCAGGGCTCTCTCAGCCTTACCTGCTGAACCAACTCTTCTTCTTTAGTAATATTAGGATTCTCTCAGCCTCACAGGGTGCCTGTTGTGGGGAGAGGAAAGGGAAGCTGCTTTGAGACTCTTTTGAGAAGAGAAAAACGGCATATAAGAACCAACTCTTCTTCTATTGGATCAGTTTACAGATGTGAAAGTTGTGAACTCACAACATGTTCCCATTGCCCTCATCTATCATTTTATGTTGCTCTCGCTCTTATTCCGTTTATTCCTAAAGTTCTTGAGTGAGTAGTTTGCTACCATTTTCTTTCTTTCATTTCTGCCAATCTCTTTATTAGGGGGTTGGGGGTGGGTTGGATCCTTTTCAAATCTGTTTTTTTTTCTTCTCTTTTTATTCAACTGTAAAATTGTTACTGATTATTTATTTTCAGCTGTTTTATTTAATTTTCAACTTTTAATAGTGCATGGAATAATGTAGCGGAATAAGAGTTGCCAAAGTAACTAAACAGCTCTTCTCATCTGTTTGTCCAGTTTGTTGTGATGGAGTTTTATGTTAAGAAACTTGTACTACATGCCTTGAACACTCTGGAGGAGAATTTTGAGATCCTGGTAGCTGCCAGAAATACTTCAGAAGGACTTGCATTGCTTGTCCAACCTTTGAAAGAGTTGATTGGTGTCACGGAAGGTACAAACATTATATCACACTTCAAGAATCTATCTGTTGTTTAGGGTCACCAGATCTGAGTTGAGAAACGCCTGGAGATTTTGGGGATGGAATATGGGGAGCGTGGGGTTTGGAAAGGAGAGGAACCTTAGCAAGGTACAATGCCATAGAGTCCACCCTCCAATGCAGCCATGTTCAGCAGAGGAATTAATCTTCGTTGTTTGGAGATCAGTTGTAATAAAAAGAGATCTCCAGATCCCACCTGGAAGTTGGCATCTCTATGTTTGATTCCTCTATGGTTTACTGTACATGTGTGTGTGTTGGCATGATGGACCCACACACACATTCCCCACTCTGAGGTAAATTTTCTCTCCAAAATAAAAGGTTGGTGCCTCACAGACTGAGCTGTGTGGTTTCTTCTGACTGTCCCACTCTGTCACTGACAGAACTTTTGGCTTTACTCAGCCCTGGACTTTCTGGAGAAGGCATAGAGCCCTTTTTTCTTTAAAATTTGTCGGAATGGCACCGAGCCATTGTTAACAAGAAACAAAAGATTTTATTTTACAGAAAGGATTTATTTACAGAAAGGAAAGGATGGTTGGAATGAGGAATACAAATAAGTTATTTTACAGTATTAAGTTATTTGCTACGAGCTTTTAAGATGTTCATAGGCTTTTTCTTAGATGTTCAGCTTTATTTTAACTTAGAGGTTTTGGTTTCTGTGTTTATCCCAAAACACATCCCCTGAATTCCCATGGTTTCTAGAAGATATCCTTCTACTAGTACCCCAATTTTCCCATCCTAGATGTACCTGTATCTTTCTGTCTTCTAAGGAGTTTGAAGCACGCATTTTGTCACATAAGCCCAAGGAAATCCTCATGCCTGATTTTCCTTTAAACTGAGCAGGGAGCCTTCTTTTCTCGTTAGAAGAATTCTCCCCTCTTCATTTGCCTGAATTTGGAGTATCTTCTCACTGCCCAAATTCCCACTGCAAAATATCTGCCCTGGTTCTTCAAACACTGTGTAGATCTGTTTTCAGCTTTTAGTAAGAAATGTTTTCTTTGTCTAAAATTATTTTCCTCAGAACAAAAGTTGTCACAGGCAGATTCTATCAGAATGCCTTCCCCCCAGCACAAAACAACAACATCACTGTTAGGGGATTGTGGGGGGATTAGTGGGAATGAAAGGGAGGCCCAGCTGAAACTGTAGCAACCTGTCTACATCACTTCTATTGTGATCTGGAAGTGATGTCATCAGGCAGCAACAGTGAATGATGCCTTGGTATTTGGGCAAAACTCTACGTTGAATTTGGCTTCTACCATAGAGTTTTTGCCCAAATACTAGAGTGTTGCCCCAATGTCACCGATGTGATGAGATTACTTCTGGGTCATGTCAGAAGTGATGTAGACACATAGCTGTAATGTTGACTGGGTCTTGCTAATTTTTAGGGTAAGTCCTCCCCACCAGCAGTGGGGTAGTGGGGCCAAGTGGCAAGAGACCCCCACTTCAATCAAGGGGCCTGACAACCTTAGATAGGGGCAAAGAATTAAGTTTCCTCTCCCTGTGTGACATAGCTCCTGCCTGAACTGGGTTTTCAGAAGCCTCTAAGAACCAGGAGCTCTCAGTATATGTCTGTTTAGCAAGACCCACATGGACACAGTAATTAACCTGGGATTACAAATTATCTCCAGAAAACAGTGATCCGCTCACCTGGAAAAAATGGCTGCTTGGAAGGTAGACTCTATGGCTCTATACCCTACTGAAGTCCCTTCTCTCCCCAAGCCCTGCTTTCTTCAGGCTCCACCCCCAAAATCTCCAGATATTTCCCAACCCAGAGCTTCCCTTCATAATTTAAGGCTACGTTAGTTCAAAAAGGTCTTTAAACATAATTCATTGATGAATTTCTCCTGTCTTCCTATTAGTATGCTTCTATTGCTGTTTTGCTCAGTATTCTCAATAATGATTTTTTGGTTCTATTTATGTGATTAGCTGTAGACATCATCCTTTCATCGGGACAATGTTTTTTATATAATTCCCTCCACTATTTGAAACCTGTTTGGGCTATTCTTGAATGGGAAAGGTGAGATAGGAGTTCCCTAAGTGATGCTTGCTTGTCCCACAGATGTCTGGACTGTCACCACCTTCACCGCCTGCCTCACCAGCGTCTGCTACATATTCCACATCTTGGCTTGCTACAGGTATGGCTGTACTTTACCCCTGACAATTTGCCAGAAGACCCAGGGAAGGATGGAGGGACAGTCTGAGCATCTTCATACTCATGCTGGCCTTCCATAACTCACTGGCCATGACTGAACAGGGTTTGCTTTACAGTCTTGAGGCCTAGAGCTTTTTTTTATCATCTATATATCTAACAGTGACATGTGGACCCCATCTGCGGATCCTTAAATCCGTGGATGGGGGCCACATTGACGCTAGATGTATATTTCTGCAAACCTGGGGGTGCTCTCTAGGTTTGCAGAAAAATGTGAAGTTAAAAAAAAACTTACTAATTGAGCTGATGTGATGGCTGTTATTGTAGATGCCAGCTCTTGGCTCAGTCGCCATGGTGGAGGTGTCAGGAACAGCTACTGGCCCAGCTGTTGAGGCAGCAGACTCCAAGAGCAGCTTGGTGCCTGGCTGCCGCTGTGGTGAATGCTGTGAGAAGCTCCAGGAGATGCTCTGGGGTCAGTTGTGGTGGGGGATGCTGGGAGTCACTCCGGGCTCGGAGAGCCTGCCATATGCTTTTGCTGCAGGTAGGTGGTGGGGCTTGGAGTCATGATAGGGGGAGATATGGTTTCCCCCCCCTGGTGAGCCTCTCAGGCTTCCCCCTTGCCTGTATAGTAATAGCAAAATTAGCCAAGACTACAGCAGGAAATGGGCAAGAAAGATCTTTCTACGAACCTGAACAACATCCCAGGTTTGGAGAAAAATCTGAAATCTAAAAAATAAAATACGGTATGTATGGGAGGGGGTTTAAATAAAAAGCTAAAATGATAGCGTCTGTACCTTTAAGTGGTGGCTTTCCTCCGTGGCCGCTTCTAGGCAACCACAGATTCCAAGCTGGGTTCTGTCAGTAAAAAGCAGGGGGAGGGCCCTTTCCTGACCTATTTGAGCCTTTGCTGGAGGACTAACTGGGAACAGACCTGGTTAGCGTTACCAACTCCAGTTTGGGATATTCTGGAGATTTTGTGGTTGAGTCTGAGGAGTTCAGATTTTAGGGACAGGAGAGGGTGGCCTCTCTAGCGTTATACCCTGCTGAAATGTGCTCCACCCCCAAATCTCCAGAAATTTCCCAACATGGAGCTGATTAAAGAGAAATTGATCTCTGTAGTTGGGAGAACCCTTGTGATTCCAAGAGATCTCCAGGTCAGCAACCCTAGAAGGAGAGAAGGAAGCAGCAAAAGGGGAGAGGCCATAGGGCTTTCAGCAAAGGGAAAGGCGAACTAGCAGGGAAGAGGGAAAGGAGATGCTTCCAGCAAGCCCTTATGTACTCCCACTTTAAAAAAAGGAGACTGATATTTGCGAAGAAATGATCATGAATTTCTCTAGAAAACACATGAAGCGACTGTGGGCAGGGGAGAAGCAATTCCTTCCGCTGAGTTCTTGCAAACTTTCTTACAGTGTGGTAAGTTTTGGGTCTTCTGTTTTTCAGGCTGCCTTACTCTTCATCCCTTGGAGTCCTGTCTTGGGGTGGCCGCTCTGGGTTGGTGAATTCCTGAATATTTGGGGGCGAAGCCTAGGGAGGGCATAGAGTCCACCCTGCAAGGCAGCCATTTTCTCCAGGGGGACAGAGAGGTCCCCAAATCTTCTGGAACCTCCCAGACCCAACTGGAGGCTGGCCCTCCCATTCTACGGCAAACCTTACCTGAAACCGCCCACCCTACCTATTCTGATACCCACCTCCTCCCACCCCTGCAGACCTCTCACTCTCCGTTCTTGAACATCACTGTCATGGCTGGTATCAAAGAACTCTAGACAAGGTAGAAGCTAATTAGGATGTTGTTAATTGAGGGAACTGAGAGCAAAGCAGCACTTGCTTATTTTTTTAAAGGACCAAAGGGTGGTGTGTGTTCTGTCTTCTGCAGTTAGGCTGAGGTTTTGGGAGTTTGCCATATGGGCTCAAGGAAGGTACTCAGTGAATTAATCAAGTACTTAGTTAAACTTGATGAATTGACTAACCTCTAAATCCCTGAATGGGGCAACAGCCGTGGTCAACCCCAATAAGGTTGGGAGTTCCCTTGTGGTAGATTTGATACCCTGAAGATTATGAGTAACTAACTAGGGTTGCTAGCTCTGGGTTAGGAAAAACCTGAGGCCTGTAGAGCAGTGATTCTCAACCTGTAAGCATGTGGTCTGCTGAACAATCGGGGTGAACAGGGTACGAATCTCTTTTTTTTCCCCCTTGGCATGTGTGAAATCGCAGCATATCAGAGTGCCTCTCCATTTTATTTTAACACCTGCAGGCAGCCATAGCGAGGTACTCGGGCTGGCAAATTGCATATCTTCTGTGGGGTACGTGAAGGTCTGTTTTGGGGCATGCATTTGGGGCTAATTCTTGGGGGCTCCCGTTTTCTTTCCCTTTTTAATAGACAACTTGGGTTCTCTTTTTTAGGGTACCTGATCATCCACATTGTGTCCACACTCTTTGGGGTGATATTTGTATACCCTTTTGTTTGGCACATAAAACACGGACAAGGGATAGAGCTGGTGAAAAGCCTGGGAACCGGAATGTAAGTGAATTCAGCAAGTGGCCAAAAGGCAGAAGTGGAAACTGGGACATCCCGGGTTAATTAATAAATAATAATAATAATAAAAATTAGATGTCTTGCCCATCGCTCTCAGAATTGACTCATGGCGGGTTGCAGCAAGAATAAAACCCGAATACATAAAAACATAAAAGCCATAAAACCAAACCCCCATGTACTCTGGTGACAAGAAAAATACCCCCCTTCTCTACCTCTCATGTCCCCCCTCTGTCAGCACCTCAAGGCCCCAATCCCCAGGGATGCCAATAGTTCTTGGTTGTGGTTGTGGAGGAGCCCCTGCGGTCTTCTGAACCCGAGCCTCAACCAAGGACCTGCCGGAAGAGCTCCATTTTACAGGCCCCGCGGAACACAGATCGCTTTGAACTCGGGTCTTCCTCTTTCCCCCCTTCCCCATTGAAACAGGAAAGTCTTCTGCACATGGTTAAGGTAGTTCAGAAGGTGGGGGGGGGGAGCCAAGCCTCTTTCTTTTCTTGAAGGGGGTGGGGAGAGGAGCCAAGCAGGGAGCCTCTTTCTTTTCTTGGAGGGGAGGGGAGAGGATAGAAAAAGGCAGAGGGGGGAGGAAAAATCCAGGACCGACAGAAGTTGAGAGAAATTAGGGGCTTCTCCTTTAAGGCAAGCGTGTCACATGACCAGGTGTAGCCTATCAGAGGTTCTCTACCACGGAGCTTTCTTTCCCAATGGATATTGAGGATTAAAAGCACTCTAAGATATTGCACAATAAAGGTAGGATCACTCCGGATCAATCCTTCTTGCTGCAGAAGAAAACTTAAAATTGCCCAAAATCCAACGGAAATTGCATTCTGTGTAAAGGGCAGGGACTGAATCGACCTGGGGTTGGAATAAAAGCTCCGTGCAGTTTACACCCAGGAATCACCAACAGGTTAGTATAAGGTGACCAGATCTTAACATTGGTAACCATTGACCAGGGGTGGGGGGCGTTCTTGATTAAAATTTGGTCTATATGGAGCAACAAAAATGTTCATAGAATGCATAGAACTAAAAAATAGTCTTATAATATATATTTTTAACTTTCAACATAAGTACAATTTGCCAGGTGTCCCCAGATGTCCCTCCAAAAGTGGGACAATCTGGTCACCTTAAGTTAGTACCTGCAGAGCGCAAGGCCCTGCAGGGAGCATAAGGCTGTCCTTACGATGATTGTCTTTTTGAACCCAAATTCTCTCTGCCTTTTTTTGCCTCAGCCTCACCATTGTCATTGTGGTGGGCCTCATGCTGCTGCAGACTGTGATAGCCACAAGGTTCTTCCTTCAGCCAAAGATTTTCCTGGATGATGAAGAAAAGCCCTTGGCTCTTGACAACAGGTGACTCTTCCAGACGCTCCCAGCCTTTTCCTTGTGTCAAATGACCTCATTTCCAAATGGCATTCTGCGTTTTCCTTTATTTATGTATATATTTTATTTCTCGACATTCACATCCCACCTTCCTATGTAGAACAGTGGTTCTCAACCGCTCTAATATATAGAAGGATCACCAAGGCAGCTAACAAATTAAAACATACACAATAACCTCATATTTTAATACCACAAACCCAAATAATTAACACCAGAGCTAAAATACGAAGCTGTAAGAACAACAATTAAGGTGTTTTTATACTTTACTTTTTCCTACCCAGTGGGGTATAAAACCCAACTCTCCTCCACCTCCTCCTCCTCCTCATTGTGGAACAGAAGGAATGGAACACAAAACAATCTCTCATTCTTAATAAGTGACAGAAGGTGTTTCTGTGGCAGGATTTGTGCTTCTTTAATCTCTGCCCAACTGGCAGGTGAAGAACTTTGAGATCATTGTTTAAAAAAGCTCCATTTCTCCCTGTCGTGCAGTTGTGGAAGTCAGAGGAACCCCGCTAGGAAAACAATCGCCATTTCTACCAGACAGGGATGCTCTTCCCTGTTGCTTGATGTCATAATCTGAGTCTTCCCATGGAATGGGCCCTGAGCACTGAAGCAGTGTGAGCTGAAGAAGCCCATCACCATGTGAATTTCTCCTGCCTTTCATTTTTAGGAAAGCCTACCACAATTTCAACTACTTCTTTTTCTTCTACAACGTGTTGCTGGGCCTGAGCGCCTGCCTGTTCAGGCTGTTGTGCAGTGTGGTCGTGGGAGCCTGGCTGATTGCTCGCATAGACAGGACGATCATGCCCAGAGGGTATGAAGCAGCCGATATGGGTAAGACCGTGGCTTTGGCCTGCTTGGTGTAGTGGCTAATAGCGGTGGCCTCTAATCTGGTGAGCCAAGCTTGATTCCCCGCTCCTCCACATGCAGCCGTCTGGGTGACCTTGGGCTCACCACAGCATTGATAAAGCTTTTCCGATAGCCCTGTCAGAGCTCCCTCAGCACCACCTATCACACAGGGTGTCTGTTGTGGGGAGAGGAAGGGAAGGTGATTGTAAGCCGCTCTGAGACTCCTTCGGGTAGTGAAAAGCAGGGTATAAAAACCAACTCTGCTGTTTCTGTTTCTTCTTGTTCTTGTTCTGCTTTAGCAGTCCTGCGTCGAGTCTGCACTTCACTTTTTATCCTCTCCCAGCCTGAATAAACCTTTCCCCTCTGCAGTGTATTCAATTTCAATTTCGATTTTAGGCGCTTTAAATTTTCCCTCTGCAACATCCATGATTGATCTGTGGCGACCTTACCTTATTCAGGAGTGGATATAAATCTTTACATTTGAAGAACCAGCTTTGAAAGCCCCCAGTATAAGTGTAGATGTTCTGGGTTTTGCGGATTAACTTCCTGCCCATTCCTGCAGTGCTGACGCTGCAAAGCAGTCTGTCCCTGATTGGTCATGGTGTCAATTCAAAGACTTCCTGGTTTCCGGTTGCAAGACTTCCCTCCCAAGACTTATTTTTGCCCTCATTTTGGGCTGTTTTAAAATGACTGCACTCTAGAAGCCCACACTTCTCTCAGCAGAGATTTGCCTCTTGGATTTATTTTTCTCTGTGACGCTGCTGCCTCTTCCCCCCTCCCCGCCATCGGGAAAAGAAAAATAAGCAAGCATCTTCTCAACCACTGCTGCCCTCCCTGTTCTGAGCTTCCCCAATCCAGTGCAGAGCACTTTCTGTTTCAATTTGGGGGACAGGAAGGAGCAAGACCCGGGTTCAAATCAATCTGAATTCAGCAGGATCGACAGTGGAAAAAACAAAGTTAGTGCGGAACCAGCCCTGGCCTGGAAGCTTCGCAAATAGTCTGGACTTGACACACTAACAACCTCTCTCCCCCAAGGCTCAGAGCTTGGATGAATTTAACAGGTATTAAAATTAGCTACACCCTTGGCTGATCAAATGGTTGGAGTGAATTTCAAAGACTGGAGCTGAGGACATTACCTACGTTTGGAGGCTTTTTTTGGTTCCAGCCTCTCAAAGAAGCTTTTATGGGAGCCAACACATTAAAGGGGAAAAAGAGAACTAAATGAATGAAGGAATTGAATGACTCAGTGCTTTGTCTGAAAGGCCAGTGATCTAAAAAGTCTTGCACGGGTTGACAGTCCCTGTCTGTCCCACTGGGTGACCACTAAGTGATCAGTGTCCATCAAGGGAGACTGGAAAAAGCATTCTTTATTTTTTGGTCAACCATCAACATTTTCTTGTGGGACGAGGAGGGACATCCCTGGTGCACAGATTTCCAAGCAGCTTAGCTAGGGATCCAGCTGCTTCTCCTCTGCCCTGGTTGCTTTCTGTTTACTGGACTTCGACTGACTTGGAGAAGGGAAGAGTCTCTAAAAGCTCCAGCCAGATCGTCAGGAAGCTGAAAAGCTCTGGCCTCCTATCCTTTCTTTGGTTCTGGTTCTGGATGATGGGCAGCCCTTTGTCTGTTGTCCTTTCTTCAAGGAGTTGACTAACTGAATGGCCCAGAGCCTGTGAGCCTGCAGCTGGGGGCAGGGGGAGACTTGAGTTTAGAGCTTGGGAATGCAGCTCCAGGAAAGAGTACAACTAATCTGTCTGTCTGTAGGGAATGTTGTTTCCTCCTCAAAGCAGAAACAGAGAGGGTGTCATGTCTTGTTGTCCTTTGCCAGTCAAGAAGCATTATCATTGTTTCATCACAGGATTCAAGACCTGGACTGGAATGCTCCTGATGGATCACTATCACACCAACCCCACCCTCGTGTGTTTTTGCCATAGCCTTGTGGCCCAAATCAGATCCAGACGTCAGCAGAGGACCACAGGTTACCACTGCTTCAGTAATAGCACAGGTCTGTCTGTTTGCCTGTTGGTAAATGTCATAAACAAAAGTTCAGATTGGCATTTTATCCATAACTAGGGGACGAGCCCGTTGCATTTGGGAATACAATGGTCGCTAGATTTTTTTTTGGGGGGGGGAGTTGGAAGAACTGTGTGGATGGCCTCCCCCTCCCCCCAGGAAACTGGAAAGGCTGCAGGCTGGAGGCCTCCAGGAAGGGAACTTACCAATAGGGGCAATTCTCAGGCAGCAGAGATCTGCAGCCTCAGAGGGAAGTGGAAGGAGGAAGAGTGGTCAGGGGTGGGGTATGGAAGGCGATTGGCTGGTCGCTGGACAGACAGGTACGCTGGTTGGAGGAGGAGGCACTCAGGGGTGGGACAGCCGCCCTGAGTGGGTGTTAAGCGCTGAGTGTCACTTAAGCTATGATAAATGCCATTTAATGCCTTAAATGGTACTGCTCAATAAGGCCTACCACATGCTTTCTGTGACCATGAAAGGAAAGAGATTTCCACTGCATTGGCAGCAAATGCTGATTCCTTCTTTTGTTTTAGATTTCAGGGTGTCAAAGAAAGCCAAGACTCGATGGAAGCTACTGTACACACTCCTCAATAATCCCAGCCTCTCAACATTCCGGAAACCGAAACGATGGACATATTCTATGGATGTTATTTTTGATGCAGGGGAATCGAATCCAGATTCCTCAAGACCATAGTACCGCATCCTCAGGAATCACATGACTCTTCCATCTCCTCAGTTGGACAATGGTACTATGAAGTCTTAGAGCTGATGAGTAGCAGCTTTCCAAGATCTCTGAAAAGGGCCTTCAGAAACCTTGTTCTCCCGATACCTGGGGCTGAGCTTGGATCCTTTTGCATGCAAAGCAAAATGTACTATGACTGAAATTCCTCTGGTGTCCAGCTCATGAAGTGTGGCTGTTAATAGGGGAGCATGGGATGTAGATATCCAAGTCATACCTACTGCTCCTGGCTTGCAAGTATGTCCCCACTGTAGTAAGTACATGCCATCAGGTTGCTACCAATTTATGGCAACCCCAGCCAAGGAGCTTTCAAACCAAGTAAGAGGCAGAAGTGGGTTCCTACCACCTTCCTTGGTGATCTCCCAACCAAGTGCCTGTTGGCAGAGTTCAGATATGCAGGAGAAGTTGCATATGATTAAATGATTAAGTAGTTTTGTTGTGAAGAGAGAAACAGTTTTGTATAGAAAGAGCTCTCTCTGTCTGTTCTGTCTGTTCAGGAGGCAAGCAAGGTAAGAAGTGCGCTCAAAGGAGCAGGAAGTCTCCTAATCAGCCAATCAGGACACTAGGGGAGATTATTTGAAAAACATCGGGAAGTTGCTAATCTTATTTTGCTGAATGCCCATCTCCTCCAATGCCCCCTGCAGGACATTCCCCATATTCTGTTCAGTCGTTCCCACTGCAGATCTTGCATATTCTAAGAGTACCAACTATGTTTAGCTTCCAAGACCAGGCCCTACAATGCTGCCTTCCCTCTGCAGGCCTCCATACCTTGTGGCTATCTTGTACATGGGACGCCTGTGAAGCCTCAGCTTCATCTAACTGCAGGCATCTTGGAAAGTTTCACCCTTCCCAACCAAAACTGCACCAAGGCTGAGTTATCGCAAGCATTGTGCTGGGACCATGCACGGTAGTGTCGTCACCATTACTGTTGTTGTATATCAGAAGTGCCCTACTTCCAAAAGTCGAGGGCAGATACGTTTGGAATTCATCCGAAATAAAGGCCTTCCGGCTGGCATGTCAAAGCTGTTTTGCAATTCAAATAGAGTTTATGGAAAGGTGACCATCTGTTACAAAAATATCTTTGTGCATACAAATGTTGGTGGTTTAAATAGGACAAAAAAAGAAGAAGAAAAGAACTATTATTAGTTTGAACATCACACCACTGGAGAATGTTGGCACGGTGCCCTGGGATACAAATCAAAAAGCAAAGTCCATGCAGATAATGGAATGGTCCTGATCCAAAGGCATAAATTGTGACAGGCATGTCTATCTGTTTACGGAAGAGTTAATAACTTGTTTCTGTTAGGCAGAGGGAAGAAACCCACTGGGGTGAGGAAACACATTTTCTGATTCTCTATCTCTGGATTTTCTGCTGTCTTGCTTTGTGAATTCCTGCTGGTGAAAGAAACTGCCAAGATTCTATCTGTCCATTGGCCTATATCACTCCCAGTCCCAAGTCTGAAGAGTGGAATGCCACCGTCAATATCTGTGCGGGAGACACAGGCAAGTGGAAGGAGGAGAAAGCATTACCGCCACTCTCCTCCCCTGTGGGCCTTGCATTTAATTAGCATCTTAATCATTTGCATCTTCATTACTATTCATCATTATTCACCCTCAGTTATTCATGTATTCAGCTTTTTTTACAGCACGTATTTTCATTTTAGGTTACCCATTTCTTTTTTTGTCCTTCCCTGAACCATATCTCAAAGATTTGGCATGCTTTCCAGGATCTTGTTAACAAGAAATACATTTCTGTCAGAGTATATATTATAACGTTTTGGTTATGTAACAGTGGTCAGAGCCAGTGTCGTGTAGTGATTAAGAGTGGTGGCTTGTAATCTGGCAAGCCGGCTTTGATTCTCTGTTCCTCTACATACAGCCAGCTGGGTGATCTTGGGCTTGTCACAGTCCTGATAGAGCTGTTCTGACTGAGTAGTCCTGTCAAGGCTCTCTCAGCCTCACCTCCCTCACAGTGTGTCTGTTGTGGGGAGAGAAAGGAAAGGGAACTGGAAGCCACTTTGAGACTCCTTCGGGTAGTGAAATGCGGAGTATAGAAGAAGAAGAGTTGGTTCTTATATGCCACTTTTCTCTACCCAGAGTCTCAAAGCAGCTTACATTCACCTTCCCTTTCCTCTGTTGGAACTTTGGTTATTTCATTCCTCTCTCCTTCCCAGAAGATTGTGTCTTCTCAGAAAACACGCATAAAACTGGATGATCGGTGTGTTTAGGTTAAAATAGTCCCCGCCACTGCCTGTTAAGTCTGCAGGTGGCACTACAGAGATCGGTTCCCCGCAGTGAAAAGGGCAGAGCTCTACGGCAAGGATGGCCAAACTGTAGCTCTCCAGATGTCCATGGACTACAATTGCCACCAGGGACTCATGGGAATTGTAGTTCATGGGCATCTGGAGAGCCACAGTTTGACCACCCCTGTTCTATGGCGTCATATTCCTGTTGACCTCCCTGAACTCCACCCTCCCCAGGTCCCCCCCCCAAGTATCCAGAATTTTGCCAAGCCAGAGATGGCACACCATTGAAACATGATGCTGGAAGGATGTGAGCTGCAGCCAGTTCTCTGCACAAGCGACTGCTTGGGTACCATGATGACTGGCTTTTCCGCAGGCTGGTGCCTCATTTCAACTGCTGTTATTTCATTCCTCTCTTCTAATGGAACCGGGCGACCTAGCCAGCTGGAGGACTTCTCTATGGCTCTCCTCCAAGCATCCATTATGATCTTCCTTCTCTGTACTCAAACTGAATTAAAGTGTTTCAGAAGTACTCCTTTTCCCAAATGGTTGGACTCTCTCTCTCAAATCATGGGTTGCTGCAGTACAAAGAGATACAGAGAAATGAGGATAGCTCATAATGGAACTCTCTGATTTCTTCCAAGAAGGTTCCCTCTTGAATGCCGATATAATACATTTCTGTGGATTCCTTCCAATCCCAGCCCATTACAAACTGGTCAGTTTGTTGGAATTTCTAGGGATGAGAAATTCAGAGGAAGGAAACAGTTTTAAAAAACTTGATCAAGCGTCGAAACTGAGATTTAAAAAGCAGGCTTAGAATGGTTTCTAAAAATCATTACAGCATCTGTGAGTTGGCAGAAAGAAGAAGTGCAGGGTAAGACTGAAGCAGAAGTTTTCTTCTTAATGGAAAGTAGTTGTAGGTCAAAATCCCGAATTTACAAGCAGGGAGGAAGTGAGCTCAAAGGAGCAGGCAGCTTGAAAAACAGCAGGAAGTTCTGATCTAACTATGCTAAATATACTTCTCCTCAAGTGCTCCATGTAGAATATTCTTCATATCCTTTAAAATCAAACACAAGATGGCTCTGGTGTATTTCAATACCTGGCATCTCATTTCTTCTTTTCATACATAAAGAGTGACTGGCTGCTTCTCTCGTGGGCTAACTGATTGGGTCCTTCCATTATTATACAGCGGACAGGGTTCTAGGATTCCCCATGGAAATGTGTGTTGTGCCAATGAGCAAAGTCCAAAACAGTGCCATAGGTGCTGAGTGCCTTGCACATACACACACAAAAATCTCAATAGCAGATGAACGACACAGTCAGCTCTTGGAGCAGACAATCCACCACCATGCTGGCTGCACAGAGACTAAAACTGCAACTTGTCTGTATTAAAGATTGTACACAATATGGTTCTGGTGAGGGAAATGGAGCTGGCCTGAACAGATCCCCTGGTCCTCTCCCAGGCATGCTCAGACTCCACTGCCATAACTCATCTGGTCCCTCTAGCACAGGGGTGCCAACTTGTGGCTCTCCAGATGTCCATGGCCTATAATTCCCATGAACCTCTGCCAGGCTGCAAGTTTATGGGAACTATAGGCCATGGACATTTGGAGAGCCACAATTTGGCCACCCCTACGCTCGCAGATGGCATCCCAGGCCTAAGGCCTAGAAGTTGTGGATCATCGGCCAAAACCTCCTGGCCAGTGTTCAGGGTCTGCCCATGTTGTTCTCCAGGAAAGAATGGAGCAAGCATCCAGACACACAGAGGAGTTCCAGGATACATTTCCCAATGCAGCATTTATCTGAGACCTTTCCAGTGTTCTCTTGACCTGGAGCCAGAAGAAGAGCTAGAGCTGTTTTACTTATACCCTGCTTTTCACTACCCAAAGGAGTTCCAAAGCGGCTTACAAACACCTTTCCCTGCCTCTCCCCACAACAGGCACCTTGTGAGGTAGGTGAGGCTGAGAGGGCTCTAAGAGAACTGCTCTGTGAGAACTGGGATTGGCCCAAGGTCACTCAGCTGACTGCATGTGGAGGAGTGGGGAAGCAAACCCGGTTCTCCCAGATTAAAGCCTGCTGCTCTTAAATCACTACACCACTGGTCAAAGCCCAGGAAGCTCTGGAGAATTTCCGGACGACGCAGCACAATTAGCTCCCCTCACCTGCTGTCACCATTCTCACCCGGTACTGCTGTTAACCAAACTGTGACACCCAAACTGGAGCCCCCTTGGGTGGAGAACATCCACACGATGCTACCTGCCAAATCCCTTTGTCCTGCTTTGTTGAAATCTTGTTTGGGAGCTTGCAGGTGAAGGGCATCTTCGTGCCTTCTGAATTCCCAAAGGGCCTGCCCAAATCGGCCGCCCCTTTCCTTCCAGCAGCTCCTTGCGGCTGCCATTTTCCTTGTGGCACCACCAGAGGGCTCTGCAGGCCCACCAGTCATCCACAGCATGCTATGACTTGCCAAGCCATCCTGTACCCGCTCGAAACACCAACCCATGTTGTGATGGGGGAACGGCCTCCTGGGGAATGGCAGCTGAGGGAAGAAAGGGCAGACTGAGATAAACGTTAGTTTTTAAGGTGCTGCTGGACTTTTGGGTTTGCTCCGGCCGACACAGCACGGTTGCTCCTTTGTGATGTCTGAGGGATCTGTTTATGCTCAAGCCACTTGGGGGCAGTCACGACCCACCGTTTCTCTCCTGGGTTTGCACATCTTTGCCTTCATTGTTCATTTAGCGTGGATGTGCTCTCCCCCAAAAGGTGATTCTAAGAATTCCCTGGGGTGGAGTGTCTGTCTACTCAAGAAGGTTGGCCCTCTTGGCGGAGGAGGTCTCTGCTGTCAATGCCTCTCAAAAAGGACATTGCAGAGTGGGGAGAAGTGAAGAAGAGGGCAACCAAAGTACTAGGAGGGAGAGTCTAGGTAGGACTTTTCAGGTTAGGAAAGAGATGACCAGGGAAGGGGGGGAGATGGAGGTTTATCAAATTATGCCTGGGGTTTTGTAGAGTGGGCAGAAATAATCTTTCCTCCCCCTCCCATAATCCTAGCACTTCAGGGGCATCCAGGGCAGTAGATTCTGGAAAGACAAAAGGAGACATCGGTTTGCTCACTGAGCAATTTAATCATTCTGTTCCCCACCAAGTGGATGTTGCGATGGCCAGAAACAGAGAACAGAGAACAGAGTATGTTGGTGAAGGAGAGGCCCATCGATAGCCATTGCCCATGGTAATTAAAAGGAATCTCTGACCAAGAGAGTTTTGACTGTCAAAAGCTTATGCCTGTGTCTACACTTGGGAGCACCCAGCCTCCCCGAGATCCAAAATGGAGCTGGGGACATCATGGCCTTGGGAGAGCCCAGACTCTCAGGGACCCAGAATGGGCTCAGCAAAACCACACCTACCTTGGCAAGCCAGGTTTTGCCTGCCTGGGATGCCAGAGCAGAGTGTGAGGGAGCAGGCAGATGGAGTACAGAAGCCGCTTCCGGCAGCAGCCATCACTGGGCGAGTGTGAGGCCAAGGCTCCAATTGGAGCCTTGGCCTCACACGCGCCTTTACCTTTTATGACCATATATAGTCATGTTGACCTGCTTCCCTATCCCAAAATGGCCAATTATGGGCCTGGAGGGGTGGAAAGGGCAGGGTCATAATAATCTTTACTGGCTGAGGCTCCTCATGTGGCAGCGACTGGAGTCCTGAGAGGTAAGTACTTTCATTTGAACTTAACTGCCCTGGGAGTGGGGGTGAGGATGAAGGAGTAGCAGATGCCTGCCCCAGCCCTGTTGCCAGCCCAGCAGAGTGGGCCACTAGGCAGTTTTTGACACTGGGGGGAAATGAGGCAGCAGATCATGATGTCATGTCCTGTGGGAGTGTCTGGGTGATGTCACTTCTGGTGACATGACTTCCAGAGGCGTGGCAGGGAGGTGTGGCCTGCTGGCATTGTTTCTGCAGTTTCTCGAAGCCTGGAAAATGTTCCAGAAGTTTCTCAACAATAGAAAGGTTGAGAAAGGCTGCATTAGAGGGACCACTGGTCTGATCCAGCCAGGATCTTGCATTTTTTTAAAAAATATGCAATAGGCACAGAATTTTTCCCGTTTAAGATAAACATTTTGAATGACTACCTTTCTGCATATTGTTTTACCACAAGTAAAAGACAAAACGAGCCAGTAGGGTAACTAGGTGAAGCAGGCTCCCCCTTTGAAACACTTGGGTGGGACAGATATTCCTCGCCCTCCCCGCCCTCCCTCCTTAAACCGTGTGTGTTGAACACCATTGTTTTGCTGCTGACTTCTAGCAACCCTATGCATGTCCTTCAAAACAGCCTACCGTTAATAGCCTTGCTCATGTCTCGCAAGCCCCGGGTCATGATGGAGTCCACCCCTCTAATGCTGGGGCTTCCTCTCTTCCTTCTCCCTCCCACTTTGCCTAGCATTGTCTTTTGTGGTGACTCTTGTCTTTTCATAGCGTGACCCAAACAGAATAGCCTCCGTGTGGTCATTTCAGAGAAAGCCCTTGAAACTACTTCGTGAATCATTTCCCGCCCCCAAACTCCAACCTTCAAAAGCAATGATACGTAAATAAAAACCCCCAACCATGGCTGAGCAGAGTACTGTGCATTAGACACCCTTAGACCATTATTCTGCATTCCCTGTTGTTTTTTTTTACTGGATTCAGCTTGTGAGATATCCACACACACCCCCCTCTGCATTATCTCAGAAGAGCGGTCACCTTAGTCTGAAATGCTTGGCGTGAGGGTTTTAACGTTGTCACTCACCGAAAGGGGAATGCTCAAGCGATTTATTCAACCGTTTTCGTGCAATTAGGGCTATTGACACTTTTTAAAAAGAACAAAACAGAGACACCGGCTTGTCTGGGTCTTTGAACAGCTGGCCACTTAAACGGCGGCCTGAAAAAGCATTCCTGGCACAGCGTATGTTTACTGCACATGGGAGACGGGACAGTAAAAACAGGAGTGGACATAAACCGGTATGGAGGATAAGTAATAAAGCGTTACTGGTTTCTATTGCTCTGAGTGTCTCCTTGGGAAAAGGGAGGGAGGGTGAGAAATTCGAGTTGTTTCCACCCCTGAGTAAACAGCAGCTACTGAGGGATAAGAACACAAGAAGAAGCCTGCTGGAGCAGACCAGTGGTCCATGCAGTCCAGGAATCCTGTCTCATACAGCGGCTGATCAGTTCTTCTAGAGCAGAGGTAGTCTACCTGTGGTCCTCCAGATGTCCATGGACTACAATTCCATTTGCTGGCAGAGGCTCATGGGAATTGTAGTCCATGAACATCTGGAGGACCACAGGTTGACTACCCCTGATCTAGAGAACTGCTTCATGCCGGCAGGGGCTCCTGGGAATTGTAATCCCTGGACATCTGGAGAGCTGCAATTTGGCCACCCCTAGTCTAGAAGGTGTTGGAGTAATGGGGTTGGGTCAAGGAGGTCAAATGGAGCAGTGCGGAGCCCGGCACTAATAAATCTCTCCAATAGCTTTGACAAGCTATTACTATTTGCATATGGAAAGGCTTATATCAAGTACAGGCAAGTAGCATTAAGAGGCTTGGCTATGGAAAACTGACAAATGCAGTTTTCCTTTAAAGGCAGGTACGAGGACGGATTTCCCACCAATACTCGGCACAAAGAGGGTGATGGTTTGTGTGTGTGCCCATATTCCTCTTTTTTTGCAATTGCATAGAAAAATATGGGCAGGCGGCCAAGCTAAGGAAGTGGGTAATACTGACCTAGCCATACCATCCTAAGCAGAGTTACTACCTTTATTTATAGATACGTTTAGACCTGTATCCCACCTCTCTGCTGGGTCACAGGATCTAATAAAATGTTCTATACTAGGGGTGGCCAAACTGTCCATGGACATCGGGAGAGCCACAATTTGGCCGCCCCCCTAGTCTATTTCTTCAAATAAACCATTATAAAATCATGGGATTACAATCCATAAAGGGTACCTAGCTCAGGCATCAGAATAAAGCATCATCACTTGGCACCCAACAAGAAACACTGCGGGCTGTTGTAGAAGAATGACAAGCCCCCACTGACCAAGACGTATGAGGAAAGGTTGGGGGGAGCTTGGTTTGTTTAGCCTAGAGAGGAGATGACTGAGAGGGGATCTGATAACCATCTTCAAGTATTTAAAAGGGTGCCATATGGAGGATGGAGCAGAATTGTACTCTCTTGCCCCGGAGGGATGGATCAGAACCAATGGGATGAAATTAGTGCAAAAGAAATTCTGTCTAAAGATCAGGTAGAAGTTCCTGACTGTTAGAGCGGTTCCTCAGTGGAATAGGCTTCCTCGGGAGGTGGTGGATTCTCCATCTTTGGAAATTTTAAATCAGAGGCTGGATAGACATCAGACAGAGAGGCTGATTCTGTGAAGGCAAAGGTTACAGTAGATGAGCGATTGGGATGTGAGTGTCTTGCATAGTGCAGGGGGTTGGACTAGAATGACCCAGGAGGTCCCTTCCAACTATGTTATTCTATGATTCTATGGTTGGAGGTGGTAGGAAACTGGCCTTGACCATCCTTAGTGAAAAGCCTGGTGGAACAACCCCATCTGCCAGGCCTCACGGAATCTCAGAAGATCTTGCAGGGCCCAGATGTCCTCTGGCTCAGAATTCCACCTGGCAAGGGCCGTTATTGGAAAAGTTCTTGCCCTTGTGGAAGACAGGGGAGCCATCAGTGGGAGAGACACCACCGGTAGACCATGTGATAAAGAACAAAGCATTCTTGGAAGGAACATCTAAGGAGAGGTATGAAGGTCCCAAACTAGGGATTTAAGGGTGACCTTTAAAGATGTTAGAAGAGCTGGTTTTTTCTACCCTGCTTTTTAGTACTTCAGAGGAGTCTCCACGCAATCAATTTTCCTTCCTCTCCCCACAGCAGACACCCCATGAGGCAGGTGGGACTGAGAGAGCTCAGAGAGAACTGGGACTAGCCCAAGATTCCTGGGGGAAGGAAGAGTGAATAGAAGCAGAATTTAATGCCAGATGGATACACAGCCCTGTCACCCAGTCATGGAGCAAAGTGCCTCTTGAGTGTGTTGATAGTGGTGATGGATGATACTTCCTCTATCTTGTTTGGTGCCATCATATCTTGGGTTAATTCCAAGGCAGCTGCCCTGCAGATGCAGAGTAGCATCTTTCTCTTTGTGTCTGCTTCTGTGATTCTGTTTGCTACTAGGAAGCAGTGAAGGTGGACACCGCACAATTCCCATTTGGCGGGAAATTCAGCATCCAACTCCTCCATGTGGCCCCAAGCGGCCATGATTTCAGCTTGCATTGTGTCTCTTCATGTCAGCAGGGCACGTCAGTGGGGTCGGACCAGTCCCTCCTAGGAAGGCAGGGAACAGTAATGATTTAAGTTGCTAGTCAGGGCTGCCTCCCTAGCTTAGCATCCCATAATATGGGCTATCCTCATTGCCCATATTAAATCCAGGGTTCAGTAAGACACAGATAATGACCAAACAATCTTTACTGGAACCAAAAATGCTGAACGCAGACAAACAAAACTGGCGAACTTACATACATGTTTGAGGCCCCCACCAAGACACGTGATTGGCTCTTAACAGAGGCCCGTGATAGGTCCATAAGTCCATTTCTGATTGGTCAGAAACTGGGAACTGGCAAATCCCTGACAGGTGTTCAGGATTCCAATCTTTACTCCGAGCTCAAGGTCTCTGAATGTCCGCAGACCCAACAAGACGCTGGGTTCAGTTACCTGAGGGACACCCAAAGTAAAAGAAATAGTTTGTGTGACAAAAGAAACAATGTTCTCCTAGCTTCCCTGAAAGCCCACAGGCTATAATTCCTCCCCTCTAGCCAGCAGGGATCCTCCTCTATTGTCATTATAAAAATGCATTTCTAAATATCAGCGGTCACAACCACCACTGTTTTCTATCAGGCCAAAGCAGCGTATTTCAAACAAAATATTTATCATAGAGATTACGGGAAATTCCTAGAATGTCATTCGCAAATAATGCCACAACCTCACTGAATTCCACCTTCAGAATCTCCCAGAGCTTTTCAAGTCATAGTTATAAGTCCTAAGTGGAAGTGGTACAGCCCACCCCTTCTGTATACTTTGAGGGAGTCCGAGTAGTTACCCCAATCGCTACACCACTTTCCTCCCCCTTCTTATCTCTCCATCCAGGGAAGAAGCACTCTAAAACGTTATCCCCCAATCCAGCCATGTATTGCAATTGCTCTGACATACCCTTGCAACCGCATTGCAGAAAGGGGGATGAGACCTAGCGATCGCTAGGCCTCGTTGTATTCCCCCCTCCTCGTCTCTGGAAAGCATCAGCCACTAAGGGATTCATATCCGCCCAACACATAACAAATTGAAATTATAATTGGAGCCAGACTAATTTCCCAACCTTTCTCTTCAATTGCAGGGAAACAAGTGCCAATTAAGTCTGAAAAATACAATCTCCCATCATGAATATTAATTTGCGGCTTCGAGTAATATAGGTAGATTTCCTCGGCTGGGACTCCCAGCTGTTAATTTGGGAAATCACTCCCTGCCTATGAAGTCATGTTGTACAAACAGTACATGAGATGAAGCAGGATTCTTACGTGGAAAAATAAAACAGGTGGCCAGGGCCGCCTTTGGAACTAAAGAGCTCTGATTTTGATGGACTACCTTTTGCTGGTCTTTTAAGGAGCCCCTAGACTCCTGTTCTGTTTTGCTGCTACAGACAAATATGTTTTCAGATCAGGGGATGCCGCTTATCTACCACTTCCAGCTCCATCTGCTCTCACCTTTCTCCAGCAATTGAACAAAGGGAGAACATGGGAGACATGGCGATGTTGCTTCCAATCGCCTCAGCTGCGATGCTCTAGGAATTTCCCCAATCTCTATGATCTTACTATAAAGACTGGGGAAATTCCTAGAGTGTCACAGCTGTAGTGACTAGAAATGACATCACCACTGTAAGTGACATTGCCTTATCATAGAGATTGGGGGAATTGCTAGGAAAAGTTTCAACAATTCATTCTGCAAAGGTGGCACTGAGGCCTGGGTTGGGAGATCCCAAGCATGGGCAATACTATTCCCTGAGGTTCTTTGGTTCAGACTTCATGTGCATCATGAGCTTTTATATTCTGGATTCTCATCCATTGAGCCGGCTGCTGCATTTGAAAAATGGTTATACTGAAATGAAGGGCATTTAGGGTGATGAGAAAAACACAGGGATGTCATCCTTGGGCTGCAAAGGTTCGATGCCACGTCCATCTAGAAGAGATGGCACAATGCTTTAGGAATCACAGTGGTTTTACCATAGGGGCTGAGGAATTCCTAGAGTGTTGTGATGTCACTTTCAGGTACTTAGCTGGAAGTGATGCCTTGAGGGTGCTTCCCAAATCCCTGCCCCCATCGTATCTCCAGCCATTGCCACTGCTCAGTTGGCAACCTTAAAAGAAACACAAACCCAGATTAACTAAATCAGATTTACCTGGTTCAGTAAGTAAATCATACTTAGCTAAAGCTACTGTCAGCCTAGACACATGGCACCTGCCCCTCCGTCCAGGAGGGCAGGGATTTGGAAATGGCAGCTACCACCTTGGCTACTTTCTCACCAGCCCACAGCCCTGCCTCATCCCCGCCTCCCTTTCTTTCAGCCCTGCTGTGGGCGCAGCTTGACCCGTCCCTGCCTACTTACACTTCCCAGCCGAGGAAGAGCCAGCATGTTCCAAATTCTGTCACGTTCAATGGGGGGGGGGAATCCTCAACCCTCACTATTCTAATGAAAGATACCATTACTTGTCCACGAGGAGCGTCTTTTGATTCTTCTAGTTAGAATGGACAATATCCAAGGGTGTGGGAGTTCCTCCCAGATGCTCACTGTTCCCCAGGCTGTTTGGTGTTGTTTCTGTTTAGTGGTCTGGAGAAGCAAAGAGGCTGATCGGATGCTGGTGGGACCTGGGGATCCCCAGGTATTACAGCTCATCTTCAGGCGACAGAAATCAGTTCCCCTGCAGAAAATGGCTGCTTTGGAGGGTGGTCTCCATAGCATTCTACTCCTTCCCTGCCCCAAATCCTGTCCAACCCTAGCTTCACCCCCAAAGTCTCCTGGTATTTCCCAGTCCAGAGCTGGCAACCCTAGATGCTGGCTTGGGTCTCCTCCTACCTGCCCACAGTTGTTGGGTGAGCCCTCGCAGTTGATGATCATGCAGTGAATGGCATGATGTCACAGTGCTCTGTAGGTTGCATGACAACTGTAGCAAAGGCAGGTGGGAGGAGTGTGTATGTGCATAAAGTGCTGGGAAGTCATAGCCAAGTTATGGCGACCCCAGAGGATTTTTAAGACAAGGGACTTCAGAGGTTGTATGCTACTGGCTGCCTCCCATCCAAATACTAATCTTGCTTAACTTCCACGATCTGACAAAATCAGGCTATACCTTCCCTTCCCATCTGGCAGTACAAGGTTCCCCACCACCATGACCATTTGCTGGGGTGGCCCCTAGAAAGGCCTGGCCCACGAGCCACTTGGCGAGGCTTCCTGACCCATGTTTGGATCACTGCTCTGTGATCTCCACCCCCCCACACACACCTTTAGGAATGTTCCTTTTCCAGTGCTATAACACGGCAGAGATTTCTGCTTCTGCCCCTGGCTGGGAGGAGGAGCTGCAATTGTGCCTGGGCACCCTGCAAAAAAGTTTATTTTAAATAAAATTATTAGCCTCTCCCTTTTCTTCCTCTCATTGTGCCGGTTTCCTCTTTGTCCCTATGTACTCCCGTTTTGGGGAGCAGCCGACAATTGAAATGACTGTTCCTGCCACAGAACTCTCTGTCTCGAGATGCCCTGGGCTTTCGAAGCCTGGCGTGTTGGCCACCAGCAGTGGAAATCAGTCAGAGGCTGCGGGTTTGTTTAATAAAATCTCTCCCTGGGAGCTCGGCTGGCTTCGATTGCCTGCCAGAGAGAGGGGAGGGGAAAGAGAGAGAGAGCTGCTTCTCTCCCTCTTCCAAAACTCTGCCCCACGCCATGTGCCCTGACTGATTTTGGCAAGTCATTTATGGCAGGGATAGTCAACCTGTGGTCCTCCAGATGTCCATGGACTACAATTCCCATGAACCCCTGCCAGCATTTGCTGGCAGGGGCTCATGGGAATTGTGGTCCATGGACATCTGGAAGACCACAGGTTGACTACCCCTGATTTATGGGCACTGAGTGGGGAAGGGCATTGGCTCGAAAACTATCTCATATTAGAAAGGGGCACGAGAGAAGGGTCTTCCATCAAAGAAGCCCAGTGGCCACCTTCTGCAATGGCGGGGCTGGCGCTCCGGCGTCTTCGGCTGTGGTTGAAATTCCTGGACATGCAGATCATTTCTCCCTAATTGCACTGGGAAGGAACGGAGACATTCAATTCTTTGCAGTTTCACGTTGCTGAGGCTCAGACGAAGCTACTTTCTTTTCGTGAATCCTTTTTGGGACTGCTGAACATTGCTTCTTGCTCATTTACTGGGGGTGGGGGGGGGCTCTCCTTTGAGTTGCCCTGGCCAGCCGGATTTTGTCATATTTCAGAAGGTAAGGAGGGTTGCCTCTGGACATGGCCTGGATGGGAAACCGCCATGGTTGCTAAGCAGAGGTAGTCATTAGCCAATGGCTTGTAACCCTGAATGCTGAGATTGTTCTAAGTTGATGGCACAGATGTATGGGGGGGGGAGTAACTTGACATTTACCTCCTGCTTCTTAGTTCCATCTATGTAGGGAGTAAAATCAACCCACAACTACTAGACTTTTCCCAGTTAAAACCTCCATGAAGTTTCATTGCATGAGGCTCGTTAGACAGCTTTTTTCAATCTTTTGACCATGGGGATACTGCTGGAATATGTTTCAGGCTTTGAGGCACCAGGAAGTGATGTCAGCTAGCCACACCTCCCTGTCTTTCCCACAGAATGGAAAGCAGCCTCAGGTGGCAAAGGTTGAAATGGCCAGGACCCCATGCCCCTCAAGCCCACCTCTGGCCATTTTGGGAGGGGGTTGGTCCATCTGCCCAAATAATGGTAGAGGGTTTAAAAAAAATCAACCCCCCTTTTTCTTTCACAGTATGGGTGGGCTCTTCCCAGCCGCCGTTTTGACCCCCCCCCATCACAGTACCATGGAAGGGCCTTTGAGGTATTGTATGGTTACAATATAGCGGCTAGGAAATCCAACCCAAAGCAAGGATTAGCCAAGGCCAACGGTCACCACTCAGGTTTCAAACTCATGGTAGCCAAGACGATGGTTAGGGTGGATAGGTTGTGCCATCACTCAAATTAAGTCTGTGTGAGAACTAAGTCAGGAGAAACACCAAGAGACAGGGATGCAAACTATTTCTGGGTTAGCAGGTGTCCCTCTGCAACATTCAGGTGGGGAGAGTGTGATATCCTTCTCCTGACACTAAAGTTCGACTTCCACTAGGCCCCACTTCCTGCAGAAGTGCCTGTACATTGCAGGATATGGAGGCTGCTTATTCAGATGCCTGCATATGGAATGCATGGAGCCTAGAGCGGATCCTACACTGGAGAGAGAGATCCATTGTGGTCAGACTGTTGCTAGTTTCTTCCCTACCCTTATGGATGACAACATGGATGGGCGGTTGGACATAATCACTCTATAAGACCTCTCATGGTAGAGGAGGGCCAGCTTTTCTGTTCTTATGGAGGAGATCTAGTACACGGTAGCTGAATGCAACCACAGGATAGCCAATGTCTGAAAACATTTTGGTGATGCAATCAGTGATCTCTCTTTCCAAGCATGCAGGGCACCCAGCCTAATTTGGACAACTGGAGAGCCAGTGTTTGGCCACCCCTGCTCTACGGCACAACTAAATCCACATGCCTTCAGGACCCTTCTGCCAAGGGGTGCCACGAGCATCAGCTGCTTATTCCAGATGTAGTAGCATCTGAGCCACAAGCCTGCTCACCCAGGAGTAAAATCTAACCATGGGGATCTCAGTGTCTTCTATATGGACGCATCTTGTATGTCAAGGAGGAACGCGAATATGTATAGAGAGAGATTTAAAAAAGAACATTCTTTTGTTTTACTTCATTTTGGGAGAAAACCCCACAGCATTGTAAAAACAGAACAGCAACAGAGAGACATTTTGGCATGCAGAAATTAGTTCCCAACATTCCATTTGATTAGCGGCAGCTGATTCGGCACACGGCATTCCAGGATTTTCATTTTTCCTTTTCGTCCCCAAAACAGGTAAATCAGAACCCCGAAATTAATGCCAGGTTGAAAACTGGTCCGCACAGGGCGAAAACGAATCAGGCAACAGAAATTGGTACTATTAACATCGGAGGACTTCTCTTTTCACATTGTAACATTACAAGGAAGCAGTTATTTTACACTGGGGAAACGATTATCCCCGTTAACGTTTTTTTTCAAACCGGCACAGAAACGAAAGGGAGATGGCTATGTTTGGAACGACAGCCCAGCTAAAAAACGATTGGTTATTTTCACAGCCTTACTGCAAGCTAACAGACTCTCAGCTCTGATCACCAAGGGAGAAACAACACAGTGCTACAGGGGCAGGGGGAGTGATTCTGAGAAGGCTCAGACCTCATTAAACAGCCCAAGTTACTGGGGAGTCAGTTAAGGCAGAACTAAATGCTACAAGGAACGCAGGACTGCCCACAAATGGCAGATGACCTCTTGAGTTCTCAGCTATAACGTCTTATACAGCTTAGCCCGCATTCTTGCATTACTACAGGGTGCAATTCCCTTCCTGGCTTACTGGCTCCTGTTGAGGAGGAAAGACACACAATGACTTGAGTTTGAAGGAAGGACTGACCTATACCACTCAGGGATGCCCTTTTTGGCAGCAGCCCTGCGTTTCTTTGTAGCAATGACTCTCAGTGTGTGCCAGGTTTTCTTGTTCGGGAGCCACAAACAACATGCACCAGACCCAGCTGACGATGGAGTGAGGGGTGGGAGCTCATGTTTTTAACAGGTGAGGTAGAAGCAAACTTCTGTTGAACCAACAAGGCATCTTTTGAGACAACTACGGAGGCAGCAAAGGTATAATCATTAGGAATGGCCACAAACCGGTTCACAGACCAAAATCTGGCAGGAACTTGGCCTGTTTCGAAGACCCCCTGAACTGATGTTAGGAGAAGATGCCTTCCCTGAACATTGACTGGATCTCTGGCCGGTTTGGCCTATGTAAACCCGGGTCCACAGCCATTTCCGCACAGCAGCTGATAGGTGTCCCTGTCCTGCTTTTAGGAAGAAATGGCCCTGAAACATTTTACCAGCCAGTATCTCTTTCCCTTTCCTTTTAAGAGAAAAGGGAGATCCGCACTGGCTGGTTTGGTTCAGGGCATTTCAGTTTGGTTTGTGGTTCATTTCAGGTCTGCCCTGAATTGAAATTTTTAGGTTCGTGCCCGCCCCTAAGACTCCCTCTACCTCTCAGGCAAGAATGATTCACTGTGATAGAGAGTCTATCACAGGTTTTCCCACCTGGACCCTAAGGGCCCTTGGGTCTAGTCTGTTGGGCAATGTGCCAGGGACCATTCCTTGCAATGATGCCAGTATGAACTCCAAAGAGCCTGTCCTATTGAAGTCTTTGTAGGTCGAAATCCAGTGGTGTAAATATCAATGCTCATCCTAAAGATCCCACCTCTTGCGCCCCTCCCAGGACCAGCCGCTCACATTGGATGAAGAAGAGTTGATTTTTTATATCCTGCTTTTCACTACCGGAAGGAATCTCGAAGCAGTTCACCTTCCCCTTCCTCTCCCCAAAACAGGCTCCCTGTGTAGTAGGTGGGGCGCAGAGAGCTCTAAGAGAATTGATCTTCAAGAACAGCTCTAAGAGAACTGGCAGTAGCCCAAGGTCACCCAGCTGGCTGCATGGGGAGAACAGTGGGGACTCAAAGCCAGTTCTCCAGATTAGAGGCTGCTGCTCTTGGCCACAACACCACAGTGGCAGGGGATGCGCACGACAGGGCTGACTCACTGCCTTTAATCAAGGAATTAGCACAGAAAACCCTTACAGCTTTTATTATTGTACCAAAAAAAAAAGGGGGGAGTGGGGGATAAAAATATATATATATATAATATATATATATGTATATATTAAACCACTATTTAAAGTACATACCCTAGTCATAAATAACTGAACACTTTTTCGCCATTGCAAAATTACTTCTCAAGATCTTCAAATCACATCAGCGTGGTAAAAAAACAAACAAACAGACAGCTAAAACAAACAAACAAACAAACAAACATGGTCCCTGTGTTGTATTAAGCTGTGCGTGACAAAACAACACAGATTTGGATTCGATTGCACAGTGCGCAGTTCATTCTCAGTTCTCTGGGGCTGAAAGGGCATTGTCCACGTCACCCTCTTCGCCCACAAGAGCCCGCGTACGTCTGCAGGTTCTCCGTTTGGGTGTGAGGAAGACTGGGTCCTCCCACTACCACATGCAAGAAGGAGAGGGTGTTAGTCACGGGCAAGTTTTGAAGGCCATTCTTCGTGTTTGGCAATGTTTCCATCCGCAGAAGGGCGGGGAGTCCTTGAAGAGGATCCATTTCCTCCGTTTCTGAACGGCCTCGCCCATAAATAGAAACCTAGTCCCACGCAGGACATGTGAAGTAGTGCAAGGGGCCCATTCTTAATGACTCTTCCATCATTCTGCTGACAGCTGCCGCTGGCTACTGGAAAGGCAGAAGTTGGCGTCTCCATGGCGAGAAACAGTTATGGACATTGCAGGAGCGGTCCTGCTGCCACATCCCTCACCCATGGTCTCCAATCCACAGGAAGGAGCATGGTCAGAGCAATTATAAGGTCCGGACAGCCACGGGGTACAGGAGCGACAAGTGCTCCGCTCCTTTGATCGGGAGCTTTTTCGCAGTGTAGTAATGTATCACTTCTGGAACGCTGTCAAACGGAGGGCTGTTCTGGCCCAAAACGTACTTCTCTTTGGTTTTCGTCAGCTTCATGTGCATAAACCCTTGGTTGCTCCTGTAAAAAGAAGAAAGGAAGGAAATGATATCGCGTGGAACACATCTGTTTGCAAAGCCAAAATCAGCTTTTAATACATCTTTTTATGGCACTTAAAAGAGTCACAGGGAGATAAGAGAGACCATGTAGATTGCTAGAGAAATAGTGGCTTTGCCATTCCCCACATGGAAGAGATAAACTTGACAGCAGAGGGGATGGGGGACTCAAGGAAAATGCCAGGTGCCTAATTTAAAACCTTGGCAGTGATAGCGGGAGAGATTTTCTGGCCTCGGCTTGATGGAAACAAGTTTGCCCTGTCTCAGTTGTGCAAAGTGATACGGAATGTTAATGAACATTCAGAAGGCTACGAAGTCAAGGAAACTGCCAGCATAAAAAGCTCAGAGATAGGCAGCCCGTGGGTGGGAAAGGAGCTATGGTGTTGATCTACAGATGAGACTGGCTTAGCTCAGACAGCATGGCAAAACCATGGTTAAAGCCATCCATGGCTTTTCATGGCGTTTGGCTTGACAAATTGTGACTCTCCGTTCCTCTGCCTCTGGAGGCTGCAGCACCTGGGCTGCTGAGCAAGTACAGGAAGAACACAGATAAGCACTTTCCCTATTATGCATTTGGGGTTTCAATACATGCCTTGCATTTTGAGTTGTGCTAATTTCGGCTTGGTGCCCTTGTTCACCGGGAAGTGTCTGAGAATGTCACCTGTCTGTACCAGAGTGTATTTGGAGTGAATGAGGGCTGTGTGTGCACGCGAACATGGGAAGAGGGACATGCACAGTGATATTTTACAGGTGTCCCTGCACATAAAATCTGCCGACTCACACAAGGTGGGAAACCCACAGTTTGCACGATGTAGACGTTGCACTGAGCCATGGTTAATGGAAACCAGGGGTGCCAAAGTCACTTCAAACCAGGGAGTCACAGGCTGGTTTGAGGCCGATCTGCAATTACGCTTGAGGTATTCAGACCCTAACACCGCCTCAGGGTTCAAGAGCTACATCTGCAGAAATTCTTTGCTTACACAAAGAGCTGACATAGAAGAATGTGTACAGAAAGCATCTCCCCAGTTTGGGAGGGTGGGTGGGATAAGATGCCACAGGATAAACATTCAGTTCTGCATCTCAAGAGTCAGTGGGCAGACCATTGAAAGCTGAGGACGGCTTTTCTTCCTTTTGAAATGGCCCAAGATTTTTTTTTTAAAGTGTATGTTTCCTACAGAAAGCTGAAGCAAATTTCAGGCTCACATTATTCAGATTTGTTGAGGCAATTTCGTGATGAAATGACCCTTCTCTGCAGAGCAGAAATCACTGCAGGCGCTGTAATTATCGCTTTGGCAAGCTTAAAAAAATCTTGATTTAAATTTCAATTCTTTACAAGAATGATTCTCTTTTGAAACATAATTGCTCTCTAAACGATTTCCTTTAAGCCAAGTGTGACATCTCTAAATACATTATTATGAGCAGATATATTGTTCTGCTCCTTCGGTTCATTATGTTTTTCTCACTCTACGAGTAAATGGTTTAGGATTCTGCCACAAAATTAATGGGGTTGTTGGAAAAAGTGCATATTAATTCAAGGCTGCAACAGAGCACAGACTCTGTCTGGATGCCTTGAAGGCTCAAAGCTATGGGAAGAAAAGAAGTTACTCTGCAGATAATTTCTTTCTGTGTTTGCTATGATATTGATTGCATAATGGTCAGGCCTGGAGATCAGCTCCTGGGTTAGCCAGGGATTTCATGAGACTTAGGGATGCCAGAAAGGGACAGATTCTCATAGCCAGTGAAAAATGAGGGCTAGAAAATTGCATTTACAGCACTGGTAAATAAAACACAACCTGTCCCCTCTGACCAGTCAGGGTCACCAAGACGGCTAACCATTAAAACTGCACAATAAAATCTGCCACAAAACCAATTAAATAGCACAGCTAAAATATATTTCGATAGAACAGAATACAACAAATTAAAACATAAGGGACAGGAAGGAAGGATCACTGTGGGAATGCCAGATGAAGCAAACAAGTCCTCAGTTTTTTTTACAGAAAGAAAACTCCTGCATATACTCACATATAAGCTGATCTGCATATAAGCCAAGGGACCTAATTTTACCACAAAATCTGGGCAAACTTTTATTGACTTGCATATAACCCGAGGGTGGGAAATGCTCCATCATCACAGGCTCTCCCATCCAGCCCCCCCCAACAAATATAGAAAAGTCAAGAGGATGAATAGCTGCTGGTTTTTGTACTCTGCTTTTCACCCACAGAGACCAAAAGAATAGTTTGAAAGAAGTGATTAAGAAAAAGAAGAAGAAGTGAAGGCAAAAAGAAAAAAAAAGATCAAACCATCCCTCAGTCAAACCATTGCTGTCCTACAAGTTGCCAGACAAGCTCAGCTTGCAGTGCACATTTGTAAAAGGCAACGCAACGACTGGCTGGCTGGCTGGCACAGGCTTTTATTTCAATTACCAAATATACCCATGTATAAGCTGAGGAGAGAGCCTCTTGTGCCGCAGAGTGGTAAGGCAGCAGACATGCAGTCTGAAAGCTCTGCCCATGAGGCTGGGAGTTCAATCCCAGCAGCCGGCTCAAGGTTGACTCAGCCTTCCATCCTTCCGAGGTCGGTAAAATGAGTACCCAGCTTGCTGGAGGGTAAATGGTAATGACCGGGGAAGGCACTGGCAAACCACCCCGTATCGAGTCTGCCATGAAAACGCTAGAGGGCGTCACCCCAAGGGTCAGACATTTACCTTAAGTTGAGGAGGGCTTTATCAGTGTGAAAAACTAGGCTTATATGTGAGTATATAAAGTAAGTGGCTTTCTTCTGTGAAAAGCAGTAACTTAAACAAAATATATGGCTGACTATGTGCTTTCGTGAGTCACTTCGAATTGAAGATCTCTGAAGATGTGAGCAGTGTCTCACAAAAGTGCCTGCCCTAGCCCAAATTTTGCTAGTCTTTAAGTCGCTCTTCCACTGTTGCTCTTTTCCACTGTTACAGACAAACCCCTCTGCCCATCTTGCTCTCCCTCTGGAAAGAGTGCTTTCTCTGATGGGAAGGCCACAAGATCTGAAGAGGACAACGGGCCCCTCTATGCATTCTGCCAACACAAATGCAACCAAGGTGGAAATCCACCCCTATTGATATTAGCAGGGCAGAGGCTTGTATCTTTACCTGGAAGTTTTCCACAGCAGTGGCCTGGCTGCTGCGGACTGCCAAACTCCGATCGAGTCATCTTCCCACACAGGTGAAACCTGCCCTTCTGCCCTCTTTCACCATGTTTCCCATCATGTCCAATTTCCAGCACCAATGTTCTGTCCCTGGCCATGGTGTTGTGGGCCACTGGGTTTTGCGCTCCGGCCACTCTGGCGACCACTGAAGTGTGAAGCGCTGCACGCTGGCCACTTCGGGCTTCAGTGATGGCCGAAGCACACTGGAGCGTACAACCCTACCTGCTATGTTCCCCTTGTGCTTTGCAATGAGCTTCTCTGCCACAGGGACAGGAAGAGAGGGGTGTTCCAAAAGCAGCCAATGCTGCTTTTTTTGCAGCCCCTCCACGCTGCACTCCCTGAACTTTATCGTTGCCAGGGAATCTCTGCACAGCTGCGTGTGCCTGTTTGCTTTAGACGATAGGCCGAAAGGTTACAAGTACAGTCAAATGAATGTTCCACTAAAAGTCGAATGGGAAATTGCTAATTAAAAAGAGGCTTGTAAATACCCCCTGGGATTCACTAAGAATCCCTTCTAGGCACGGCAGTAGAATGGGAAGAGGGAAGATTTTCCTCTTCTCTTTCAGGCCGACATGCCGAAATGCGTGGACTGGCATCAAAACATTCTTGTGGTCTGGTAACTTGTCCGTGAACTTGTTTGCAAGGATGGATTCAAGCACGACGAGCGCCGTTAAAAGCAGGTTTGCAAAGCTAAGGCCAGAGAGAGGTTGGGCGTTCAGGGTTTCTTTCCTCCCAAGGCAGGCAAAACAGCAGCTGACTTGGTGAAAGGGAGGTGAGGCAAGAGGCAGAATTGAAGGTGTCTGTGGGAGAAGTTGGCAGGACTGAAATCCAGCTTGGAATGGTGACAAGAGGTGGAGGAAACAGCCTGCCTGAGAAGGGCAGAACTGCAAACCCCCTTGGCAGCAAAAGAGAGACTGAAAAAATGAACTTATGAAATCGCCTTCCATTCTGCAATTGTGGGAGCAGGTGACCAACATCTGGCAAGGCTTCATAAACTCTGCCGTTATAGACTCTCTGACCTGGGAGATTCATCCCCAAAATATGGCAGGGTGCAACTCCTGTGGGGCTTTTGGTGAGCAATAACAAAAAGCTCAGGCCCGGCCCACACCCACAGTAAATCTCATGGTAAAACTGTTCCTGTACGACTTGAAAACTATGAAAAAGTGGAACTGTGTTCTTGAGTGCTCCCAACGAGCCCCTTTCACCAAAAACCTGCACATCTGGTTCTGTCAAATTGTGTTTTATCAGGATCCTCTAACCGTGCTGCAAACAGGGAGCGCATTTGGGTCTGCACCTTAACAGCAAGATTTTTGTGTGATTCCACGGCACTTTAACGTGGCTGCTGTGACATTTTTAACAGCTGCAGAAACAGTCTGACTCTTCTCCCAACATGGTCATGTTGGAGTCAAGGGATCTATTTGGGGGAAGGAAGCATTTAAACACGCAGTATTTCACTTGCAAGGGAGTAGAACAAACTCTGAGTCCAGTGGAACTTTGCATAAAAACGTAAGAGAAGCCATGTTGGATCAGGCCAGTGGGCCCCTGTGTCGCACAGTGGCCAAACCCCAGGTGCCCTCAGGAGATCCACCAGCAGGGCCAGAACTCCAGAGTCCCTCCCACTGTTGACCCTCAAGCACCTTTAAGACCAATAAAGTATAATTTTGGGAATACGCTTTTGGGTGCAAACACACTTCTTCAGATATGCATTACAAGGCAACGTGGAACAACTTAAGAATAAATTTACAAGCTGAAGACCGAGCAGACCCTGCAGACCGAGCTAAGCATCACGCAATCACCTTTTAGGTGGTAGCTAATACATTTTATCCAGGGATCAAGCTGGACCCACTGCAGTCTCCCTGGACAAATGTTCCATTCTTGTGATACGGGATCTGTATCAGGGTCACCTGGTCTCCACAGAGGTAGAACCCCTTAGAGCAGGGGTAGTCAACCTGTGGTCCTCCAGATGTCCATGGACTACAATTCCCATGAGCCCCTGCCAGCAAATGCTGGCAGGGACTTATGGGAATTGTAGTCCATGGACATCTGGAGGACCACAGGTTGACTACCCCTGCCTTAGAGCCAAGAGTTGGAAAGGTGACCTCAGCAGTTGCATAAGGAACAGGGCTGTGATGCAGATGACCGTGTGTGTGTTTGTGTGTGGGGAATGAGACGCATCAAGGAGGCATTGCTACCTAGCTCAACAATATCCGCCCCTACACACACACCATGAAGAATAGTTCCCAGTCTGGCTCATTAATTTCAGAGGGCCGGCAAAATAACGATTTCTGCCGCTGGTTTAGATATTATTCATTGACAGTGACCCCTGCGCTGGACCATCCAGATCACGTCTTCCCGAAGGCAGTCCCAGAGCACCTTCAGTGATGCCTCCCACCGACACCAGGCTAGGCAATTAAGAGCAGATGGGAGAACTCACAACCTGCTGCACTCACCATCTGCTCAGGGCTATTCATTGGAAGGTGGCACACATTTCCTCGTGGTCAAGGAGATGGCAAGAGACAGAACTGCCTGCAATGCGCAGATTGGGTTTTTGATGCTTAAAGGTAGACGCCTAAGAACCAAAGGGTGCCCATGCCACACAGGCGTCTATCAGCAAGACCCTGTGACTGTGACCCACTCCTGCAGTGCTTCAGTGGCCCCGGTTCGGCCAGGAAACGGCCTAAAGTAATCGGGTGTCAAAAGTCACCCTAAAGGAGGCCACTGTTGCTCAAAAAAGCTTGCCTCTTCCACTGCCTCTCCTGAGAGTGATGCAAGAAGACAGCCCTGCCTGCAAGCTCCCATTTCCAAGAGCCGTTTCACGTGAGCAAACCAGCGCCAACCTGCCAAAGAAATGCCCAGGCGGCAAGAGTCTCCTCGCAACCGCTACCCAAGTCCTTCCCCGGAAAAGATGACGGAAACTATATTAACGTGGCCCTTGGCGGTCTCGGGGAACCCTTCCAAGCTTTAGCTGCCAGCTTTTACAACGGAGAGCCTCCAGAAACAACCCTGTCAATGCAGACTGATTTGCAGAGTGAGGAAGAGAACAAAAGCTTCCGCCAGAGGATCTTGATAGGGGCTTAAGTGGTGCCATCGTTCACACCTTCCCTGATACCTCCTTGCAGAAGAAGAAGCCAGAAACAATTAGAGAGGACTCTGGGGCAAACTCCCACGGAGCTGCAGAAGGAAGGATAATATCCTCTCTACTCCTAGGGAAATGGGGAGAGGGGGATGACATCTGTCCCGCCACTGTAACAAATAGAAAAAAATTCTCATCAAGAGGATTATCCAACGCTCCCTGTTACGCAGACCCCCCCTCCCCCCCAAGAATGGGAACCATCCCCCTCCTAATAATCAAGGCTTTTAATAATACATCATACATCTTCACAGCTGCCGGGCCATATCGCCTACAGCAGAGTGTTGCTTCCTCAGACCTCTTTCCTTTTGGGTTGTAATTGCTTAATGCATTTTTCATGAAGAGCACAGGGTAATAGTTATGTTAAATGGCCTCCTTTTCTTTTTTCCTGTGATAAAATGACTTTAAAACACTCCCATGTAACATTTATGCAATTGCAGGCTGAGTGAGCGCCCCGGTGATTACCAGCCTATTACTTGGGATCCCCACGCTTTGTCGGGTTCACTTCGTCTTAAAAGGAGGAGGAAGAGAATCGTCACTCACCCCCCCCCCCCGCCCCCCATCAGAATACAAGCTGATTTCTCTCTGCTGAGCCGTAATTATGAGACGGCTGCCGCTCAGCTCCATCACGTTCAGGGGCTGCTTGGGACAATCACCGTCTCGAATCACAGTCAACCTCGCTTGTTAACTCCGGGGTGCCTCGGCATGGATTGGGGAGATCACAGGCAAACCTTGGCTGAATCGGCTCCAGAGGAAATCAAAAGCCAGCGTTAAAGTGAAGGAATTGGCCGGCCAGGGACGAAAACTACCAGGCCACGGCCAGACCGCCTGGAAAACCCCCAACAACCGGTTGGCTCTGGTCGACAATCCATTTAAGAAACTGAATGTACACTGTTTTAAAACTGCGGTCTTATCTGGAAAATTCCATGTACCATACCTATGTGGTCACTGCAGGAGGAAACGGGTGTAAGGCCGCCCCGTGACAGACACAAGAATTACTTGGAGGATTGCTTGCGGGCCGGTGTATCGTAAAAGTGAATGGCGGAACTGTTAAGAGTTACGGCTGCTGCTGAAAGACACCACCCTGTATCAAAATCACCTTGTTCTTCCTATGAGATTAAGAAAGCCTTCTTCATATTCCTTTCCCACCTCGGGAATGAGATTTAGAAAGCCTTCTTCATATTCCTTTCCCACCTCGAGAATGAGATTTAGAAAGCCTTCTTCATATTCCTTTCCCACCTTGGGAATGAGATTTAGAAAGCCTTCTTCATATTCCTTTCCCACCTCGGGAATGAGATTAAGAAAGCCTTCTTCATATTCCTTTCCCACCTCGGGAATGAGATTTAGAAAGCCTTCTTCATATTCCTTTCCCACCTCGGGAATGAGATTTAGAAAGCCTTCTTCATATTCCTTTCCCACCTTGGGAATGAGATTTAGAAAGCCTTCTTCATATTCCTTTCCCACCTCGGGAATGAGATTTAGGAAGCCTTCTTCATATTCCTTTCCCACCTCGGGAATGAGATTTAGGAAGCCTTCATATTCCTTTCCCACCTCGGGAATGAGATTTAGAAAGCCTTCTTCATATTCCTTTCCCACCTCGGTTCCATAACACTGGCGATTAACTAGTAATGCAGGAAGACACCACGAGTCTGACTAAATATTATTTGGGAAGTGGGTAGGCGGGTGGCAGAATACTCAACGCACAGCTGCCATTTTGAGCAGCAGCCACATGCCCAAAGTTCGAGGCAAGTTGGGAAGTTCGAGATTAAAAATTTGACTTTACGATGTCATTGCTAAGCTGCTTTTCTTTTTTCCTACCCCAGTGGCAAGCTGTGCCTAATGATGCAGGTTGATCTTACTAGTAGATGCGGTAGGAAAGCCAGTTTGAGTGACTAGACCAGGGGTAGTCAAACTGCGGCCCTCCAGATGTCCATGGACCACAGTTCCCAGAAGCCCCTGCCAGCAAATGCTGGCAGGGGCTTCTGGGAATTGTAGTCCATGGACATCTGGAGGTCCGCAGTTTGACTACCCCTGGACAAGACCTACATGCGGCTCTTTAAAAAAGTCTATAATTTAGATAACTACAATATTCTCTATCAATACAAATTATGTTGCGGGTGGACTGGAATCCAGGAGACCCAAGTTCTGATCCCCACTCTGCCACTAGTGACCTCGGCCCAGTCACACAATCGCAGTTTAAGCGACCTTGCAAGATTGTTGTGAAGGTAAAACAGGAGGGGAGAATATTGCTGTAAACCGGTGGGGAGAAAAAAAAGCAGGGTGCAAATCGCTCCATAAAATAAAATTTGAAAAAGCTCTGACATCTCTCAAGTCACGAAGCCTAAAAGGCACGGACCAAAAATGGCCTGCCTGCCACTGAGATGAAAAATAATTTCTATGTCCTTTTCATTTTTCCTGTTATTATTCCTTTATGATGCCCACTACTGTGAAGTGTGGGACATTTCTCAGTGATATATTTCTATCACGAGGAAAAAAAAAATGATGGAAATTGGGAGGCTTTTCCAACTTATTCTCCTTCTGTCGCTCCCGAAAACCAGGCTGACATTTCCATTTGCTCGATCCATTTATTTCCCTGATTTTATAGCTTTCCTCTTGCTCGGTAAAATTCTGTGCCTGGCATGAGAATGCAGCTAGATTATCCCAACAGGATAGTCTCCAATTAACTTAATGGCAATCATTTCTCTTATACTTGGAAAAAAAAAGAGTATATGTGAGTGTCCTTTTTTAAAACAAAAGATGGGAGAGCCAAGCAGATGGGAGTTTCAATAACGCAGCTGAGATTGCAAAGTGGAAATTCAGAACTTCCAAGTTTTGTAGACTCCATCAGACATACCAAGCAGCGGCTCACCACCTCCTTAGGCAGTCTATTCCATTACTGAACTGCTCTGACTGTGAAATCCCCCCTCCCCATAGCTAGCCAGCACAGGTCCTATTACTGTGGGTCCTATCCTCTGCTGCCAACATGAACATCCTGCCCTTTTCCAAGAGACAACCTTTCAAAGATTCACATCAAAATCACAAGATGTCATAGTCCCATTGTATACGGCACTGGTCAGACCACACCTGGAGTACTGTGTGCAGTTCTGGAGGCCTCACTTCAAGAAGGACGTAGATAAAATTGAAAGGGTACAGAGGAGAGCGACGAGGATGATCTGGGGCCAAGGGACCAAGCCCTGTGAAGATAGGTTGAGGGACTTGGGAATGTTCAGCCTGGAGAAAAGGAGGTTGAGAGGGGACATGATAGCCCTCTTTAAGTATTTGAAAGATTGTCACTTGGAGGAGGGCAGGAGACTGTTTCCGTTGGCTGCAGAGGAAAGGACACGCAGTAATGGGTTTAAACTACAAGTACAAAGATATAGGCTAGATATCAGGAAAAAATTTTCACAGTCAGAGTAGTTCAGCAGTGGAATAGGCTGCCTAAGGAGGGGGTGAGCTCCCCCTCACTGGTAGTCTTCAAGCAAAGGTTGGATACACACTTTTTTTGGATGCTTTAGGATGCTTTGAGCTGATCCTGTGTTGAGCAGAGGGTTGGACTAGATGGCCCATCACAGTGATTCTGTGATACAAAGAGAGCAATCTTGTCCCCTCTCAACCTCCTTTTCTCCAGGCTGAACTTTTCCAAGTCCCTCATTTTAACCTCACCCTCGTCTTTCTCTTCTGCACCCTCTCAATTTTGTCCACCTCCTTTTTGAAGTGAGAGCTCCAGAACTGCACACAGGACACAGGACTCTGTGTGCAGTCTGACCAATGTGGCATACAGCAGGACTGTGACACCTTGAAATCTCAATGTGATGTCTCTGGTGACATAGCCCACGCCTGTATGAGAGCCAGTATGGTGAAAATGTCAGACTACTAGTATCTCAGAGACCCAGGTTCCAATCCCTACTCTGCCATGGAATCTTGCTGGATGACCTTGGGCCAGTCGCACACTCTCAGACTAACCTACCTCACAGGGTTGTTGTGAGGATAAAACAGAGGAGAGGTGAGCAATGTAAACTACTTTGGGTCCCCCTTGGAGAGGAGGGTGGGATATAAATCGGGTAAATAAATTCCTGGATTACAAATGCATCAGTCAGAAACCACTCCTCTGGCTGTATCAATATATTTGTTTTCATAATATAAATACAGAAAAACCAAAGACGGTGAGCTGTTCTCCTGGTTTAACTTCAATAGCCCAAAGCTGGAACAGAAGAAGAGGAATTGGTTCTTATATGCCGCTTTTCTCTACCCGAAGTTGTCTCAAAGTGGCTTACAATCGTTTTCCCTTTCCTCTCCCCACAACAGACACCCTATGAGGTAGGTGAGGCTGAGAAAGCCCTGCTCAGTCACATCAGGACTGTGACTAGCTCAAGGTCACCCAACTGGCTGCATGTGGAGGTGGAGCGGGGAATCCAACCACGACTTCCCAGATTAGAAGCCGCTGCTCTTAACCGCTACACCAAGCTGGCTTTCAGACAGCTGCTCCAGCCAACGTGGCAGTCAGGTGAATGAGAAATCATTTAACATTTTTACAAAAAAGCAAAAACAAAAAACCCTTATTCATGGACTGAACACCACGTCAAACGTCTGGGGCCCAGGCTCTTCCTCCTGGAATGCTCAATAAGTCCAACCCCCCCTTTTTTTTGTTTTAAACTCAGCTGGTCTCTTTTCAAGAGGCAAACACCAGCCAATCTTTCTCTCTGCCTCTGACAGCCACTATCTCCACAGAGCAATTAACGGGGCCTCTCCTCTCCCCTGCAGCTGACATCACGCTGCTGCCTCCATAGCGTCACCCCCAACAAGTGGGGGAAAGCAAATGCACTCCGTCAGCTGCTCTCCCGAAAGAAGAAAAGGGTTTCTTTTCTTTCTTTTTTTTTTTTAATCGGCAGCTTTGAAAAAGGGGGACAAAAGAGGGAGCAAATCTGGCGTCAAATGACAGGCCACTCAACCCTGGGAGGGAGCCAGCCGGCTCGCGGGGAGGTGGGGGGGGGGGCTGGAGGGCTGTCACTTCTGCTTAAATGCTAAGTGGATGGGGGAAATACGTTTTAAACAAAACCTCTTAGAATAAAATATGTTTATTTGAAGAGAGGTGAGGCACCCTTCTCTGGTTAAAAGCTACACGGCGCAAGAGACACAATGATTACATTTCAAGAGCCTGGCGTCCAAACAATGACATGGCTTACAGCACCCGCACAGACGCTGGCTTGCCAAGGCCTCGGCGTCCTGTGGGGGTTTTCAAGGCATGTGGCCAGCCGATGTCTGCCCCCCCCCCCGTACTCCATGGAGGAATGCTCGTGAAAAATGAGATTGCAGGAAGCAAAACCAACATGGATCTTGCAGGAAAGAACTGGGGACAAGAGCAAGAAGGGATTTAACGTAACGTTTTTAAAAAATCATGTCAGCTCTGCATTCAAGAGCTGCCTTTGGACATTACAGGCAAAAGTTGGTTCTGTGTGGGATGAGAAGGCACCTCAGTGCTTGGAACATCCCCTTTGGTGGAGATCCTGGGGGGATTGAACCTGGGACTTTCTGCAGGCCAAGTGGATGCTCTACCACTGAGCCGCAGTCCCCTTGCATAAACTAAAATGTTTCCTGGGATGCAGCCAAGTATGGTTTGCAGCATGCACGTGTGTGTGGGGCAGAGGTGGGGATAGGGGAGGCCTCTAACATACATACATATGGGAAGATTTCCCAAAAGAGAGGCTGTAGATCAGTTGAACCTGCACATGAAAAACTTTCATTTCCTACTTCTAAGCCTAAACACACTCTCTCTCTTTCTCTCCGAGTTTTCATGACATTTAATTTTATGGACCTCTAAGCCATCATACAATGCCTCCTGTGGCGCAGTGGTAAGGCAGCAGACATGCAGTCTGAAAGCTCTGCCCATGAGGCTGGGAGTTCGATCCCAGCAGTCGGCTCAAGGTTGACTCAGCCTTCCATCCTTCCGAGGTCGGTAAAATGAGTACCCAGCTTGCTGGGGGGTAAACGGTAATGACTGGGGAAGGCACTGGCAAATCACCCCGTATTGAGTCTGCCAAAAACGCTAGAGGGCGTCACCCCAAGGGTCAGACATGACCTGGTGCTTGCACAGGGGATACCTTTACCTTTAAGCCATCATACACCAAGAGCATGATCCTTCCTGAATTTTGCCACACAGTAAAAAGTTTCTTAAACCAACAAGTCAATGTCATAGTGGCATCTACCGCAGGCTGTGCTTGGACGGCAAAGAGCATGTAAAGGAAGCCTGGATAACTGAGACCAAAAGGCCCCCCTAAGTCCATTCCGTTCCCCAAAATAGCCACCTAGAAGCCTCCCATGAAGTTTCTCAGATTCCACCACAAGCTTTGCCTGCTACAGGCGAGGATTATTTCTGCAGAAGGATCTGGGAACTTTCTCATTCCGGCTTGCATAAAGGAGCGAACCAGGAGGAAAAGATTTCCAACACGTATGTTAAGGCGTTTAAATACAAACGCAGTCCTCTGTGCTTCGTTTCTGAGTCACTAGAAACTGAAACCCCCAGCATGCAAGACTCTCTTCAAAGAAGGATTTCCCCGTCCACAGATTTCCTTAACAGGATGACTACAGGAAACGATTTTTTAGATGAAGCTGGAGGAGGAGAGCAGATTCCACAATGCACAGACAATTGTTTCAACAGCACGGAATAGCCCTGATGGCAGCCAAAGAGCAGTTTTTCTTTAAATCAGACATGCTCCAAGGGTCTGGACTCCCTTCAAGTTTCTTGGAAATATCTGGATTTCAGTTGGGGGGGGGAGAAGGGAGGGGGCTTCTAAACTACCATCCAGGCCAGCCCTTGGTAGAAAGTGGGGACTCTCCCAAGCTTATTGAGGACAACTAGCGGAGCCTGGGGATATTTTTCCCTTTGCCCAAAGACAATAATTTCCCAGGCCTTGGGCCACGACTTTCCTGCTTGTTTTTATAGAAAGAGAAATGTTCCAGTTTCAAGGGCCCTGGACTTTTCCCCTACTGCTTTATACTGAAGGTAAAACTACACAAAGGGCTATCCATCTAAGATTTAAGAAAATAATACTAATTCCGATGAGTCCTGGAGGAGAGACCAGAACATGTCCCAGGGCTGCCATTCTATAGATGAGTTCTGGAGATCTCCTGAATTCAAAGCTGATCTCCAGATGAGAGCAATTCCCTGGGGGGAAATGGTTGCCCTGGAGGGTCATCACACACTGCGTAAGTCCCTCCTTGGCAGTCTTCAAGCAGCGGCTGGACAGCTACTTATCCTGGATGCTTTAGGCTGATCCTGCACTGAGCAGAGTGTTGGACTAGATCAGGGGTAGTCAAACTGCGGCCCTCCAGATGTCCATGGATACAATTCCCATGAGCCCCTGCTAGCAAACGCTGGCAGGGGCTCATGGGAACTGTAGTCCATGGACATCTGGAGGGCCGCAGTTTGACTACCCCTGGACTAGATGGCCTGTCTGGCCCCTTCCAACTCTATGAATCTAAAACTTGCCCTCTGTAGGTTCCACCCCCCAAATCTCTAGATTTTCCCAACCCAGGATTTTTTTGTAAGTCTTGTTGAAGGGGCAGAAAGGACCCACAGAAAAAGCTGGCGTGGGACAGAATGGAACTGGAGGAGTTAACTCTCTCCACAAAGCAATTTTTCCTCTTTAGGTAGGTGTTTATGTACACTATTCAACTTGCTCAGCCAATGCATCACTCCTCTCCGGTCACACCCGCTCTGATTTTATCGCTTGTGCTTTTGAACGGATCTCACTTTCCCTTCTGATTGGCACAGTTGCCTCTCCCGCTGGCTGGCCTCACTCTGCCAACAGCACCCGCTGCCCACACGTCTCTCACTCCTCAGCGTACATACCTACTAGGTGTGCGCATTCAGTTTACCCAAACAAAAAAATAAATGGAAAAACACCTTACCGATATCTTCTGGGAATTTCTAAGCCAAACAGAGAATCTCCAGTCTGTTACTGGTACAGCTGACCTGAATCACAGCCGAATTTCCCCAGCTTTTATTCGGGTCAATTCAGCTATACCAGGCTTTCTCAACCAGGGCTTCTTGATGGCCCTGGAAGGGTTTTCCGAATGGAAGGGAACTGATTATAATATATGTTTAAAATTTGTTAAACGTTTCATTCATTCATTCATTCATTCATTCATTCATTCATTCATTCATTCATTCATTCATTCATTCATTCATTCAGATTTCTATACCGCCCATTTCTTTGCAGCTCTGGACGGTTTACACAGAACATTATATCTTACATGAAACATTATGCAGACTTATCAAGTGATATGACCCACCCACCCCTCCCAAAATGGCCAACGATGGCCCTGGAGTGGGCGGAAGGGGAGGGGCCCTGGGTGGGTGTGTACACAGCTCTGCTTCCCAACCATATTCTGCACAATCACACCATTTCTGGGGGTTCTCAAGCGCTAAATAGTTGAGAAAGGCTGAGCTATACTAATCAGCTGTCTGTTTCACTCTCGGCTTCCGAAAGAGGGGAAGGGAAATGAACTGCTGACCTGGCTGGTGGCCATTTAAACCCAGCAGCTTGGAAGGGTCAAGAAAGGCCCAGGCCAGTTCTGTTGTTTGAAACTCCCCATATCAAAAACGGAAGAAATGCCAAAACAGGGTTTCAAAAATGGTGATTTCAAGTGTTTACACTAACAAATTAACCTTTAACACACTAGTATGATGCAGAGGTCAAGAGTGTCTGGTTAGTGTCTGGAAGACTCCACTTGTGCCATGGAAGGGTGTTTGGCCAGTAACACTCTCTCAGCCTATCCCACCTCACAGGGTTTTTGTGAGAAGAAGAGTTGGTTTTTATACCCCACTTTTCACTACCCAAAGGAGTCTCCGAGTGGTTTACGATTGCCTTCCCTTCCTCTCCCCACAACAGACACCCTGTGAGGGAGGGGAGGCTGAGAGAGCCCTAAGATTACTGCTCAGTCAGAACAGAATGATCAGGACTGTGACAAGCTCATGGTCACCCAGCTGGCTGCATGTGGAGGAGCTGGTAATCAACCCCCCCCCCCCCCCCCGCGGGTAATCAACCCCTGCTCGCCAGATTAGAAGCCGCCTTTCTTAACTACTATACCAAGCTGGGTCTCCGCAGCTAGGTACTCAGGCCAAATGGCCCTCTTAGCCCCAGTGTAATAGGCCCCTTTTGGGGCCTAAGTTTCCAACCCAGTTTGGGTTAGTTAAATAGCCTCCCCCCCCCAGCCCCAGCAGCACAATGCCTCAGTTTGCAAAGATTTAAAGGTTGGAAGTTTAGATGCTCTCCCATTCCCTTGTTTATGGTAGAAGACTGGCTTTATAGAGGCCTGCTCTAGAACCTGCCACGAACTGGATGTTCTGTGCAATTTTTTACGCACCAGAATTATAATCAGTCTGCTTGTGTGTGCGTGCGTGTGAGTGATGGTGGTGGGGAAGAATATCAAGTCTGGATTGCTGAACCTGTCTGTGGAATTTAGCTCATGATAAAGATCTTTCGAAGATGTGTTTAAGAGACTGACTTCCTGTCACCCACTTTGCATTTCTAACATGCTGCCCGACCCTTCAGGGCATCTAGAGCTTTAATTTACAGTTGCCACAATAGCCCTAAACTCTTGCAAGTGAACAGCTCCATTCCTTATCCCTGGTAATTCACCTATTGGTTCTTTGGAGATAAACCTCCCTTCCTGTTTCTTTTTTAAAACTTTGCCAGTCTTCACCACTGAAATGCCTCATGACCCAGCAACTGGGCCAGGTTCAGGTGGGTAGCCCCAACCCTGCCGGACTCAAACTTTATTCAGCTGCACTAAGAATGGAGTTCATCAGAGACAAGATGTAATGAACAAAGACCACAGGGTATGTGTGTGTGTGTGTGGGGGGGAGAAGAAGTAGTAGGAATTCATATGCAAAAACCCTTGGCTCCAGCCCTACTTAAGGCAGCCTGCAAAATGCAATTTACAAAGGTCAGCTTCATCTCTTTGTAATTCGGTCTTCGGATAGCAAAAACCTCTCAGGGCTGGTATTCTATCAATTCCTTGACAAGCTATTTCCACAGGGTGAAGGGGAACAAAAAATTCTTTAAATTTAATCTCCATCTCTGCTCTCTGTAAAGGCAATTGATTTATGTACAGATACACAACAAAAGATCGTGTTTGGTTATTTAGGCCACAATGTGCCGATATTAATTACAGGCTTCTGCCGCATGGCTGTTGGAAAGGCAGCCCCCCCCCCTCAGTTTTTACTTAATCTCAGCTCTGATTTGGTCTGCGTTCTTCATTCAATTCCTGTGTATATCAGCACAACCACCGACGATTGATGCACAGAAGTTATTCATAAAAATACAACTCATTCTCTCCCCCCCCCCGTCCTTTCAAAAGTCAGATCCATTAAAGCTTTAAAATATACTTATCTTGGTTAACAGGCGATTTCAGCCTAATAAACTGAATTCGATGGGTGAACGCAGAGGACTGTGTTCCAATTGCTAAATGAATGCTGCGTCCCTGCACCCCCCCCCCCAGCTGTCTGCATTGCCTTTTCAACCGGTTACAGAGTTGCTACCCACCCCCAAAAGCGAGTGATTTGACTAACGCTGTCTGGATTTTAAAAAATTCAGGATCTTTCAGGATTGCAGCTTATCTCTAAGCTATTATGTGACACCAGCGATACAGCCTGCTTTAGAAAATAACCTTGACATGCGACAGGACAAATCACGTGCTTGAAGGCCTGTAGCTGTTAATTCCCAAACGGAGTGCTATGGCAGAGCTAATGTGCCGTGAGAAACAGGATTAACCATGAGTCCAAATTATCCAGCTATAAAAAGAGGATGTCTGTGCAGATTCGCCACTGCTTATTTATTTCGATGCCCACATCCTGTTGTTTTCCTTGATGGGGGCCCAAAGTAACTTTCAGTGTCACTGTTTCTTTCTCCATTTTATCCTCAAGGTAGGAGAAGGTGAGACAGAGAGAAGAGAGACAGAGATGGACAAGTCCAAGGTAAGCGGGATAGCCTCCAGGGAAGAATGGGGATCTGAACCCGGGTCTCTCCTGGCTAGTATTTGGATGGGAGACTTCTAAGGAATATGAGTTCTGGTGCAGAGGCATACAATGACGGAACTACCTCTGAATGTCTATTTGACTTCAAACTCCTCTTGCCTTGAAAACCCTACAGCAGGGGTGGGCCAAGCAGTGGCTCTCCAGATGTTCATGAACATCTGGCAAGTGGTCATGCTGGCAGGAGCTCGTAGTAATCCATGAACATTTGCATAGCCACAGTCTGGCCACCACAAGTCAGCTGTGACCTGATGGCCATCACAACAACAAATCTCAAACTCTCCTGTATTTATTTATTGCTTTTGTATCTTGATCTTCCCTGGAGGCTCAGAGCAACTTACTAAAATACATAAAAAGTTCTGAAAGGGGCCCGTGGGAGCTCTGAAGTGGCATGACCAGGGGCAGACTGAGCTCTCAGCTCCTAATCTTCTTTCTAGCCTACATGAGGCAGAGCTGCCACAGTAGTGGTAAGAGAGGGGAGGGAGAAAAAGGTGGGCTAAGGGTGCAGATAGTGATGTCACTTCCAGGGGCTCTTCAAAGTCTGAAAAATTATTTCAGGGGCTCCTCCATGGTCAAAAGGTTGAAAAAGACTGCCTTAGAGAAACTTAATTGAAAAATTATTACCTACAGAACCAACACATTTCCCCTTGGACTACCGTTCTACTCTAATGGACATGCAACTCAGTAAATATGACAAGTCAGTTCCTCTTGCAGTAGGAAGAGCCAACCCTGTAAATAACCTGGCTGTCTTTGGAGCACATTAATTAAAACACGAAGAGCATTTGCAGCCATTTAGCATCATTTTCATTAAGCTGACTCCATGATGCTGCATTTATTACTGGCATTCCTATCTGGGCGAAGTAATCGCTTTGGGAGAAAAGAATATATTAAGTCAAAGAAAGAATAACTGCAAATCTGTGACACTTGACTAGACAATACTCAGAAAAAATTCAATAAACTGCTCCTTTGGGAACCCACTCTAATGGACTGCGAGACCAAGACCAGCTGTGCATTGCTACTGCAATGGCATTCATGGCCTTATATTGGTTACCTCTGGAAGTTAAAAGGATCTCCTGTACTGATACTGTGGATCTGGACTGTACAGTTTCCCTTGGTGGCTACATTTCACCTGATATCCTCACTGCCATAACTGATCCATGCCAATCAGACTCTAGCACATTCTCCCCCTCACATGAAAGCTTATACTTTTGATAAAACTTTGCTGGTCTTAAAGATGCCACTGGACACAAGCTTTGTTCTGCTGCTTCAGACCAACAGGGCTACACACACGAATCCCCCTGAAGATAGGTGAGGCTATGGTCAAAGGTTACCCAGCATGCTTCACTGCAGACCAAGGATTCACACTCTAACCATTACACGCCATGCTGACTTCACATTGTCATGCTCTCCTTTTTGTCAACAGGAATGTGATGGGCTCGACTGGTCAGCAAGACTCTCTCCCCACATACCTGAGGGACCGTCTATTGCTCTGTGCCCCCCCCATAGGGCCTTATGCTCTGCAGGTGAAAATTCATTGGTCGTTCCCAGCCCCAGAGAAGTGCGCCTACCCTCGATCAGGGTCAGGGTCTTTTAAGTCCTGGCCCTGACCTGGTGGAATGAGCTCCTGGGTAAGCTGTGAGCCCAGCGGGAACTTCTGGCATTCCGCTGGGCCTGCAAAACAGAGCTCTTCTGCAAGGTCTATGGTTGAGGCTGGGGTCGATGTGGAAGATCAATGGCCCCCCGGGTGTGAGTCATCATGACCTTCTTCCTTGCCCGTCAGGTAGTGGGGAGGGTTGTGGGGTTTTCCACCATGTTCTGTGTTCTGCGTTTTTATGTCTTTTAATGGGGATTTTAATGGGTTTTATTGGATATTGTAACCCGCCACGAGCCGGCTTCGGAAGTGGTGGGAAACATAACAACAACAACAACAACAACAACAACAACAACAACAACAACAACAATAATACTTTCCATTTGGTGGCAGTGTCTTCTGTGACCAGGAAGGTGGATTTAGCTTTCTTTCAGAAAGAACCAAGTCTGGACTTATGAGGCATCAACTCGCCTTTCATGGGCTTGTCAAAGGTGCAGTAATTCTTCTTCAAACAAACCTGGTTCAACTCCCCCCCCCCCCCCCCCCGCAGCCCAGTTCCTGAAATCAAAGATTTTAATGCCTGGCTGCCCATTAAAATCACCTTGCTTTGCCCTTCTCTGTAAAAGAAGATCAATGCCTAAAACTAGCCAATAACTCACTGCAAGAACCATGTTTCGTTCTGGATGTGTTAAAAAAAAAAAAGCAAACAAGCAAACCCACATCAATAGTTATGCAATACAAAGGAAACCGCTGTTGCATGAATGGCTGGACTAGAGAAAGCTTAACCTAGGATCTCTAATTAATTTAAGGAATTTGCTATCCTGTGACGTGAGTCAACAGCTGCTGCTTAAACAGACCCGTTATGCACACCCAGACCTTGTTAGCCAGCAGCAGCAGTGGCTTGTATGCCATTAATACTTTATAGGCAAAGAAATAGCTGTGAATTTAGAATGCATGCGTGTATCACCCGCCTAAATAATCTGGGCATTGCCAGGGGGTGTGAAACATCCATTATGAAAATTCTTCAAGGGGAGCAAGATACCTTAAGTGAACTCCAAAACTGCTGCTACAATCCTTGCATTCTTCTGAGACCAAGAAAGGCTAAGAATCCTTTGCTGGCAGGAAGCATCACTGAAGAAAATGGGCCTTACTTCTGAGCAGACCCGCTTAGTAAGGACTACGAAGGGCAGATGTAAAGGAGAGAACAGCTGTATCCTTCTGTCTGGGCTATAACTTTAGAAAATCCCCCCCCCCTCCGATATATTGTTGTCCATCCAAGGAATGTGGTCTGGAAGCTCCTAACTCACTGAGTTCTGGTTTCCAAATTAGTAGAATTCCAGGTCAGGCCAGCTGGGTCCCCCCCAATCACACACATGGTTAGACAGCACAGCCACACTAGATCACAGCAGTTTCCTGAGACCAGCTTTGGTGATTCTTATTTAACAGCCTTCGCTTACAAGTAGTGACAGATTTTATTTTCCTGGGCTCCAAGATCACTGCAGATGGGGACTGCAGCAAAGAAATTAAAAGACGCTTGCTCCTGGGGAGGAAAGCTATGGCAAATCTAGACAGCATCCTAAAAAGCAGAGACATCACCCTGCCAACAAAAGTGCGTCTAGTCAAGGCTATGGTCTTCCCAGTTGCAATGTTTGGCTGCGAAAGTTGGACCATAAGGAAGCCCGAGCGTCAAAGAATTTAGGCTTTTGAACTCTGGTGCTGGAGAAGACTCTTGCGAGTCCCTTGGACTGCAAGGCGAACAAACCGGTCAGACCTAGAGGAGATCAGCCCTGACTGCTCCTTAGAAGGCCAGATCCTGAAGATGAAACTCAAATACTTTGGCCACCTCATGAGAAGGAAGGACTCCCTGGAGAAGAGCCTAATGCTGAGAGCGATTGAAGGCAAAAGAAGGGGACGACAGAGAATGAGGTGGCTGGATGGAGTCACTGAAGCAGTAGGTGCAAACTTAAATGGACTACAGGGAATGGTAGAGGATAGGAAGGCCCGGAGGATCATTGTCCATGGGGTCGCGATGGGTCAGACATGACTTTGCACATAACAACCACCACCACAACAAGTTACAAGTCCAGTTAGCATGGTTGACCCACTTGCTTATTTTCCACCCCAAGAGTCCATTCCAGTTTCAAGGCAAGAGAGCTTCAGGAGTGGTTTGCAATTGACCAGTTCAGCATAGCCACCATGGACTTCCTTGATGGGTCTCTCATCAACCAGGGCTGACCCTGTTTAGCTTCTGAGACCTGACAAGATCCGGGTTGCCTGGGCCTCTCAAATCAGAAGAGTTGGTTTGTATACCCTGCTTTCCCCTGTCCGAAGGAGTCTCAAAGCTGCTTCCAATTGCCTTCCTCTCCCCACAACAGGCACCCTGTGAGGCAGGTGAGGCTGAGAGAGCTCTGACAGGGCTGCTTGGTCAGCAAGAGCACTATCAGGACAGTGACTAGCCCAAGGTCACCCAGCTGGCTGCTTGTGGAGGAGTGGGGAATCACACCCAGCTTGCAAGATTACAAGCCACCGCTCTTAACCACTACACCATCGTCAGATTCTCTGTTAGCCTCCTCTCGCCTTTCACTTCCTTGTATCTGCCCCTCTATGCTGTCATGTGTTGAGATGAGAAACTGCTTTGAGGTCTCATGAACAAATGACCCATGTTACATTAAGTAAAGTCTGTACATTTTTGGCTAAGTACTTCACATGAGTTTGATTTAAAAAGGTAAAGGTAAAGGTATCCCCTGTGCAAGCACCGAGTCATGTCTGACCCTTGGGGTGACGCCCTCTAGCGTTTTCATGGCAGACTCAATACGGGGTGGTTTGCCAGTGCCTTCCCCAGTCATTACCGTTTAGAAGAAGAAGAAGAAGAAGAAGAGTTGGTTCTTATATGCCGCTTTTCCCTACCCGAAGGAGGCTCAAAGTGGCTTACAGTCGCCTTCCCATTCCCCTCCCCACAACAGACACCCTGTGGGGTGGGGTGAGGCTGAGAGAGCGCTGATATCACTGCCCGGTCAGAACAGTTTTATCAGTGCCGTGGCGAGCCCAAGGTCACCCAGCTGGTTGCATGTGGGGGAGCGCAGAATCGAACCCGGCATGCCAGATTAGAAGTCCGCACTCCTAACCACTACACCAAAGTGGCTCTCAGCAAGCTGGGTACTCATTTTACTGACCTCGGAAGGATGGAAGGCTGAGTCAACCTTGAGCTGGCTGCTGGGATTGAACTCCCAACCTCATGGGCAAAGCTTTCAGGCGGCTGCCTTACCACTCTGCGCCACAAGAGGCGCAGTTTGATTTACATTGTACCATATGACTGACTTGGGTGTCTCTTTTAACTAGAAAGGAAAGACCAAAGTGAATGTATTTAGTAGGCCAGTGTGTTTACTAAAGTATCTTTTCTTAATGTAGAACAAGACCGTAGCATGAGCTGGGAAATAATATCTAATATCAGCCGTGGATTTACAAGCAGACCTTTAACCAGCCGTTCAGCACGAGCTGTTGGCTGAATGTGAAATTGGCAGGGACCCTCTCTGCTTCTGGGAATGTGTGAATCAGCCCTGGATCTCCTCTCACTGGTTTTGCCCCAGGGATGAGAGCAAGCCCATTCTCTTTAGAGATCGAGACCGAGGACATGTAATGGAATGGTCTTAAATTTACATTACGCTTCGGTCTTAAAGAGAATTTTTATAAAATGCGATGTTGGTATATGTTGCCATATAAATTAGCTGAAATGTGTTGAATATTTCAATGTATGTTGGAAATGTGAACAACACGAAGGGACATTTTTGCCACTGATGGTGGACATGTAATAAAACCCATTTTTTTCTGGTCTACAAACACATTCGTTAGAAGAAGTTCATTTTTATACCTTGCTTTTCACTACCCGAAGGAGTCTCAAAGTAGCTGACAATTGCTTTTCCTTCCACTCCCCACAACAGACACCCTTGTGAGGCTGATGGGGCTGAGAGAGCTCCAAGAGAAACGTGACAGGCCCAAGGTCACCCAGCTGGTTCCATGTGGAGGACTGGGGAATCAAACCTGGCTCTCTACATGCTGCTCTTAACCAGTACACCTCTTAATCCAGAAGACCCTAAGATTAATGTACAAATGAAACCAGAGGGTCTTCTTTTGGGATAAGTGGACAGACAGATAGAAAAAACTCTCATGGAACTTTGTTTTTATATATGACAGCTGCAGCAAGATTATAATAAGCTCAAAAATGGAAAATCTCGACACAACTCACAACAGAGGAGGGCTGGTTAGTGAAGGTGATGGAATGTAGAGATGGGTAAACTTACTTCTTTATCAGAGAAAAGACAATATCTACATTTATTGCTGAATGGAAACCCCTCAGTGACTTTTTACAAGAAAAGAAAATGGATGGATTATTTGCAGTTTTGATGATTAAGGGGGAAATAATTTAGATAACGGAAAAAAGGAAGCTTTTGTACTCTATAGCGATAAGTTTGGAACTTTACTTGTATCTGTCGTGAGCAAATTGGAAGCCTTTTCCTTATATTTCTGCATATTTCGTATCTCTTTGGGTTTTTTTGTGGGGGAGGGGCTCTGTATCCCTTTTTATTGTTTAGATGGAATTTCCTTTGAATTAATTTCATCCCATTGGATCTGGTCTGTCCCTCTGGGGCGAGAGAGAACAACTCTGCTCAATCCTCTACATCAGCAGTCCCCAACCTTCTTCTGGTTGAGGACCGCCTCCGGGGGTGGGGGAGAGCCGGCGGTCCGGGCGCTGCGCGGCAGCTGCCCGCAAACGCGCGTGTGCAGTTGCCGCACATGTGTGTTTTCACCACCAGGTGGCGCTAACGCGCATTCGCAGAACTGTTGCGCATGCACGTTTTCACCAGCAGGGGCGCAACCGTGCATGCGCGGCAGTTCTCCGCATGCGCGTTTGCGGTGCTGGCGTGCCGGCGGCCGCGTCTGCCTCTTCCCCCCCCTCTCTCAGCGAGCAGCTAGCCAGCCTGGCAAGCTTCTCTCGCAGCCTGGCAAGCTTCTCGCTGTGGGGGGGGGGGAGGCAGGCATGGCTGCCAGCGTCCTGGTACTGTGGCCCTCGTGGCCCAGGGTTGAGGACCCCCGCTCTACATGGCACCCTTTTAAATACTTGATGATGCCTATCAGATCCCCTCTCAGTCATTTGCCAGTGCCTGCCCCCACGTCACGAATCTGGTAATCCTTGGAGGTCTCCCATCCAGATACTAGCCAGGGCTGATCCCACTTGGCTTCTGAAATCTGATGGGACCATAGCCTAAGCTATCTAGATTGGGTTGGCATGTGTAGAGTCTGACTCTGTCTCCTGGGGGGGGGGGAGAAGGAGGGGAGAATCCCCAACATCCCTTCACTGTGTATCAGGGAGAAGATTAAGCTGTAAAATAAGTCTTCTACAGGCGAGGTTTTTGAATTTTTGCAGGGCTCCATTCAAATACACCGCCCCTAACCCGTAGTCTGATACAATTCAGCAGGGGGGCATGCACCTGGACTCACGCTCTTTTCTACTAAAAAACCAATGACCATTCTCAGAATCGGTTCTTGTCTCTTGCAGTCATCATCCAAAGTCAGCAAGCATTTTGCACTGAGTAACGTATAAACCGGTTAAGCCGCTTCCCCCTCCCCCTCCCGGTTAGTTCATTAATGTGTACCGACTTCCTAGAAGGTCACACAGAAAGATAAAGCCAAGTTTGAGTGCAAACTGCTTAATGCAATATCAAAGTACATGGCTGCATTCAGATTCAGAACAGAGAGCTGCCTGTTTGGGGGGGGGGAAGGGGGAGAAATGGTGGCCTTTTGCGTAGGTCACCATCTTCATTCAGGATTTAAACTGGTGTGCCCTTCCTAGAAAATCGCTTTGGCGGAATTCAGCTTAGCCAGCCTGATACGGCAAAACGACCGGAGGAAATGCAATTGACCTGCGCTATAAAAGGAGGTCAAAGCCAGACAGCTAAGCAGCCTTCTCTGACCTTATCGACATTAAGTTTATCTGCCTTGCAAACAAAGTGAAAGTTCGAAATGCCTGTCAGTGGCTCTGTTTGCTTATTGTCATAAAGGTCCTGGCCAGCCTCCTAGATGAGTTTTAATGAAGAAAACCGTGTTTCTGTGGCATCAGAAGCTACGAGTCAAGACTTATAGCTATGTGCACATAAACAGAACAGAATGTGTCTACAGTTAGAGAGAAAGGAAAGAATCTCTCAGGACATAAATCAAGCACGCATGCATGGATTGGCCTGTTCATCCCCCCTCCCCACCCCCCCAAAAAACTCCTCCACACCTGTCCAATGAAAAATGAAAAGGAAATTCCAAATGGAAATCAAATTTTAAAAAATTCTGGTTTTGATTATAGGAATATCACTGGAGTAGTACATTTGTTATTAAAATATATATATTCTTGCCACACAACTAGGTTGGCACATAGCGGAGCTATGCCTGCAAATACAGAAGATGCAAAAAATGAAACCAAAGAACAGAAGAAAAATGGTGGTGGAAATGCCATCAAGTCACAACTGACTTATAGTGACCCTGTGGGGTTTTCAAGGCAAGAGACCTCGAAAGGGTGATTTGCCCCTGCCGGCTTCCATGTTATAACCCTGGTATTCCTTGGGGGTCTTCTATCCAAATACCGATCCTGCTTCACTTCCAAGACAAGATCAGGCTTGCCTACAGGTCAGGGCCAGGAAGGAAATACTAGAAAAGGGAAAAAAGCCTCACCCACAAATTGTCTTTAATGCAGTGGTTCTCAACCCGGGGGTCGGACCCCTTTGGGGGTCAAACGACCCTTTCACAGGGGTTGCGACAGGGTGAGCAGCTTGGTGGGGGGGGCACCACTGTTGCCGCTCCTCCTGAAGGCACCCACCAATTTATATAAAATTTATAACCCATTTATATGCAATCATGAACAATGGATCTTCACGCCTTTGGTCAGTTTCGGTTTAATTCCTGTGAAAGAACACTGGCATAATTTTATGGTTGGGGGTCACCACAACATGAGGAACTGTATGAAAGGGTCGCGGCATCAGGAGGGCTGAGAACCACTGCTTTAATGTCAATTACTGCTGGTATATGATATTTTCATGCTGATTATTGTAATGCCATGAAACCATCAACGCCAAGCAGTAACTGAAGATAAGGCAAAAAGCGGCAATTTTTTTTAGGATCATAGAAACATTGCAGAAAGAGAGTTATTTTGAGATTCAAATGGCAGATTGACAAGATGTCAAGCTTTTTGCCATGCAATGTTGAAGAAGAGTTGGTTCTTATATGCCACTTTTGTCTACCCAAAGGAGTCTAAAGGTGGCTTTCAATTGTCTTCCCTTCCTCTCCCCACAACAGTCACCCTGTGAGGTTGGTGAGGCTGAGAACTGCTCTGTGAGAACAGCACTGTCAGGACCGACTCCAAATAAAAGGCTGGTCAGCAGGCCTGGTTCTAGCCAAATTTTCCCTCACAGACATCGAGTTATATAGGTGGGAATGAATGGGCATGCCACATAGCTCCCATGCATCTTCATGGGAATATCATTTTCATACTTGGGAAGACCATTCTTATGAAGTCTGGTAACCCGGGTTGCCAACAGGAAAGACTTTCCATCAGGTGCTTTGGGTTGGAGGGAATTGTCGTGCCAAAAATTCGGGTGGTTGTACTGAAATCTGCATTGGAGAATCCAAACTCCTATTTTTCAGGGCTGCCGTAGTTTTTCCAGAGAATATTATTTCGTGATCGTTTCCTCTGCATGCAGCCTTCTCCTATGATATCCCCATATCCCATAATATCAGTATTTACCTTTTGGCCTAAAGACAACTTTAAAATTTTCTACTTCTACTGATCTACTTTCGTCTTCCACTAATTCCCAAATTGTCCTGGAGTACACACCTGAATGTGTCATAACAATACACTGGGTCTACTCAGTGAACACTACATATCCCATGATGCAATGAGCATATGTCTACGGATCTAGCAAGTTATTATAAGTATATTAAAACAGTGGTCCCCAACCTTTTTTATCACCGGGGACCGGTCAACGCTTGACAATTTTACTTAGGCCCAGTGGGGGGGGGGGGTATTTTGCTGAGGGACATCGTTGCCGCTGCCTGAGCCCCTGCTCCACTTGCTTTCCCGCCAGCGCTCCTGACTTCCCGCTGCCTGCTGGGGGGCGCTGCCAGCAGTAGCTGCGCAGTGCCACGCCGAGGGGGAGCCCCAGCCATGGCGGCCACTAGAGAGCACCAAAGGTGAGCCGGCAGCAGAGTGGCAGGGCAGCCCCTGAGGCAGCAGCCGGGGAGGAGGACAAGGAGGAGCTGCGGCCCGGTACTGACTGATCCACGGACTGGCACCGGTCCCTGGACTAGGGGTTGGGGACCAAAACATTCTGGTGAGGTGATCAGTGACACAGTTCTGGTTTAGCACATCTTGGAGCGGATATCTCCTTAGGGATTTCAGCAGCATCATGAGAAATTTCCTTGGGAAGAAAAAGAACAACAGGGCAGGGGATCTTGCTTGATTTAGTAAGGAAATGACATCAAACTGTTTTCCAAACATGCATTTTCTTGAATTTCCTCAACTTTCTAAATTTCCTGCAATGGACCTCTCGTCTAAACCTCAGAAACAAAGGACCAACTGTGTATTCTCAGCGGTGAAAGTCAAGAGCTCACAATAAAACTGTCTATTTATTGTCAGTAGCATAGATCACTATGAGTTTACGGAACTCCGAAATAAGAAATTTTAGCTCTATTCCTCCTGGTGTCCTTATCTTAGCCCTTGTTAAAACAGGCAAAGCTGCTGTTCTTTTGAAGGCCAGCTCCATGAAATCACGTTTTCTTATAAAGCTAAGCATCTCTTTCATAAGATGAACAATATTCTGGGACCAATAAAAAGCAACTAAAATCTTATAAGATCCTTCAGAGAGTGGCATGTGCTCCAGATGTCTTTCATGGCTTTCTCAACCAATGGGCTACATCTTTAGCCCAGTTCCCCTGGAACAACCAGGCAGCCAACCAGAAATGCTATGCGAAGACACCACCTCGTATTGCCTTCCAGACAAAGAAATGCAACGCAGCTTTTTCACTTTGCCTAGTGTCTGCTGACAGAAGTTATATTAAGCCGCTTTGAACCTCCTTTGGGTAGAGAAAAGTGGCATATAAAAACAACCTCTTCCTTTTCCTTTTCCTCCTCCTCTCCTCCCCCCCCCCCCACCTCCAAGTTGGGAAATACCTGGAGATTTTGACAGTGGAGGCTGAGGATTTTCTGCTACAATACTGAATGTCTATCATTTATGTCATCTGAAGGACTGAGAAGTATGTTTTGTAACTGGACTGCCAGTAATTCCAAATCAGAGTTTAACTCTACTTAAGGAAATAATGGGAACAGGACTAGGAATACTCAAAAGACCTATTCATTTATAATCAGTGGATGGATGTCAAAGTGATTTAAGGGCAAAAGAACAAACAAACAAACAAGGTCCATGCCCTTGGCCACTTACAATCTAATTTTACATAGTGGAGATTAACTGCAGAGGGAAGGGAAGGAAAAGAGAAGGAATCGGTAGTCTGTGCTTGTGAAGCTGCATAGATTAAGGCTTCTCTTCAGGTGGGGATTTGGATTCAAAAGGATACACATGCAAGCATTCTGTTTAAAACAACAAGCAAACAAACCAGCAGGGAAGAAGAAAACATTAATGTGCCATTCTTGACATGCAAGTCTTGGCAGAACGGCAACATGTTTAGAAGGAAGTAGATGTGGGGAGCCTCACCTACTTAGAATCCCCAGACACACTGCTCATCCTAACCGAGGCCTTATGGAGCTGCTTGACCATAGTGCAATAACAGTGGAAAGGAGGCACAAGACTACGTTCCTCGGAGAGTCCTTTGATTGATTAATGGTAGTCAGTTTGTGGTCCCCGGCCCCAAAGAACTATGCTTGGCCTCAACCAGAGGCAGGGTCTTTTCTCGGTGGAATGAGTTCCCCGGGGAGATCAGGGCCCGGACAGAGCTTCAGAAGTTCTGTGGGCCCTGCAAGATGGAGCTCTTCTGCCAAGCTTATGGTTGAGGCCAGAGGAATCAAACTACGACAACGTCTGATTAGGGCCTCCCTCGTCCCTCCTCATCCCTCCCTCCTTCCCCCACCCCTCTCCTCTCTTATGGGGCCAACGGTTCTAATTTTAATTCATTTTATACTAACTTAATTTATATTTTAAATATTTTACTGGATTTCTACTGAGATTGTTCTTGGGCTTTATATTGATTGTTCTATTAAGCCTGTGTTGTTCATTGCCCTGAGGCATCTAATCGTAAGATAGTAGTATAGGACCTGCTAGCGAAAGAAAGAAAGAAAGAAAGAAAGAAAGAAAGAAAGAAAGAAAGAAAGAAAGAAAGAAAGAAACTATTTACGCACTGGAGGTTTCATGCCGGGCCGCAGGCTGGAGTTTTAGTCATGGCAGGTTGCCCCACCTCTTCCTGCACCCACATGGGGGAGCATTTGGCCTGGTGCACCTCATTCGCGACCAATTTGTGCTCCTGTACAGGAGCTGAAGCAGTAAAGTTCCCAGTGGATAAACGGTCTGACAGACTTCCTTGGCAGGTTCAGAGAACTCAACAATATCTGGACTCAATCCTTGAGATGAATGGGGAAGGCTTATGGGGAGACATGTTTATTTGTACAATAGCACAATGGTTATTATCATAACACACAGGAAAAGAGTGGCTTGCCTACCGCAGTAGCCCCTGAGAAACAGCCCAGTGTACCTATACGGGTTCGGGCTGTATCCTTCCGGGCCATCCAGTTGCAAAGACTGGTGTGGGGAAGACTTTGTCCTTTCCAACTTGTGGCACCAGAATACACACAGCAGCCACCAGCATTTACGAGGGGAAAGGTAAACCTGGGGGAGACACTGCTGGGTGGGTGTAAAACCTCTATCCTTGTTGAATTTCCATCTTGTGGAGAAAGTACTGCCCCACCCCCAGACAGCTGCCAAATAAAACCTGTCTTGTAGGACACACTGAAAGCCACTAGGAACTACAGAACAATGAGCGAAAACAAAAACCATTTGTCACTGTTGCAAATACTAAAAGCCACTGAGATGGTCACTGAAAGTAACAGTCCACCGACAATTCCCTAAAGTGCCCCAAATGTGCCTGTGGGATTGGCCCACTCCTCACCAATTGTCCCGGTTGTCTAAAAGAGAAGCTGGTGCCCAGAGAAGTCCCATTTCTCCTCCCACCTACTGCTGACATTCCAGTCCTCCAGCAGACTCCAAACTCGCCTGCCAGTTGCCCCGTGAAAACCATGCAGTAAAGCAGAGTGCTCTGTGGCGCGACAGAGGGGAACAGAGAGAGATTAGTTTATGACCCAACAGCTCTTCATGTGGTTGATGAGAGAGAAAAAGACCACCATAGAAGAGGGTGTTCCTCTTCGAGACACCTCGGCAACTTGGCCGGGCAGAGGGAATGCCTTTATTTGCTCTGAACAACTGCAATAAAATCTGCTCGCTGCTTTGTTCTCGCAGAGAAACTATTTCTGAGAACGAGTTTCCCAGAGTTCAGCTGTTGAGCTATGATGTCTGGAGGCAACTAAATCTGGCCCAAACAACCTGTGACCTCAAAGACTTTCCCTTCTATGGTCGCCAGGGCTTACTGGGAGCGGGGAGGGAAGAACCAGGAAGTAAGTCCCTACATCACCCAGAGGAGACACAACACATAGGAGCGACAATCTGGTTTGTGGGCAAAATCTCTATGGTAGAGTTAGCTTCTTACCATAGAGTTTTCCTCAAAAACCAGAACGTTGCCCCCTCACATCACCGACATCCCTATGCCACTGGTGGGTGATGCAGGGATGTCACATTTAATTCCTGGTTCTTCTCTCTGTGCCTG